>NW_016690268.1:414903-463756 GCF_001604755.1 Lepidothrix coronata | reverse complement strand
ATCCCTTCCCTTCCCTTCCCTTCCCTTCCCTTCCCTTTCCTTCCCTTCCCTTCCCTTCCCTTTCTTCTTCACTTCAGATGCTGTATCTGACTTTTGGACGCCTTCTCTAAATTTCCTTAGCACACTAAATCAATTGAAAATTAAATTGGAAGACAAAACTGGATCTTTTTCAGCTGAATTAGTAATTTTGATCAAATCATGGCAATGCCTGCTTTGCTTGGCAATGCAGGAAGAGGTGAAACAGCAAAACCAGAAGAAAAAGTGGAAGGACAGATAAACAAGTAAAGAAAGAGGAGGAACAAGAACCTCTGCTGCTGGCAGCAGCAAGCCACCAGATTGATCCATGAAAGCATGGCTTCATTTTGCCTGTTTCAGGAGTGAGTGACTCTTACACCGAATACTACTTTCTGTACCACATGGACAGTGATAATACACATCGTATGTAAACACCCGAGTAGGATAAGCATATGCAACATGGATGATCTTAAGCAAGAGCAAGGGTGGCTCTTGCTTAAGATCACTCACAATCAGTTTGTGGTGATTGTTCCTCATTATGTGTCTTCTAAGTTTCCTATAACTGTGGATGGGTTTTTACTTGCTTTAATTTACATGACCACACTGTCGATGCCTATGTGTAATAGTGAGCTTTTTTCAGGCAGTTAATCAAAGGTATCTAGTTGAAGTGATATGTAGTGTTTGAGATATTCACAGGCAGCACACAAGACATAGGACCTATAGAAGTCATATGCTGTCACAGTTTGAGCCCCCGGGGCTGGGAGCTAGAGATGGTCCCAGGAGATGGGACCCAGGAGAGTTTCCCCTGAGACCAACTGCAGCTGTTCTTTTTTGCTCCTCTGAAATCAGATATTCACAACAGCTGAAAGTTGTTGGGAGTGTGAGTGAGAATGAGTGTGAGAGAGAGAGGCCAAGGGGGTGGATGGGGGCCCCCGCGGCCCTGGCTCGGCCGGAGTGTGTGTGTGTTGTGAGGAAGAGACTCACAACCATGAGGTGAGAGGGGGGAGGTCTTCAGCCCCTTACAGAGGGGCCAGGCTCTCTTTCCTTCCCCCACTAGGCTGCGGGGCTTGGGACAGTTTGTAACTGGACTGAGTACCCTGCGGCCAAGGCGAGGGGGATCTTTTTCTTCCCCCACTGCCCGGGGAGGTAGTGTGAGCTCAAAGCAGGTGAGGCATTGGAGCCAAGCCAAGAGGCGGGCCAGGAGGCTCAGTTGCCCGGAGAAGCAGTTGCGATTCGTTGCAAAAGCTGGAAGAACTCCAGGCAGAAATGGGAGATGGGCCAGAGGGCTCGGAGGTGCCGACATTGGGTTTGGATGTGGGCTACCGAAACTGAAAGCTATAGCAGCTAAGGAAGAGTGAGAGAGCCAAACCAGCAGGTTTTTCTGGGTGAGGACTTTTTGGTGAAAACTATTTGGGGTAAAGGACTGAGCAGAGACCCAGAACCTGTAACCTGGAGAGTGAGAATGGAATGTCTTACTCCCTGGGAGGAAACCTTCACAAACCAGGGAGAAAGGACTCAGAGCTGACTCCCTGGACCTTTTGTGATGAAGATCCTGATGACGCAAGTTGTTTCCCTTGCAGCTCAGGAGGAGACCTCAGCATGGAGCTGAGGGCTGGTGGGAGTGCACGAGAACCCATTTTCCCTCATACCCCAATGAGAGAGAGACTTTTTAACTGAAAAGAGACTTTTATCACCTTGAAAACTTCTCCTGAACTGATGTGGGAGGGGTCAAGGGTGTCAGAGACTGAAATGGTTAATGATTTATGCATTCTAGGAGACTTGCATGCTTTTGACTTGCATGATACCTCTGATGAGCAGTCGGGCCCCTCCCTCCCTCCAGTGCTGAAGGTGTGAAGCCCTGAAAAGGCAAGAGCTGAGCTTGCAGGCTTTTGACTGTTGATACATCTGATGAGCAATCAGGCCCCTCCCTCCCTCTGCTAATCTTGAAAGGTGGGAACCGGGCGAGACACAAAAAAAAACTCAGCACAAGACCCAGGAGATGTTGGAGGCTCGAGGCATGGCCCGTGACACTAACCGTGGATATAACTCATAACTTCTTGGAGTATGGGGGCTTCGCTCCTTCACCCCCAGCAGATCAAGGCCACCACTTCAACTGACAGACATGGAAGCATCGCTGGACCCCGTGGGTGGTGACTATATACATCTGTCCACTCTCAGCTTTTCTTTCTCTTACTCTCCCTTGCTCTTATCCTGCCTTTCTCTCCCCTATGCATTTTCTTTCCCCCCACCAAGGTTATCTCTGTGTCACATTGTTGTATGACAGCACCCAAACTGCTAGCATGCCTGTTGATATAGAATTGTTAAAATAAACCTTGCCAGTATATGTTTTCAGACACTGATTATTTAGTGTCGTTTCACTTTAATCCACCCCAAGGGAATTATTGATAAAAACCCGAGTTACCCCCTCTCCCCTTTTCCTGGGGCGGGTCGTAACAAAGGGCTGGTAGGATTATTGTTAATACTGTGTATTTGTTTACTCTTTAGTTTCTATAGTATCTATTGTGTATAGTAATAAATTGCATATAATGCCTTCCCCCATAATGAGTTGTGTCTGTCTGAAAACTTCGGTGTTGAGATAAATTGGGAGCGGGTTTGGAGCTTGGAGATTGGATTTTTTTTTTTTTGTGGGGTCAAACCCCCACATATGCATACATCAATACTCTAAAAATGGTACCAATGACTTAGACAGCTGAATCTCATCTACACCATTGTTTAAACACTTTCTTGAAGAATATAAATCATATTCCTTTTAAAATTCCTACTTTATAGGCTCATCTAAGTTTTCTATTCCTAATAAACAGGATTGAATTAATCAGCAAAGATGGAAAAGAGATGCTCAATAGCCCTGATTCTAGAATATGTTTTTTTTTCAAGTACCTGGAAAAATTCTAGCTAGGGACATGTATTTATGAACATAAATATACCTGCAATATATATTATATACAAATATGCTACGTGCCAAATCATAACTAAGAATCTGTCCCACTGTTCTCATTTAGGTCTTTATCCAACATACACATATTAGTGTATTTATATGGAACATGGTAGTTAGTTATATGCTTGAAGCTAATGTTGTAAGATTGAGATCTTCCATAGTAGGTACTACCATCTCAGAATCTGTTTTGTTGAAATCTAAATTAGAATAAGGGAAGTACTAGATTGAACTATAGCTCTAAAAAGCAACGTTTCATATAAACCTCATGTTAAATGATGGGGTCAAAGTTTTTCATGATATACTTAAATTTATCTCCTCTTAGCATTGAATACCAGTGTAAATTCCACATGAGATAAAAACAGTCACCCATTCCATTTCTTAATATGAATTTCAATTTCATATTTTCTGTGATTACATGAAGGAAGCTTAGAAGCTAATGCATTTCTAAGTTTTTCGATATTTTAAAAGGGATGAATCACTTTCTTAGTAAGTTAGACACCCACTCCTGAGTTCATTTGTCAGGAGGATCTGATGTTCTGTGTAAATCATAATTTCTGTGAAGATGAATAATAATCTGTCTTCCTACTATGATATTTCAATTCCTCCTTTTTTCTCTAAATAAATAGTCTTTTAACATTGTAATTGTTTGGATGAATGCTCCTTTGAAATGTTTCCTCTTTATTGAGATTCATGCTCTACGTCTTTAATGAAATTGCTGGTTAAAGACTTTATATATCACCATAATGTTATGTCACAAAGGTCCTGGTTCTATCAAGAATCCCTCATGGAGTTTACATAGTCACAAATGTTCTACATTATTTAATTGCCTTTTCTCAAAGTTAGTTTTACAGACACAGATGTTATCTTTTCCAAGGATATACTTAGGGCTAAATCTTCCATTGGGGCCAAATCAACCAAAAGGTTATTACACAGTGCAAAAGAAAACATTTCCAAGGCACTAAATAATAGTATAGTTGATCTGAACATCAACAGAACTGAACGTAGTATACACAAATGGTTCCAATAAAGATATGGAGGCATTTTTTATTATCAGAAGCCGTTACATTTAGCTGTATGAACTTCTCCAAAATGATGTATTTGTAGTGTTGGAATAAAGCCATATCTAATATTACAAATGCACTCCAGGTGTTAGAGAGAAACGTCTTCTTAGGAATTTACCCAGAACTGCTAGAAAAAAAGAAGAGATGGATAATTTACTGTGTTACTTGGACAGATGTTTAGGTCTGGTTTTTATGGAAGCTTGCAATTTTCATTCATGCCACTGCAAAGGATATGTCCTCAAGGGTAGACAAGGAATTGCTAGCCAACAACTAGGCAAAATTAATTTATCAGGTCAGTGCTTCATATTGAGAATTAAGAGAAAAATGGGTGAATCTAATATCTAGAACCCTTTATAGTAGTCTCAAACCTACACTGCAGCTCCAGTTCATAACGATTATTAAAATACAATAGGCAGGGAAAATTTGTGTGATTCAGCTAATCGTGCAAGTGTATATAAGGCAAACTATTATAAGAACAGACTGGCATGGCAACTGTAATTTATTGCAAGTCTTAGTACCCTTGCAAGCAACTGAGTCTTTCAAGAAACTATCCAAGAGGACCTTATACATAAACAATCACTGTTCTATTATCAAATCCATGAGTGACTGCTAGAGGAAGAAGCTGACACCGTTATTCATATTTTCGGAGGAAAAAACACCCTACTTACTGTGATCATAAAATTCATAGTTAAATATGTGTTTTATATGAGCTGCCTGTTTTCACTTGTATGTGATAGTCTCATATTTTTTTTCTCAGTGACTGATACTTTCCGTATCAGTTTCTTTATATTGGAAAGACAGCCAGTCAAGGACATCAATACCTAAAATCAACATCTTATATTTTAGGCAGTCAGTCACCTAGAATACTGCATTAGTCAGTAAGCTCCTGCTGTAGTGTATTGAGAGTAAGGCAACAGCTAATAAAAGCCTTAGTAACAACTGAGTCCAAAACTAAAGTTCAAAACATTTCTCACATGAAAAACTCTCTATTTACCAAATACCTTCCCATTTCACTGAATTTCCTAAGAAACTTGAAGATATGCTTCCAAACATGGCCTGAGCTGTCCCAGTTTAAAAATCTCATGATTTGCTTCCCATCTAAATGGGTTCTATTAAGATTTAGCAATGGGGAGAAGAATACTGCCTAACTTGTGCCTTGATTTTAGGGACCTAAAACAGTTGAAGACAATTACTCATTCCTTGCACACACAGCCTAATGGTTTCCCTTTAATGGTACCAGAGAAAGGATTTATTCTCCTAACTTAGATTTCTAAAGTTAGGTGGACTGGATCTTATCTTGGGAATGACTTATCTATCGTCATCTGTTTATAAACATTGATTTTATTGGTGATGAACTATGTCTTAGAACAATATATTCCTTTCTATTGACAGCAAAGACAACTTCAGGTAACTGACTTTGATGTGGATACCTACACTATAAATTTGGTCAATGAATATCACCTTAGACATTATTCTGTCTCTCTCTCTTCAGAATACCTTATACACATCAGCAGCACATAGTTTCCTGTAGCCGTGGACATTTTCTTTCAAAGGAAATTATTAGCCATTATTAGTAATATAAATTGCCATATCTGGAATAAATGCCAGATGAGCTCCCTAATGGTAATATAGAATCTCTTTGGCTAAGACAATGTTTCGTTATGCATTATATCCTAAAGTGGGTAGATGGGAAGTGCACCATGATCTGTTGGAGGTCAGGACGTACTGGTAGGAAGTAGGAGACACAAGTATCTACATACTGAAGACCGTGTTGAAGCAGAAAGCTCTGCTTTTCTCTTTCCTGTTACTATGACCACTATAAAAGAGGAACATCATATACCTTTCCACCTTTATGGAAAAAACCCAACATTTTGTGTAACCTGATCCTGTCAATCTTCATTGGACATTGTCAGCATATAAAACATGTAAGGCATTTGAATGGAAAAACTGCTAAATCAGACCCTAAACTTAGCTGTTAACAGATTGCCCAGATGACATATTCCTGTTCTATGTCAAAGGCTGATGTCTAAATATAGTGATATCTGAAATATCTGCGAGTTTTGAAGATATCCACATAAGGCTACCAGGTTTGCTGAAGATATATGGGGAAATCTGTGACCCTCCTGAGGTGAAGACTGAAGGTTACCTTAGGTCAACCTAAGGTCTGAAAGGTTACCTTAGGATATTTCAAATGCAAGTAGATGCCCAAACTGAGGCCACTGCATTAAACTGTACTTCTCCATTGATTTGGGCACCCCGTTTGCATGTAGACACCTAAATCTGAGCATCTTAATCTGACAGATTAATCTCTTTACATTTCGAAGCAAGAAAAGAAATAAAGGCTTTATCTTCAAATTTAGATAACCTCCATACAAACCTGCACTGAGTCTAATCCTAGATTCTTGTATCTTAAATGAACGCTTTATGTATGATACAGATTCTGTATTGAGGGAGAGTTTATAGTGTTTCTATTAAGAACTATGTGTTTTTAGGTGGTGACAATATTTGATTTACCTGCAAAGGTGATGCAGTGTGGCAGTGTTTATGGATGGTGTACATATAGAAATTCATTGTACATATTTGTGATTGCAGATTTGATCCAAAATATCATCTGTTTCTAAGATCAGTCTTTAAAAAAGCTTCCACACACTTTCCACTCACTATCAATGGGTGAGTGTAAATGAAAATATTGAGGGGAATATTATAGAAAGGGTAAGATGAATTTGTTTGCAAACATGAGTATCACTGACACAACTGCTTGAAAAGCTAGAAACATTTATAACTTTTGTTGGGGGGATACATTAATAAGGCCAAATAAATCATATTTCATGAACTGCATTGGAATTTATTGAGGCTTAACTTTAGTTGGTGTTAGTATCACACATGGTGTGTGAATTCATTAAGGAAACAATACAAAAGAAGCTGGACAGTCACAGATTGCAATTCTAGAGAAGTTTGCTCTAAAATATATGGCCTTGGCACATTCTTCTTGCTCTTGGCAACAAACAGTATCATCATAGGGGCTTTCTATCAAATTGATTAGGATTCAATTTACCATGCTTTCCCTTACTCAGCATTTGTACTGACCTTTGAGAGAAACTAATCCATCATTACCTATGCAAACACATTTCATTTGTCTGCCTTCTTGAGAGTTCTTGTCAAATAAATAAATAAATAAACACAAGTCCTGACACAAGGAATACTCCTTCTAGTAAATGATGAATCACCAGGAAATTCTTGCCTTATTGGTAGTCCTCTGTGACAATCATATGACACTTCTATAACTTCAATAACATTAGAAATGCTTGTAAACACTCTATCCATCTTTCATGGAATTGCATTACTTTAGCACTTGTCTTTCCCAGAAGCATTCACTCCTATTTAACTGAGTATTTGATTTAGAAATCACAGCTGTCCTAGTAAATAGAAAAATCTGCATCTAAGCAATAAATGGTGAAATTGAGTAAATATCCACAATATACACTCCACCACTCAGTCAATATCATAAGCATCTGTAATTTAAACATAATCAAGTGTTTCTTTTCTCATCTTTGTGCTACAAAGCTTAAAATCAATTTTATCCATCAACAAGACGGTGAAGAATTTAATCTGAACAATTTCATAGTACATGATTTTTTTATTTATTTTTTTTAAATAAGTGTAATTAAAATCTTTCTTTAGACTCAACACTTCCTGCAGAACTTTCTCTGCCATGGATAACTAGATACCTGTACTTTTCTCATACAGTAATGTACTTTAATTTGCATGTTCCATTGAACTCCATTTCTTTGTATTTCTCAGTCGTATGACCAGTTTTCTGGATGAAGCTACATGGAGTTTTTTGGTTACAGAAGATTTTTAGGCTTATGTGACATTTACCACCCCAAAAATGCTAGGAATAGTAGAAAATGTTACATGTTTTGTTTTTTCCATTCACCATCCAGCTTTGCAGACCGGTGTCATAAAAAACCTAGGTTCATGCAGTTATGTTGTACATGTGTTTGTGCATGTACAATGCTTTTAATTGTGCTGTCTCCAGCAAATTTTTAATCCAATCCTAGCTTCAACAAAAAATGTTGAAAAGGTTTTTAAAAAAGATATTGTTTCTGTGTTTTGTAAAAGTAGCTAATGGAGAACGGAGGAGGAGCCTAAAGATGCCATCTCAAAAAAAAGCTGAAGCATGCACAAATATCTTCTTCATGAGTTCATACTTTAGGGGGTACATCTCAGTTAACCTCTGATGCACACTGGCACATAACCTCAGAATTTTGATTCCCTGGTCATTCATGATGGAAGCTCTTTGGGATGCATAAGAGGATTTCATCTGCATGGATGACAGAGTGAAGAAAGCACATAGTCCTGATAGAGGCTGATGATGAATCCAGGTCTGCAGCCTTCGAAGCTGTCCTAACTGCTGGACCAGATGTCACCCAGATACAGCCAGAGACATGTTATAAATACTTCAGCTAACAATGGAAACTTCTATCAGTCACAAGACACAGAATTGTAGTAAATAGGTTTCACTGTTTCTGATGCTCACAGAAAATTGCCTTTATTTTCTTTGTGAAAAGCTTTGCATTTTTGCTTTCACAGAAACATGGGGTAATTTCCCTCTGTGCCAGTCAGGTCTTATTCATGGGAAAGGAACAACTTTACTTGAAATGCATAGGAAACATCATTATGTTAGAAGTATATCTTTTCTAAAATGTGGCTCAGTGCTACATCTTTTGCATAAAATATTTACCCCTCTCAAATATTCAGTTTTTTCCCTCTGTTCACTGCCTTTTGTAACAACAAGCTTAAGCAAGTAGCCCCCACAAAGTTTTATGTATTGAATAAGTATAATGTGAAGAAAAATTTTCATTCTCATAAGGATCTTTTGGTTTTAGCTCTTTAAAGAGATACTAGGGTTTTTTTCCTGTGCTAAAATAGTTAGGTCAGTTAAGAAGCTTGATTGTTAACATCATCGTTGTACAAAACAAAGGCGGCTTTTTTTCTCTGTCGTAGATATAACAAAGGATTATAACAACTGTATACTCTATGATAACAATATAAAAACAAATTAACTCCATTTATGTTGTCTGTATTCTTTCTTTTGACTACACACAAAACATTTCGAATTTTTTTTCTTCCTGGGCTTCATGTAGGTATTTATTTTGATTACAGCTGAAACATTTTCCAACAAATGGACATTCTGTTTATTACTTTGCATGACCACCACCAACGCAGTATTTCCATGTTTCACAAACATTAGTCTATTTATTGTTACAAAATCTAATGGTGACAGAAAAATATCATGTCCATTTCTACAGTAGCGGCCAAAGACCCACAGTTTAGGTTACATCAGAACCTGGAACTGAACCAAAGACCCAAAGTCCCAGCTCAACACTTTCCTGTTAAGACTATCCTTCTAAATTTCCTTGCAGATTCCCTTTCTTAGTTGCCATTTCAAAAAATGCTCTACAGCATGAAATGATAATTACGTAGTCTTATTTACAGCTCATCAAGAGTTTCCACAACTTGAAACAGGGCGCAACATTTTGTTTAGTATGAAGGAAATCTATGTCAGGTGTTTTCATCTTTCCTAGAGTTTAAGTCCAAGTAAAAATACTGTCAGCATTGCTGTGTGATATTAATCCATTATAGTTAATTATCTGGATTGTGTATGGCCAGTCTTCGCGAGCGAAGATTTGGGAAAGGTCATTACCCTTCGAGCCTGCGCAGTGGATTTTTTAGGTGAGACACAGTGTGCGTTGAACTGAGCCCACCCTTTGTGTAGCATGATATGACTTCTAATAGAAAGAGGAGAGGGTATTTTAATAGATAGGCCCGTAGATATAGCCATCAGTATTATTACTTCTCAAAATCTTTTGTACCTTCTCATGGGTTTACTAGCCCCTCTGGGGCTGAAAATGGTTAGTTGCAGAGGGCTTCCAATGCAGACAGCCAAATGAAAGTCTTGGTAACGCCTCTACGAATTACATATTTTAGTAGCCAGAAAAGAAGACTTGTTGCACACAAGAAATTAGAGCCACGAGGTAGCAGAGGGGCCGCAGGGCCCAGGAGGGTCTGGGGCCTTTCCCCCCTGACCCTGACCTGGGGGCAGGCGCGGCACTGAGGCCAAGATGAGCCCCTGTCCGAGACGTGCAGCAGAGATTAGAAGAATTCCAGAGAGCGAGATAAAAAGTTGCCGGGAGTTTCCCAGCCGGCCTCGCTGCCTCCCCTCACCATGACCCTGAATCAGTGGCAGCACGCAGCACACGGAGCAGAGCAGGCCTGGAGTGGGCCCGGAGGAGCAGCAGCAAGCTGGATGAGCCAGAGTGTGACTGCATCCAGGAGCGGAGAAAGAGAGAACAGCCAAGTTGGAACATTCTGGGATAGGGCTGAGTCAAACCCCAAGAATCCTGTGACCCAGAGAGGGGTGACTCCCAAACTTGGAGGGGTCTCCCCCGAAGACTTATCCCCTGGGAGGGACCTCCATAGAGCAGGGATAAAAGTCTTAAAGCTTTAACTCCCTGTAATCCGTGGTGAAGATTCATGGTGAGGCAAGTTGTCCAACTTGCAGCCCACGGATGAACCCTCGGTGGAAGCCGAGAGGTTGGAGGAGGGGGCAGAAATCCCCACACCTCGTAGAAGAGAGAGAGAGAGAAATTTTCCAGCTATGGCAAATCGGAGCTGTAGTCCTAGAGATAACAGAAGAAAAACTTTTAAGTGCTGCAGAATTAATTTGGAAGACTTATAGCCCTGAGAGCGAAAAGAGACTTCTCCTCCTGGACTGATATGGGGGGAGGAGAGGTGGTTTATCATCATAGGAAAACTAGTGAGAATTGCTATATATATAACTCTTTAGTTTCTATTCTGTTAGCAATAAATTTTAACATTATCCTCATGTTGAGCCTGTCTTGCCTCTGTGTGAAACCTCTCTCACCTTTTAAAAATTTTGTGGGGGGTCTGAAAAATTAGGCCAAAGTAAACCCATGACATACCCATACTCTTGTGATTGCATTTGATCCAAAGATTATTGTGAGACTGTTAAGACAAGGTCTTTATTAAGAAAAGAACATAGGAAACCACGTTTGGAATATAGCTTTTTGTTATTTTCTTTCATATTTAAAGTTTATATATTTTTTTCTATTAGAAATTTCTCAGGTATTATATATTAATAATTGTATATATATATAATTATATATTATTATTAATAATATATATGCAGATATATATTATTGTTTACCTAGTAATTAGATGTTTAATTGTGAACAAGTTAATAATGTCCCCTTTTACAGTCAATGAAGAAGAATCTGCAGTGGATTATTTATTTGATCCTCCTTGGAATGAAACTTATTCGTGAAATGGCTGTACCTTTCTGTTGAGCAAATAAAAATACTTTTGAGGACTCAGGTTTTGATACTTCTAGAGGCCTAAATTAGGACAGATTAACTGTATTCCTATCTGTACAAATAATTTTGTCTGATCTGAAAGAAATATTCTCACGTTTTTCCACTTCACCACTATTTTGCAGAACAAGATGTATCTTGATACTGAATAGAATTACCTTTTTTGTACTGTTTGTTAGCACAAAACCACTTCATTTTAGACAAAAAAGCAAAGGTATTTTCTAGCTATTTCAATTTTTTTATACAATATGTACAATGATTTAAGTAATTCTTCTGTTTATAAACCGAGAACATCTTTTTAATTCTGTCCAGAAATTATACACATCATAAATTAGCTTTGAGAAAGACTGTCCTTCAAATTGCATCTATAACATAGTGTAGATAACTTCATAGTTCACATCTATTTCAACAAAATTAAAAAATATAAATCCTTTGAAGAATGTACTTTTAGAGAAACACTGGGTTTAGATTTCATTGTCTTTCTGTGAGAAAAAGAAATGCTTTCTAACTCAGTACTTGGGTCCATCTGTCAGGCAATACTGAAATAATGCTTTCTGTCATAAGCAGCTAAGACTGTGGGACACTTCTATGTGCTAAGATGCAAGATCATCCAGGGAGATATGATTTATTCCTCAAATTTGGTCTGGAATCCCACTCAAATTTGTCAGTAATTCTTAGAAAAAAGTAAATTATCTAACAACTTCTCAAATAAACTTAAAAATAATATTGCATCAGATAAAAACCATCTGTTTCCAGTTATTGCCATATATATTATATGTGCCATGAGCACACACCTCTAAACATATTTTATAAATGGTATTACTACTTGTGTTATGCTTTCTGGGCATCGTTACCAAGTAAACTATGAAATGAGTTTGTTAAACTGTGATTGAGTAACAGATTTCTAGCCTCTTGGATAAATTTTTATGAATAGGTTTACCAAACACTGTGCTTTTAAAAAAAAATTATATTCATGTTGACCATAAAAGAAACCCAGAACCAAACCAATCAACCAAACACAATCCCCAACTTAACTGACTGCAAAAGCAGGGCATCAAAATATTTTAAAATCTGTGCTTTCAGCTCTAGGGCTTGCATCTTCAAACACAATTTTCAATTGTCTAAAAACTACAAAGCAATATACAGCATCTGCCCTGGTGTACCTGCAGGCTTTATTTTATATGTAAAAGGTGTTCATTCACCAGCTCTCTTAACCTATTTATGTTAAGGAGCTTTATAGGTTTGTTACATTTGGGAGCCACATAACCCTAAGGCAATTCAGCATTATGTTAAAGTATTTTATCTCTTTGCACTATCTGTCATAAGGTAGAATTCCATAAAGGAAGGTGTGCAATTCCCAGAGATTTTCAGGGCACTGAGTGTTCTAAATAACTTAGGGCATTTGGGTCTTATTTGGTAAAGCATTTAGGGATGTACTTTAGCATTCCGCTGAATCAACATCTAAAGTCCGACTTCTTCTCATAAACTTTTTTGCCACTTAATTGTCAAAGGAAAGAATGAGTAGGGTAATTACAACTTTAAGCAAGCTCTTTGTTAAAAAATGACAGTACAGGAGACTGAGCTCCTCTAATAGGTAGTCACTTAAGTGTCAAAATTTAAGCAGGATTTCATGAACTTTCGTGAATGTCAAGCAATACGGATCTACTGAGTTTGCTGTACTTTTAAGTAGCCCCTTCATCAACAGAAATAGGCATTTTGGTTTGGCAGAACCAAGTAACTGACCCTCTCCCTTTTCTATTTTTCATACAAAACAAACTATCATTGTAAGTAAGAAAACAAAGAAGCAGCAAATATCACTTAGAAATATTGAGTTCCATAATGAAAAATTTTAGTTAGAGGAATTTCTTTCCATAATAATTTGCTTTCAAGCAGGTTTAATATTAGTAGACATTTGCTCTGAATACTTTTATGCTAAGTGATATTTTGTTTAACACATTCATTTATCCTCCCCAACTTCATCAGCCTACAGAGTAATAAATACTAGATTATTTTCCTCTGCATAGCATACATGTAATTATTTTTCATTCACAGTTTGCTAACAATATAGGCTTTTAATGCAGCCTCCAAAGAACAACCTTGGCAGTTTATCTAGGAAAATCAGTTTACATGGCTCATGACAATAATCTTACTTATTTAAAAATTAGCCTTCCATTGAAAAGTTTAATTCCTGTAAACAACATATATTAGGTATATTTTAGCATAATCCATGTTAATTTAAACAGTGGCAAGGCAAGGACTGCAGACATACTGGAATGCTATAAAATAAATATTAAGGTTTACTCTCTTTTGAGAATAAGAAATCAAAGAAGCTTTTATAAAAAATTTAAATGGTCATTATTTGGCTCCAAACATAACCTTACACTCAGCAAAGGTTTTATCTTTCAGTACCAGAATTGTGATGAAGTCATTGTGGTATTATTAACATCAATATTTATTATGCTACACTTCTAAGGAAATATATAAAATTTAATAGGAGTAATTTTTTTATATGTTTATCATGATCATAGGCTTTTAAGTGATCTCATAGACTGCTGAATACAGTTCCTTTCTGTTACAGGTACCCCCATCAAAAATTTGTCAGGCCTCACATGACAGTGAATTTGATTTCTAGTTGTTGCTGCTTCTATTGCAAGGATATACCGGAATTTTGCTTACACGTCACTGACAAACCATCTCCTAAAATTCCAGACTGAATTCATTCAGGACCAGTGACAAATGCTTGTTCTCATTCAACACCACCCTTTTGCTAAACATCTTTTTCTCTCTCCAATGTTTACTCCCCTGATGTCTTTGTAATGTAACTATAATTCTTCTCCTAATCTTAATTCTGGTAGATTAAGTAAATTAAATTCATTTACTGTCCTCTTATAAAATAAAATGCTCTTCATCCTCCTGATAACGTTAAGAGCCATTTTTGCCTCTCTTAATTTTAAAATTAACCTTTTTATAATATGAATGACCAGAAGTACACACAGGGCTCCAGATGATGTTTCACAAGTACAATGCCTTGTACTACAGTATTTCATAGAAATATAAGCTCTTAATACAATTGTTTCATCTAAGAATCTTTCAGATTCTACTTTGCTATTTATCAGATGCACCACATTGGTCATGTTGTCTCATATTAATCATCACACCAAATCTTTGTCTGAATTTATAATTTCCAGCTGATAGTCTCAGTTTACAGCAGAACATCTTCCATGTAGATATCTTAGCGCTATGTTCAACATCTTTAAGTTTCATGACATTGTCACTGCTCCAGTTCTTAAGGACAGTCATATTCCTATTGTCTTATATATAAATGGTTCTTCCAATTTAGCCAACAACAAATTTCTTCAGAGTTTTCCTGTATCTTGCGTTTAAATTCTTACTGAAATAATTATGTAAGGTTAGTCTCAAGGGTATTCTTAAGATACACCATTCTTAACATTCCAACTCTGTATTTCTCCTGATGGACCAGTTGCTCTCACTAATTTTTTTCAACTCTTTAGCAATTTTATAACTGAATTAATTCCCATTTTTCCACCTTGAGATATGAAATTCAGATGATAAAGTTTCCCCGCATTTTCTTGTTCAAGACACTCAGCTGAGATATATATATATGTAATTAGATTATTCTGGCATTATTTATATATATAAATCAATGCAGTATTTTATCTTATTTTATTTTTACTTTTTAGGTCTTTGATTATTGTTTTCTTCCTCATTTAATGCAAATCTTATAGAGCATGGCCTACTGAGATCGCCTATATTGCTTTACCCGACTTCTTAACCATTCGCTATTCTTCAGACGTATGATAATACTGCAGATTTTAAAATTATTCTATTCAAACTGCTTTTGGTTTCAAATGTCAGTTGTGTCAGAATAGTCAGTAAGATATAATTCACTTTTCTAGAGAAAACTGAATTTTAGAGCATTGCACTTCTTTAGTTTTATTTCTGTGTTAGCACTGGTAATTTTCGTTTCTATACATTTATTCCTCTTAACCTTATTGCCTTTACTTCCACATCTAACATCAGCTCCTTGGTGAGAACTGGGACATATTTCAGGTAAGAATAAATGGGCACTGATTTCAGATTTTACTTTCTTTAATTCTTAACAATATTTGACATGTTGCATCCTCTGAATAATAGCTTGAAAAATTATTTGTGTTTTAAATATTTACCTTGAGGCATTTTTACTTCAGAAGTTGAATGGTTATCATACACTGCAGGTGTTTTGTTTGCTTGCTTTTTCTTTGTCTGGTAATAATATTGTGCTCCAAGCATTAGCAACTATATTTTGTACAGTATGTGTTGTCTTGTAGTCTACCAATTATATGATGTTTTGTCTAATTATCAAATAACAGCCATTCAGCTTTGTAGATTTTCAGAGGGGATGCTTGTGCCTGAGCTACTTCCCCACAGAGAATGCAAATTGCATTCTTGAGCTTCATTTTCCTGACACGTGCCAGATACCTTGTTTAGGATAAAACAGATTTTTTTTAAAAATATATCTTCCTATTGCCTACACAGCCTATGGGAGTAATTTGGTCCCATAGTTTCAACACCCCTGTTTAAGTGTACATTTACAAGGTTTTCATGTGAACTAGATCTCTAATCTTTTTTTACTGTAAATGGAGATTTACTCAAGAATACAGTCTCAATGGTGTTGATCTACAAAAATCTAGGTGTTCTCTTTAGAATGAACTATATAACTTCTACTTCTGATCATGCTTTAGGCTGAGTTGCACAGCTATTAGTAATCTGGAGAATAAACTAGCCCTAAATGACTGTTGGTCACGTATATCCAATGAGGTGCCTTCATATAGAATTGCAGTATTATTTTGCTTGATATAGTAATATCGTTCAGTCATGTTCATGGCAGCTTGTTGCAGAAAGAACAAGATCGAAGCAGAAAGGTTAAAATGTGTGGAATGCCCATGACAAACCCCTAGTGTCTGGGCTAAGCCCGAATAAAAAGGTCTGATATTTATTTTTATGTCCTGAGTAAACAAATATAAACTGTATACCTAGTTTGACAGAAATAAAGCCTACAGAATCATAGAATCACAGAATGGTTGATTTACCCACTTAAGCCTTATTTATTTGAAATTGATTTATTCAAGAGCTCTCTTTTCCACCTAGTGTTCTTACTTCTACTCCCCACAACATGAATTTCCCATGTAAATTCCTATATTAATACATTTTATTCTGATATAATCCAGTAACTCAATCTCTGATTTTTTCTGGGCTCCTGAAAAAGTTATTTTCAAACACTGTGTCTTTGAAAGTGGACCAAACTATCTTAGCTTAAAGTTATGTGCATGGTTTTTAAAGACAAATATAAGTTTAAGATCAGAAGTACAAGTAAATAATACTGAAACTTGCTAGAAATAACAGCCAAATCAAAATTAGAAGAGTATAACTGAAATCCCCTGACTTTAAGATGTTTTGGGATGTGTGAGTGGTGGTATTTGCTTCGTTTTGTTTTCCAGAACAGTAAGCACTCCATTATGAAAATGTCATTTTATAACAGCCAAACACAAATTCTTATCAAAGGCCATGGAATTGTAACCTATGTAGGGATTAGCTAAGGATTGCATTTAGCCCTATTTGAGATAGAAACCTTGAATTTTAAATTAATACAAAAATAGATAGATGTTACACTATATGATGTATGAGAGAAACTGAGAATTAAACAGGGTCTTGGAAGACGAGATTAGTAAAAACAATAGGTGTTTAAGATGTGAAGTATATTATAAATTTAAAAAAACATTTACTTTCTTTTCTTTGGATCTAAGTACATTTATTAATTATTTAGAGACGAGATAGTATTTTTGAAATAAACATGGAACAGAACATGTTCATGCTGAAAATAATTTCATTGTTATAGAAAAATGAAAGAACTAAAGAGCTCCTAGCACCAGTTCCTCAAGGATCATGGCATACCATTTTATCAGTTCCTTGGGATTTGAGGAAAAAGAACAAAACAATCAAATATACACTTTGATACTTTCTTGTATAAGAAGAGGCATTCCAAAATATAAGTAAAATACACTTTGGATGAGGCTTCCAACAAAAATGGCCCCATTACATCCCTAACTTATAGACAACTCCTGAATGTCCCAGTTTGGTGCACTCTTGGGTCACAGCATATTTCCAGAATAGATAAGTTGGTTTTTTTCCCAGAAGCAGTAAGTTGTCAAAAGAACATTACTGAAGAACAGCTAAATGTACACAGTACCTAAATGACAGGCAGACAACTCTAAAACTTTTAGACATTTACAGAATATTTTATTTGGAAAAACAATAACACTTTACAACACTGTATAAAATTGTAAAGAATAAATCAGGAAAATATACAGATGAGGAAGCTAAAGTTCTGCAAGTCTCACACGGATTATCAGGATGTTTCCCTCTCAAGGAAAACTATTGCTCCCCTCTGCTTTGTGTTTAGCTAACAGAAGTTTTTCCCTGATAGGAAAAGAAAATTGTCTTCAATTTATTTTAGTAAATACAATTCCCTTGACCTCTAGTGTTTCAGGAGGGAGCAATTGTATCGATTTCAGAAACTGAATTAATGACAACAATTTATATGCATAACTATCCTTTAGTGCATTTCAGCACAACATTGCCATTTTTGTTCGATGTGTTTGCAGTGTCCCTTGTCCTTTGTGTTAAGCTTCACCACAGAATACAAGCAGCAAGGAATTGGTTCAAAAAATATTTCATGTTGCTTGGATAGTACTTGCTGTTAAGCATTTGGGAGTTCACTGTCAGGATATGGATTAGAAAATGCAAATTACCCCCAAAATATGTGTTCCTTCATCTAGAAATATATACTAAGTATACATTTGCATATAGATATACAGATATCCTATGGATAGCTAGATATAATATGTATTTTATATATATATATATATATTTCTATGTGTATACCATGTACGTATTTATATAACAATATATACCAAGTGTATTTTATATATATATATATATATGTATATGTACCAATATATACCAAGTTTACACCTTTCTGCTTTTATAAGTAAGTTTCAATATTAAAAGATAATCAGATGATAGGGATTGACAGTGTGTATTTCTTGCTACAGGAGAAAGTATCTATGTATTTATACAACTGGAAATCATGAAGAAAAAAATGACATAGCCTGAGGGTATTTTGGAGAAAAGCACAACCTTTCACATTTTTTGGGTCACCCCACATTTAAAGCTGAAAAAAAAAATGTTCTATTTTAGCTGCTGTAAACAATTGTTTTAAAATTCAAATAGTCGACGTTTGGGTTGTTTCTTTTTTATGTTTTTCTCTGGCTGGAATGATCATAAGCATTTTCTGTAACGAACAGTGAGAAGTCAACATAAATTACATATTTTTTAATGCAACCAAGTAGCTTAAGCTTGCAATAGACCCAGAAAGTTCATTAATGGTCACATATTTTGTGAATGGGGCAGAATCCTTCTGTTTTAATGACTCTCATTTGGCTTTATAAACTATAATCATCTCATATGTTTGTAAGTCTATGCCCACCAAAATCTCATCTGTATTCCTACTCTTTCCAAAACCTGGGGGCTTCTCTTCAGTGCTTGTCTATTTTCCAAAGAGTTTGCAATTTAAAAATCCCACAGAGATTTCCAGCATCCTTTCTGAGCTCTTTAATCTTTGCCTTTTGACTTAAAAGAGACAATTTTGTACCAGTGATGACTTTTCAAAAGAGATTAAATACTGGTCCCTAAAATCATGTTACAATTTAGCCCTTTTTTAGAGTGGAAGGAGTCAAAAAATGTCACAGCATTTGGCCACAGCCCAGAGAAAATAATTAAAAATTTAACATCGAGCTAAGATCCAATTCTATATACTGGTCATGAGTAGATAGCTTTTCATACAACAGGCACCTTTGGAAGAATCATGAATACTTTGAAATGCTGTCAAAACATTTACGTATCTCAGCCTGTTACTGAATTCCACAGAATAAGAATTATATTTCACTAGGTACTATATCCAGACTCATTCTTCCTGGTTCTAAATATATGACTAAGGTGACCATTTGAGGAGATAAGTTATCTGAATTATTGTTACTGAGAGACTGGCACTCGTTATTAAAATAAACACCTTTCCAAAGGATTCAGAAGTACAAGGAATGTACAGATATGCATAGATTGTTTCCATATAGTACCTCAAGTGAGATGAGATGAGTCACTAGTCTAGGGATCATCATGCACAAACACTCTGGTTTTAAAATATAGATTAATTTTTAAGATAACCTCCAAAAATTGCTTTTCTGCTAAAGACTGTCCATTTAAAGTAACGTGCAAATGTAAGCTATGATATTGTGAAGGAATCAAGTGAAACAGATATTAAACTGGTGCATAAAAATAAGAGATATTCCAGATCTGAAATGAAGTATTTAAATAGATATTTAATCAGGGCAGTTAACCAGTAATGACACCAATTTATCAAGAAGTGGAAGCACATTCACCTTGTAACCCCTCCCCCACACCAAACCCATTGCATTTTGAAAAAGATTGATTGAGTTTATTAAAAAAGTCAACACTGTAATTTAATTATTATAAGACAATGTCAAACAGCTTGTAAATTCTGTGAGTGCCAGAACTATGGTCCTTTCTCAAGCTAAAGCCTGGTACAGTTAGTAGACATTTTGCTCTATAAGGAGTACATGATTGAGCACTGCATGAACAAATAGGAGCTACAAATTAGGATAGGAAGAGGAAAAAACAGATCCACACACACCCCCCATAAAGAACATAGGAAAGTACTGGTGTCAATTTTTTTAAAAAGTATTCTAAAAAAAAGACCACATAAAACTTAAACATATATGCTTAGCAAGACACAGTTCTCATTCTGAGGCTCATTTTTATACAAATAACCAAAAGTGGGTTTACAAGACAAAATGAGCTTTTCTGAGCCAAATATGCTATGAGATGGAGAAAACTGGAATTTAAAAGAAATAAAAGACTTCACTTTACTAACGAGTCAAGTGAGAAAATAGATATACCTATAGAAATTACAATAGCACCAAGTCCCTCTGACAGAAAATATGAAGCTATATTAGTGGGAAACATAATTTTTAAATTTCAATTTATTGCTCCAGTGACTAATTGACTGACATTATTTGATCCTTTTCCCCTCTATGCAAGTTAATTAAATCAGAATTACATATTTATTTGCACACATCTCTCTTGATACAGAAACACTGTGATGACTGCTTGACTCCTTCCTCGGTGTTTGTTTTATTTTTAATACCATTTATGACCACAGTATAGTCCTGTGACACCAGCAAGAACAAGCAGCACAGAGACTCATTCAGGATTCTAACAGACAGATGTATTCAGGACCGGAAAAGAGAGGGAAAACATAGATTACATCAGCTTGACATGGAATGAAAAAAAAAGAAAATCTGAGAACAAAAGTAGGCCAGAATTATCCTCTCCTCTATTTAGAAACTTTCTGTAATGTTTTATAGTTTGCAGCATGATATTCACAGAGATAACTGATAAGCAGTGCTTTTAGAGAGAGGAAGCAGCTAAGCAACTGATGTTTATAACAGAGGTGAAGATCTGTGAGCTTCATGAGATCATTGGCTTGAATGTAAATTGCATTCAGTGCCTCAAAAAATCCCAGTAACTTTATCGTTAGTGTTGTAGTTTTAATTAAATAGGAAGGATTTTTAGTGATTTTTTTCATACCATCACGAAATTCAGAACATGGGAGACTGCTCCTCATCTGAGTTGGGTAGGCAAAGGCTGTCCCCAGTGTCTTGGGACCTGCCGGAAAGGTGGATCCCTGAAGTGGAGCATCCTGTGAACTCAGGAGACAGGAGATAAAAGGCAGGCATGTGCCAGAACTGCTCTCTTTGTACCTGGTTTTTGCCCGCTGGAGCACCAAGGACTTTTGGAGCCTTTTCCCAGGAACTGCCCTGCCTCACCTGGGCCATTTTTTGCCTCAGCTGCTCCATTTTCATATCAAACCAAGGTCACCCCAGCCCAAGTTGAGCTGTCTCAGCACGACCAGCTATTGTTGCCAGCCCGGGAATTCCCCTCTCGGGAGTCACAACCGTCTCAGCCGAAGCCACAGCCACAGTCACTTACCGCTGGAGTCCAGCACCACACCAGGTCAACCCCAGACCTGCCATTGACACCCACATGGTTTGCTACATCAGAACCCACATCACCTCAGCAGCACAGGACTTTTCCTCAGAAGAAATATTCTTCAAGGTTTTCTTTTAGCCTAGGGAGGAGGGGGTAGCTAGGTAATATTTTCTGCTATTTTTTTGTTGTTGTTTCTCTCCTGTACTGGTGTGGCCTCATCTCAAGCACTGTGTGCAGATTTATGAGGAATAGTTGTTTTGTTAGAAGAAAAGGCTGAGGTGTCCTCATTGAAGCCTACAGCTTCCTCAGTGGGGGCAGCAGAGCAGGGCGTGCTGATCTTCTCTCTCTTTCTTAGTGATAGGACATGAGGAAATGGAATGAAGCTACATCAAGGTGAGTTCAGATTGGGCATTAGGAACAGGTTCTTCACTGAGATGGTGGTTTGTCTCTGGAACAGGGTTCTCAGGGAAACGGTCATGGCCCCAAGCCTGTCAGAGTTCAAGGAACTCTGGATGATGCTCTTAGTCATATGATTTAGTTTTAGGTAGTCCTGCAAGGAGCAGGGAGTTTGGCACAATGATCCTCATAGGTCCCTTCCACCTTGAGATATTCTACGATTCTATGACTTTGAACAATTTTAGATTGTAATTTTCCTGGGAAACAAAAGGTGTTTCCTATTCCGCATAGCTGAACGGGTGTTATTGCACACGAGAAACCTCATTGATGATGACTAAGGATGCAGAATGAGCTCTTTGAATACAGTCTGACATAGAGTAAGCTCTAAAACCGCCTCAGAAAAAAGATTAGGAAAGACACTGAGCAGGCTGAATGGTTCTTTCAACCCTTAAAACAACTGGACTGCTGCTAAATTTAAGATAATTTGAAGTCTAATAGCTCTTGGCAAGAAGTTTGACATATTCTCCAGCAATTACTGTAATTTAATTGTAGTTATCTTACAGTATTAAAGTGTACTAGGCAATTTCCTGTAATAAGCTTGATTAAGATACCTCTCATACATCTAACATCAGAGTTTTAAGTCTGCTTTAGAAGATGAATCATGCCCCACAGAACCTGTTTCTTTTCATTGCCTGTAAAGAGTGTCCAGATGATTAGCTCGTAGGTAGAAGACTACTTCGTAGACAAATATATTTGGCCAGCTGAAGATTATCCTTCATGTCTACTATACATGTTTGGACAAGAATGATTCTCAGACTTTGAACTCATACTTTACCTTTTTTTCCATTTTAAGAAAAATCAGTGATACACTGCAACATAATTTCCTGAAGTAGGAACTTCTCTGTTTGCAAACATAATACTTCATGTCCCAGAATCATAAGGTATAAAAGTAGTCTCAAGCCACAAAGAAAAAAGGGCAAAGTTGGGGTATGAGTCACATGGCACACACAGGTAGTAGCAGTAAACATAAAGCCGTATTAGAGAACTAAATAATCTCTTTTGAGCATTAGATACTTGAGCTCCTGGTTTACCCACTATATTTCCAAAGAGTAAATTTTGGTACTAACTTAAGCACAGAACCATTAGGCAAGTCCTAAACAATTTATTTAAATATCCCAAGTCTTCAGTGGCCAGACTGTTTTAGTTGCAGTGAAGCACTAAGGCTCGTAAAGTCTGATGGAAAAATAGAATCATAGAAACATAAAACTGTTAAGGTTAGAAAAGACCTTTAAGATCATCAAGTCCAATCATTAACCTAGCACCACCTCCACGTTCACCTCTAGTGCTATATGTACACATTTTTTGAACACTTCAAGGGACAGTGACTCCACCACTTTCTCTGGGAGTCAGTTCCAATGGTTTACATATTTTCTGTGAAGGATTTTTTCCTAATATCTAAACCTCCCCTGGTGCAACTTGAGGCCATTTTCTCTAGTCCTGTCACTTATTACTTGGGAAAAGAGACTGATACCCACCTCACTACAACCTCCTTTGGGGAGACCCATAAGGTCTCCCCTCAACCATCTTTCCTCTAGGCTAAACAACACCAGCTCCCTCAGCCACTCCTCATAAGACTTGTGCTTCAGCCCCTTCATCAGCTTTGCTGCCTTTTCTGGACTTGCTCCAGCACCTCAATGTCTTTCTTATAGTGAGGGGCCCAAAACTGAACTCAGTACTTGAGATATGGAAAGTCAGTTTGTAATGACTAATTATTAGCTGAACCACAGCAAAATTCCAATGTTGACAACAGCAAGGATGATATTTCTGTTTAAAAAAGCATCTATGCAGAAAGCTTAATACAAGTTTCAGTATTCTTCTAACAAATCCCTTTCTCTGCCTATCAAACACAGTTATCAGCTAGACTGTATAGTAAGCAGAATCTCTTTGTTGAGATCATTCTTAAATTTTGTGTTGATCCTTTTTTCAGCTGAGTTGCAAATCATTAGACAGCCTTATTTAGAAATGTCTATGGTCTTTGTTATTAAGCTCTTAAGATGAGTATCTTAAGGTGCTCTCTTGTCATTTATTTAGACTGAGTGAAAAAGGTGTGTATTGAACTTTTGAAAAAAGTACTGTATTAAACCAGATGTGAGTACAGGAAGCAGACTTTTGTTAAAATTCTCTCCTTTGCATTTATTCTTGAGCCTGAGGTGAAACAACCCTTCCCATCCATCAACTCATGAAGTTACCTGAGATACTTGAAATTCTATTTGTCATGTTTCTCACATTGTTATCCGTTTTATCAGCTTTCTAACTATTGTAGTTTTGTTTCACATTTTCTTTCCAGAGGGATAGACCTGTGACAAAAATGTTGATATCCTTAATATGTAGAATAAGAATAAATGAATGAGACAAAGATTGTGTTTGGTCCCTATACCATTTGTACTTCACATTCATGGTGACAAAGGCTAAACCACAGAAAAGCTAGAAACTGTTTCTATTAGAGATATGAGGGGCCTCTGGTGGTCTAGTGGTTAGGGTGCAGGACTCTCACCGCTGCGACCCGGGTTCGATTCCCGGCCCCCCGGGCAGATGGAGCTCGTCAGCCCTGTGAGGCAATCCATCTAAGAGAAGGTCACTCTAAACAAACCTACGTTCTGAGACCCTCACTGCCACTGTCCGAGTTTCACTCGGCCCCGGCAGATGAACCTCAGGATTAAAGGGTGGGCTCAGTTCAGCGCACGCTGTGTCTCACCTAAAAAATCCACTGCGCAGGCTCGAAGGGTTAATGACCTTTCCCAAATCTTCGCTCGCGAAGACTGGCCATTATGAGGCACTCTAGAAAAAGTGACAGAGAAGAACTGATAGGCACTTCTAAGCAATAATTCAAGAACTAATATGGTTCATAGATATCTATGACAAATGACACAGATCTAGTTAGTAATGCTAGTTGCTTTCTGTGGGTGTCTAACAGAGAACACTTTGATAATGGCTCAATCTTCTCTGAAAACAAAACGGTCTTCTTTGAAATCATTGTGGCTCATCTGCTCCAGGATTTTTCTATTCCAGCATGAAATTGACAGAAAATCATGAAAAAAAACAAAAATAAAATAAAACATAAACCAAAATAGAACAAACAAACAAAACAACAAAACAAACCCAAAACTAATCATAACCCCTCCCCCCCAAACATTAAGCACTTATGTTTTTCTTTTCTTTCAGTGATTAAAGCTGGCCCATCAGCCCTTCTGTTATTGGCACAAGTTTGGTCTACCAAGGCTTCAACAGCCTAGGACTATGCGTTATTTGTGCAAACGATAAAAGCTAGACTGAGACCTCTTTGGAGCTTGCTACGAAATTAAGGAAAGTGATCTTTTACAAATGAACTACTTTATTAGCTAAAATTATTTTACTTCTTGGGTAGCTATGTTATCAAGATTTATATTTATCACTTGAGCTTTTAAACTGATTATTTCTAACATGTTTGCACAACAGATGAAAGTATGTTCTACAAAATAGCTGACATAAGACACTTGAAAAAGTGTCTTATTCCTTGAAAAGGAATTAACTCTAAGGCAAACATCATGTTTTTCCTCTGGGAAATGCTTTGTTTTACTGTTTATCATCCACACATTTCATATCAGATATGCTTCTGGTAAAAGAAGAAAAATAACATTTTCAGTTTAGATCTCACAAGCCTGTCTGCAGTATGGCAGAATATGTTACACAAAGTGTATGTAAAAATCAGTAGTGGTCTTTTTCTATATTTCTTTATTGTACTACAAAGAAATTGAATCAGAATTTCAGAACCATTTTAGACTCAAAGTTGCCTCTTGTCCTGGTTTCTCTCTGAGTCCAGAACTGAAATAAAATATTCAAGGCCGAAATTTTCTAAATTTTATGATCCATTGTTGATTGGTAATAAAGATAGTAATGGGAAAGGAAAGAATGTAGTACATATGAATCTAATAAGTATACAAACCTAATAAGAATGCAATACACTTATAGCACACATACAAAGGAAATGTAATTCATGCAAGGCATCAACAGAGAATAAGCAAGAGAAATTAAAAGCAAAAAAAAAATTGAATTCTTAAGTGTAAAATACTCCAACATTATGTACCATCTTTCTATATTTGGTGTCATGATTTTCCTGCCTGATTATAATGCATTTGTACTTTCATACAGGGAAAATTACATGTTGAGACAGAAACATAATTTTTACTATTAGTGAAAATATTATTGTTTAGCTATTATTAAGGGAACTGGTAGGTTCTCCACTCCTTGAAGTCTTTAGATTAGAGCTTCAAGCCTTCTTGGAATATATGCTTTAGACAAACACATTTAAGAGTTAATGTTAATTACTGATAATAGTATGTAGTTAATTTACATTATAAGTATGAGAGTAATGAACTGTTATGCCCTTCTCCTATTTTCAATGCCACTTATGATTTTAGAGAGACCCACAGTTTTCTTTCATCTCTCACTTCCCCTCCTTCCCATTTTGTAGTGTATTTACTGATTGCTTGTGAAGAAGACACACAATAACTTAGATTGTCTGTCTGCCTCTATGAATCTTATCTAGACCTTTTGCAATGGGATTGTGGAGACAAGTTCCCTAACTACACTCATCCAATGGTTTGCACAAGACCTTTAAGGATATTTTCTACTTTGTTCTCCATTCACTTCACAATAATTCTAAGGACTTCATTTTCTTGCATGTTCATTCCTACTGAACACTGTTAGTTTTACAGAGCTACCTACAAATATCTTAAGAACTACTTCCTGAGCAATATCACCAGTCACTGAGTACTGTGTGGTCCTTTTGCATCTCTCAACCATGAGAATAATTTTTACTATTAATAAATGTGTTCACTTCAATACTCATGCTTTTCTTGAAAGCTTTTATCAATATGGTGAACAGCACGAACATCCAGATCCATAACAACCTCCTAATCTTGAAAAATTAATCATTCGTTTCCTATGTTTTTAGTTGTTCTCAGAACTTCATTCCCAAGCTTTTTACAAATCTTTAGTGGTCACTGGTTGGGTTTTTTTTGAAAGTCCAAGCGCACTCTAGTAGATCTTGTGAGTCATGGGTTAATTTTGCAAAAGGCATTTCAGCTCTTCCTCAGTGTATCACTTCAGTCTGTCTGCTTGATGATCCATTCTTCTAAACAGCCTCTACATCTTTCTTAACAAACTCATCAGGCATTTTTGTTTCAGGATTTCTTTTGATGATTCTTTGTGGCAGTATCTTGGCCACTGCCAGGATAGTTTCAATCTTTTTTTAAGTGTCCACGTCTATTTTTTCCATGAAATGCTTAAAAAGTCTTGGGTGACTAGCATGTTGTCCTGGTTATTTGGCATAGTTCTTTTGTGAATCTGTTATGTCATATCTTCCAGTGACATTTTCCAATTTGAAAAAAAATCTCTACTGCTTTTCACATCTCATTTGGAACTTTCTCCAAGTTTGGTCTTATGTGGACCAAGGAATAAAAAAAAATCCTTTTTTTATGCTATGGCCATGGAATGTTCAAATATTCCCTCAATACTTTACTTGTATATTGATCCTAAAAAAACCCCAGATGCAATTAGAATGGCTAATGGTTGTTTGGAAGTGAATTTTATAATTCTTTGGTTTAGAAAAGATAAAAAAATGTATGAAAATTAGGGTCAGAATTATTATTTTACAGCAGAAATGTAGGATACTGGCATACTGTGAGAACATAATTGTTTCTAAAAGGCATGTTCTTGTTTCACAATGAAAGTTGAAAATGGGACATTTTCTCTTAAACTATATGTAATATCTCACACTGGTAGTTAACATTGCAGTCCAGCACACACAAACTAGCATTTTTTGATTCAAATACTTCTGGTGGAGAAGAAGAAAATGTTTATCTCTACATTTTGCACTCATCCCTACAGAAGCTACCAACCCAGAAGTTGTCAAAAATAAATTAAAAGCACATTTCAAGAGATGAAAATTCACCAGAGTATTCAAAGAAAATAAAACATCAGAGAAAACCCTCTCACTTTCTGACTCACCTTCAGTCCTGTCTAGTTTATAACAAAACTTGATGTAGGTCAAAACATTGAAAATTCCATTCCCAATAAGCTTCACTTGGGTAAACAGAATGCTTGCCTTGAATATTTTTATTATTTTCCCCTCATGTAGTATATTCTCTCAACATGCAAATATATATGGGTTTTTTTAATAAATCTAATATGAATGCTTTTATTTCAGCTAAAAAGTGTTCTGGTGTTATTTGAATCCTCAGGCTTTTCAAGGTAATAATAATAAGAACCTTCTTTCTTACTCTTATTGTAAAAATGTCTTATGTAGTAATTTTGCCCCTTTTGCATTGTGAGCAAAGCTGAGACTGGAGTCTAGCAACAGATATGTTTCAGCTCCTTTATATTGCCAGGTAACATAAAAATCTGTATGCATAAATATGTCAGACATTGCTGTTTTTAATAATATAATGGGAAAAAAAGAACAAGCAGTCTCCAGTGAACTTGTATATGCATAAGCAGATTTTCAGAAGTGCTAGCCCTAAAAATTGCAGTTTGACAGACCTACTTATGTGAATCAAATAAGTATTTATTTTTCAAAGGTAAATTGTGAATATGTTATCTCTGACAATGGATGTGCTATGGTTCAAAAACAATTTCTCACAGGAGCTTTTTTTGCTGCATTCATACTAAGGAGCTTTTTAACAGAAATACTTCTTTATACCTCTGGCAGTAGAAAAGAAGATGGTAAAAATAGAGCTTGCACTGTATTTAGAAAGTACTATGTGTGACTACAAGACCATCTTTGTTCACAGAACTATGACACAGATACATGAGATTTGAAAGATGTTACTGAAGTCAATTAATTTAAAATAATTCTAATTAAAATTAGATTGGTTATGGTATGCAAGTGGGGAAGTCAATTTTTCATCTCCATGATTTTTCCTCAGAGACTACAGTAATTCTGCTATACATCATTACAACTTTGAACACTGCTGCTGTTTGATGAGATCAAACAGAATGATACAGAATGAAACAGAACATTCTAAGATGTAGTATGGCTCAATAAAACAGCAAAATATTTATATCGTTTTCAAGTGAATGGGAAAACTGGTTCAGAAAGCTCTCGAAAGTTCTTCAAGTGGCTTTTTTAAACATTGAAATATTATTTAAAGCATACAACTATTTTTTTTTTACATATAGAAAAAATGAAATGCTAAATATTTTTTATAAGATTCCATGGAACTGTAAAAGCAGGTTTTACCTTGACAGATGAATGTTTTGTAAATAACTACATGAATTTAAAGCATCAAACCTACTCCACTAGTACTTTAAACTGATAATTGCTACTGAGACAATATTTGAGGTTCATTCCACCACATCATGGACAGTTAATCGGTCTATCTTTCTTTAGTGACTGTAGGGAAACCTAGACTTTTTGCATTCATCTGAATGGCAAGGACAAAGCCCTGAGCATCCTTGTCTGACCTCAGTGCAGGCACTGCTTTAAGCAGATTGGATGGGAGATCTCCTGAGGTTCATCTAAACTGAACTGATATCCAGGTCTAGAGATGTAACAAGAAACAAGAACTAATTGTGTTTGCAACAGAATATACTACGGAAAATTACATATAGCTGAGACAAGCAATTTAAAGAAACCAGCTAAGCAAAGTGAAGAAACAATGAAGAAGGGAACTGCAGCAGCCAAGCAGGCAACACTAAATTGCTCTATAACCAGTGGATTGTCTTAAAGAAATTCTTAAGGTGGTCACTTAGAACTTTGGGGGCTCCAGACAGAAATGACCATCAGAGGTCCTCAGTGAAAGCCCTGAGACACCTTATAAGGACAGGTATATATGCTAATTAGTGCTGGGAAATGTCACGAATACATAACAGGAATGTGGGGAATGAAAATGAATAATCATGTAATGCTAAATAAGCTGTTGTGAAGATACCTCAGCGTGCACTTTGGCAAAATGATTACCAGTGCACCCAGTGCAAACTAAAGAATGCCTGCATGCTAAAACTCACAAATTGAGTCTCAGAGATTTCTTATAAGTGCCGATTTTAGGGAACGAAATAATTCCATGGTTCTGATTGAAGAATGATAGTCCAAACCACATTATGTGAGGTTCTTTTTACGCTTTGATATTTATTATGCTTCGGTTTAGATTTTTCACCCTGAAGATGGTCCTGTTGATCCACAGTGACATGAACATCAATATGAAGGGTGGCTCCTCTAAAACTGGTGTTATTACAGCATACATTGACACCCAAATGAGTGTATTAGAAACAAACACTGAGAGTAGATTGGGAGGGGTTTAGGGCAAAGCATCTTCTAAGCCATCACACACTTAGACCATATTGGAAGTCATTATAAGCAGAGGCTTTGAATTCTTTTTTGTCATCTAGATATTGCACAGTCGCAATTGAACTTAATTTGAAAAAGTTTTGCTCCTGAAATTCAGAAAACAAGAAACAAGGTAATATCCTAGAGATTGGTTATGAAGTAATTAATGGCCAGTCTTCGCGAGCGAAGATTTGGGAAAGGTCATTAACCCTTCGAGCCTGCGCAGTGGATTTTTTAGGTGAGACACAACGTGCGCTGAACTGAGCCCACCCTTTAATCCTGAGGTTCATCTGCCGGGGCCGAGCAAGCTTGGACAGTGGCAGTGAGGTCCCCAGGACGTAGGTTTGTTTAGAGTGACCTTCTCTTAGATGGATTGCCTTACAGGGCTGACGAGCTCCATCTGCCCGGGGGGCTGGGAATCGAACCCGCGTCGCAGCGGTGAGAGTCCTGCACCCTAACCACTAGACCACCAGGGGCCCCATGAAGTAATTAAAAAAAAAAATAAATCTAAAAATACATAATTCAATGCTTAGTAATATGATAATCTGTTTTTAACAAATGTGCAGCTATTTCGATGCTACCTATTAACACATATCACTCTGGTTCTCAGAAGACACATTAAAATCTTATAATGTCTGTTTAAATGAATGCCTGTATACAAAACAGTGTGGTGCACCATATGACAAATTTTTTCCTTGCTAGGCAATAATTCATTGTGTCTATTCATTTTAAACAACTACCTCTGCAGGAAATGAGTGATAAACAATTCATGTGAAGGGGACCTGATAGCTATCATGGTCCTCCGGAAAATATGCTTTAATCACAGGTTTGTTTAACAGTTGCAGTTTATAAGATCATAAAATGAAAGCAAAGTATTCTAAAACAGAATAAAATGCTGTTATACAAGGCCATTATTTTTTAATTCTTCCCCTTGTGATTCATATGTAATCTTGTAAAGCACAGGGCAGAAAATAAACTTTTGTCTTCAATAGAATGTACTAAGTTTAATGAATTCTGTATATGGTTGTTTCCTCTTTTCTTGTGTATTGTTATAAAGACAAAGTGGAGTGTTCAGATAAAAGTTGAAAACCTATTGTTACTTGAGAAATTGTAGTTTTGTAGAATTTGTTTGGTGATCTGATTCAGTGAAGATTTTCATAGGTTGAGTTACTGACAATATCTAGGCATACACACGAAACATGTCTAAATTATTGTTTTGTTTTGTTTTGTTTTGTTTTTTCCAGCGGGTTCTCTTGTTCTCTTGTGGTTTAGTCTATATTACAAAGTTTGACTATTCTTGTGCTGAGTACTGAAGTCCAATACAGTCAGAACACTAACTGGAAGTGCAGCACCTCAGCACCCTTCACCTTGGAGGGGTAAGTTCTATCTGGGAACCATTGCTGCTGGATGTTTGTTGGTGTGCATAGGTAGGCATTTTCTTTTGATATTACTATAGGCTTATGCAAGATTAAATGGATTGTGAGTTTGAAATTCTAAGTGTCTGAACACTCCTGCTATTTTTGGTTGGAAGAAATAGCACTTCCAAGTGTGTCAGGCCACATACAGACAGTCTAGAGGTATATGATTTCTTCATTGACTGAAAAGGAATAGATTCTCATCTTTATATGTCAGTTAAGAACTGAAGTTAGCTGAGGTGAAACTGAGCCTACATAACTGACACAATTTTAATCTAAATTACTACTTTTTTTCTTTTTTAAAAAGGAAGGGTAGATGATGCATTGATAGGCATAAATAGTCAATTGAAGAGTAGTACAGATATTATTCCCATTCAGTTAGTTTTCAAATATTACAGTGTGATATCAGATTTTAACTGGTTTTGATCCACACAAAAATGTTTTTTTCCTAAGTTTTTTAACATGGAAAATAACAATAATTTAAGTGACAAGTTTTTTCTTCAACATAGCCCTCATTATTTGTAATAATTCAACCACTGTCTTAGTTCCCAGATACAGAGGTTGTGTTTATGTCAGCTACTTACGTCATGCACTACATATTCTAGTATTACAAATTATGAAGTTATTGTATTAAGCATTAAGCTTAAAGTGTGTTCCATCTGTCTATGGCATCCTTTTTGATTTAGCAAAAGAGGATCATCTAAAGAAAGATATACTATGTCACACTACATAGTAGGCACTCTAAAGAAGTCGGAAGCACAGGAGAGGACCTTTCCCAAAGCTGCATGAAGCCCATATTGGAGGTTTGCTATGGTTAATGATAAAGGTCAGAAACTTCCAAAATTTATACTTCTTGGCATCTGAAAATTCCCCAACTTTCTGCAAAAATTTACAGCATAAATTTAAGAGGAAAAAAACTTTCTTTTCTTGTCTACCCAGAGAACTACCCACTTCAAACAGTGCTGTGGTGGTTTGGACCTTGATTTTTCCCCCAGAGGCTGAAAAAGTGGTAGACCCCAAGGGGTGGAAACCCCTGGATGTTTTGAAGTTTTGCCCAATGGGCGCTCCTGCGAAAATGTAAACATATCACAAGCTCACCGGAAGAGATGAGTTGTAGTTTTCGGTGGTTGAGGAGTGGTGGCCATGTTGTGAGCCACGAGGTAGGGGCTCTGAGCCCCTTGGGGCCTCTGGCCCCCTCCCAGCCCCTGGCTGGGGGAAGATTGCAGAGACTTGGAACAGTCTTAGACTGGGTGGTCTAGTGGTTAGGGTGCAGGACTCTCACCGCTGCGACCCGGGTTCGATTCCCGGCCCCCCGGGCAGATGGAGCTCGTCAGCCCTGTGAGGCAATCCATCTAAGAGAAGGTCACTCTAAACAAACCTACGTTCTGAGACCCTCACTGCCACTGTCCAAGCGTGCTTGGCCCCGGCAGATGAACCTCAGGATTAAAGGGTGGGCTCAGTTCAGCGCACGCTGTGTCTCACCTAAAAAATCCACTGCGCAGGCTCGAAGGGTTAATGACCCTTCCCAAATCTTCGCTCGCGAAGACTGGCCATTATTATTATTATTTATTATTATGCCGGGAGATGTTTTTCTCCATGGGCACAGAGCAGCAGCCGGCACTGACCAGAGAAACAGTGGCACAGAGCCAGGACAGATAAGACCTGAACCGGAGAAGCAACAGAAACATGCAGCATCGCAGAAAGGACTCCTGGAAAGGGAGAGAGAGAGACAGCCAGCAGCAGAGCTACAGAGCTTGGGGTAAGACTGATACCAGACCCCAAAACTCCCTTGAGACCCCTCTTAGAGAAGAGGGACATGGACTCCTACTTTGGAGAGAGTTTTAGACATGCAGCACCTGAGAGAGAAAGGAGCTAAGAAGCTCAAAGATGTCCTGGAGCTGGACCGGGACGGCCAGATGGAATGCAGAGGGGGTGACCTTGGCTCCCCCCTCGCACTGCTGCCACGGTGGCAGCCTGAGAACAGGGCACAGAGGCCCTGCGGGAGCTTGAATCTCCTGGAGATACCAGACCGTCACGAAGACCCCCCTGTGTCTTCGTGATATGACCGTGGTGAAACGACCTTGTCTGGGGTGACGAAGCCCACGGAAAGACCCCTTTGCCTGGGTCAAGGGGGCCGAGGGAGATTGGATACCTCCCTCGTGAGTGCTGGCAGAAAGCCAGCCACAGCTGCTGCATGCATGAGAAGAAGAAACCTGCTGCTGCTGCTTCTATCATCCTGGCGAGCTGAGACAGAGCAGAAGAGCTTTGGTAAGACTGAACTGAAAGCTGCCTTCAATGTTCTAACCCAAGAGGAGTGAAGATCTACAGGGAAATGCCCCGAAGGCTCGGGCTCGGGGTTTGAATTTCCACAAAGTAAGAACAAAAAATCCTGACTGCCATACTTAAATCTGCTGCCTTGGAAGATGCTCCTGCTGTTCAGAGACTGGAAGGGATCTGTCCTTCTTTCCCTCCTGGACTTTTATTTGGAGGGGAGAGGAGATCTGATCCATTGTAAATACTATATGTCATGGTAGAGATATTGTGATCGTGTGTATAATGTGATATGGTATTTATCTGTACAGTCATTGTAATATATTCCCTTTTCCCCATTCTGAGTCTGGTGTGTTTTGTCTGGAAAAAAACCCATCTCACATTAGATTGAGATGTGGGAGGGGGCTTAGACTAGGGGATTGGATTTTGGGGCTATCTCAAACCATGACAAGTGCCAAAGAGAAACATAACAAATCTCTTGTTTTTTCCAGAGTTCTATTCCTCCCAAACCTATCTCACACACAGCTGCTTTCCCAATTGTCACAGTGAGACTCTCAGATTGCTTCTCACTCAATCCTTCCTGACAGAGCAGACACTAAAAATCAGTCTTCTTGCCCTAAGACAGAGAAGAAAGCAATCCATACTTTTTTCTTTGAATGGGTGATGGAGAGAAGTTATTTAAAAATAAATGAATTAAAATATCTCAAAAATAAAGATAATTAAAATAATAGCTTATGTCTATTCGTGTCACTTCAATATCAGTCATGTCACAAATCATGGAAGCCATCAGTGCCACAAATCATTAAGTCACACTTAACTGTACTTGACTTTTATGGCTGACTGCATTGATAATATCTCTTGCCATTAGCTGAAATGCCAGTATGCTGGTGAAAGCAAAGCTGTTCAGTAGAAGGCTATCAGTACACTGAGCAGATTGTGGTTACTACTTTCAAATAACTTGTTTTCTGAAAGTCCTGTTCTCCTCTTCACCTGGATTTTAAAGCAAACAAACAAATAAATCCTGTCTCTCAATTTTGTACTGTCACACATAGGACTATCAAGAGGATGAGACAGAGCAGGGGATGACTATAGTGGAAATTTTACAGGTGTTACAGAAATGAGAGTCTATCATGCCAGTTCATTTAAGTTCCATTTATGCTCAAAGTACTTACCAAGAAACTAAAAGTGAACAAGCCCTGCAGGGCCTATTCAAAAGTATTAGCAATAAACCAGCCCCCACTGTGTCATTTAAAAGTTACAAGTTCTAATTTCATGTGGGAGTTATCGGGAAAGTTTGTCTCTACTGTGATTATATCAGCCTGATTTTATTCCCCTTGTCATACAAAGTCTCCATCTTTTTTCATGCATAATTGGCACACATCGTGGGTATGTCTCTAATCTGCACAATTATCTACCTACACTGCTTTTCAATTAAAGGATCACAGTGCACATGGTGATAGCATATTCTTGAAAGGCCACAGTCTCTATATGCAAGTTAAGAGTTTTGCTATCAGAAGGGTATGCACGGGTTTTCACCTGACGTTTTGCCTTTGGTGTAGCTCAGTATGTACAAGAAATATGAAAAGCAATCCTCAGTCTCTTTCACTGACAAATATTTAACTGAACAGCAGGGGACAAAAGTTTTGGTGGCCTTGGCTCTGAATCGAAATGTCAGTAGTAGCACTATGATTCAGCATCTATACCTTCCTACACTTGAGAGAACGAAATCTGAGTATTACCCTTATAACAAGACACTTTAACATTTACCAGTGCACACATGGTAAATAAGCACATGCAAATAAACAAACAGCACAAAAATGTTTGAATTATTGCAAGAGGTTTTGTGATATATTATGAGCTACATTTTCAAAGGTCAAAAAGCTATGCATACTGAACATAGAATTAGAGACCGTGTAGTACCAGATGTTAACCAATTAAAGCATTTTTAATAATATATATTTTGCCTTCCACAGATGAAGTCTATATTCTAGAAAGTCAGTAATTACGTTTTGGAGGAAAAAGATAATGAATGCTGTTTAATTTTTCTTCAGAAAAAAAAACCTCTTCTAAATTTCTGTAAGTCTAGCAAAGAGAAGGCATTGCAAACAAGCAGACATTGCTTTAGTGCCATCTTGCTTTTTGTTTGTGTTATCTTGAAGAAGAATCCCATTTTTCTCTATGACATCCAGCTCAAGATTGCTTTTGATTTCACTTGCCTAAACAGACCAAGAAAGCAGAGTCTTACCCACAATTAAGCACATCAAAGTGCAGTCTATGAACACACTCAGTATGAATCCACAGGGAAGAGCACGTGGAATCCCATCTATTTAGTCATTCAGGTAATCACAGAGACATAACCACTGTCTTCCATGCTCTAGCCCCTGTTCTAACAACTGATCTACGTGGTAATTTGCTTGCTTAGTCCACTGTTGTGTACATGAAATTATTAACTTCCTAGTTTTTGATTTTCACTAAAAAAAACCCCTTCTGTAATTTCATTGTTTACCTGTACATTCTCCTCACAGCCATGTACTTTGTGGATTACTTCAGTTTCTGTTGTGCAATGTATCACACTTTTTCACTTTTCATCTGAGCTTCAATGTTTCTTCTGCTTCACATTACCAGTAAAAATCTCTTTCTCCTTCTTTCTGGGTAATCTGAGTCATAATTGTGCCTTTTTTAATAAATTATTTTCATTTTTCATTTTGCCCTCTCCAGTATATTATTTAATAAATTACATACCCATATCTTAACTAGGTCTGGATACTTTTAGACTTCAGAGAGTTAAAGGGGGTCTGGGATGCTAATATCACAGTCATCATCATGGCTAGGCTTCACAAACTAAGATTTGGGAAGGACTCTACCCACACTTGCAACAAGCATGCTGGTGGCTAAAGAGGCCAATGTGAGATAGGCATGTCCGGTTGCAAAAGGCACAGCAGAAAGACTCCTTAGGTGGTATCGACAGGACATGGTTCTTTCTACGTTGTCTTTTCTCCTGTGTGCATTCTCAAAAGAAGCAGAGTGTTGTAGATAGTGTGTCTCCAGACCTCCCAATTGGATGATCGATTGGGATCGATCCAACATCTCAAGGCTGAGATGTTGTTTCAGGGAGTCCTTGTATCTTTTCTTCGGAGCTCCTCTCTTGCGGCAGCCGGTGGCAAGTTCACCATAGAGCATGACCTTAGGGAGGCGGTACCCATGCACAGATTGGACTACTATGTGACAAGAAGGTTTAGGTTTCTACTGTCTCACTCCTATTTGGTTTATTTGTCATGAAGATATAAATAATTCTGTCATGACCACTCTTCTATACATTTCTTTATTCAGCTGTGTTGTTGTGATAATTTAAATAATGAGTTTATTTCCCCACTCCCTCACCTTCTCTCATAAAATTTCCTGGTTTTATATTCTCCTGCCTATACATTTAGCATGGACTTTCTCTACAAGTCATGAAGTAGTCCAATAAATTTTACTTTCTCATACTAACCCCTTCACCTATTATCAATGTCAATGCTTCTCGTCTGCCTTTTTAAAGAGATTTTATTCTGTTCATCTGAATTAAAGTAAAAGATTTCAATGCACTGTTAAACGAAGGGCAGATGCTTTGAATATTCTTCCATGATGAATCTTAGCAGTAAATTCTAATGTATTAATTTAATATCACTCTGTGGCCCAGAGAACAGACATAGATTATGTAGATAAAATATGCATAGTTACCATGTCATCCTCTGCAGGTTTTTTTCTCCAATTTATTATGCTGTATATTTTTTCATATATCACCAGACAATGAAAAAGGAGCGCTTTAAGTTTCTCCTTGTAGATGCCTTAGCAAAGTAGATTTTAAATCTCATAATTAATTCTAGCTGTTATCTCCTTAAACCTAGTATTAAATAAAGAAAAGCAATCCAAAGCATATTCTTTGTCCTAGATGAATAGTGAGTCTGTACAAGGTTAGATTCAATTCTGTGCTATCAACATCTAAGTGCCTGGAGGTTGACTATACACAAATTATCTACGCATCTATCACAGTCAAAGGGCATCTGGGGATCTATTCCACTTCTTTAGTAGAGACATATTGTGTAATTTGACATGCTTGACTGTCACCATAGCTTATTTTTCACATCTGATATCTGGCACTGGGCCACAGTATACAGACTCATTGGCTCAAAGGACTCCAAAAACTCCAGATTCAGGTGACCAATTTTAGGGATGGAGGAGCAGCTTTCCAAACTCTGCTGTGCTGTAGCTGTCTAAAAAGTAAGTTATTATGTTAGCATTTGCCTTAGGTTCCTGGTATGTTCCATGGGAAGACTAGATGTTTATAGCTGAAGAAGACTATTCCTAACTCAGCAGGACCTCAGTATAATTCAGCCTGTCTGTAGTATATGTTTGCCTATATAATTCACCCAATTAGTGTTATCAGAGAGTAGCTCATATTTCTGTCCCTTTAATGTGCCATTCACATTTAATTCCTTGCTAAACACTCCCTCAGACTCCGTGAATTATTTTAAATTAAATGATTCTTTATTCTTTATTTTCAAATGTCATGGTTTTGCACCTTTATTTCCTGATGAAGGTGGCAGAGCAATTCCGGTTTACCACCTATCTCACAACTTAGTTTTGTGACAAAGCTCTCAGATTTGTGTCTATAGCAAATATGATTAATGATCATTTGACAAAACTATCTGGGTTAGTGAACTTGCTTTTTTTTTGCAAAATATCACCTTGAAATGAGTATATATTCAATATAATGACATAACTAGGTTTTAATTGTGTATTTACATATTTTAATATTCTCACTGTACATAGAGAATTGTACAGATATAAACATTCTTATATCAAGTTAAAAATAGAAAAGTCCTGCAATCTACAGAAAAAGTTGTCCCAAAAACAATGTGCAGATCCTAACAGAAAGATGACATCTTCATCTTTTCACCTGATGAAGTTGGCAAAATTTATGTTTTAATCATCACCAGAACTCTAAAGGCAACATTTATTGATAGGTATGAATTTTTTTAACTTTCGCTTTTTTTTTAGAACATGGTCTGTGAGTTCATTTTGACTCTCATCTGTCATGTTTTGGCCCAAGTAATATTTCCATCTACAGGTAATGACGAGGTTGCAACTAGATTTTAGGTGCTGACTCTTATCTGGGCTCACCTTGACTGGAATTAATCCCAAATACATTTAGCTGCTGAATTACTAACCTACTTTAAACCTATCATCAGGTTTTTTTATTTTATAAAAAGACATAGACACACCTTTGGAGAATGATGCAACCAATCTGAAGATAAATGTCTAAAATAGTTGGGAGAAATAATAATGCTCTGAAAGGGTCTATTTCTTCCCTATGACTATAAAGCAAGGCTATATGACTGTGGAAGGAATGCAACAGAAAATGAAAGGAATTCTACTCATTGACATCCAACTGTAAGAGTACAACATAATTCAATGAAGAACACACTGAAAGAATTGAGGAGCACAGGATGGCATTTATGTCCAAATATAACTATCTATTCTAAACTAGACATCTAGATTTGCTCTGTAGACAAAGCCACTAAGACTTTCCATGGTTCACTTCTGAGTTGGTGTTTCATGATGTGAAAATAATAAAACAGATGATGGTCTCCAAGTAATTTTGAAATATGGGTATACAAAATCATACTGGTATGGACATCTAGGTGATTGCTTTGTCTTTCAGATTGCCCAGTTGATTCTAACCATGGCTAGTGACAGGACTTAAGGAAATGGCATGAAGTTGAGTCAGGGGAGGTTTAGATTGGATATCGGGAAAAGGCTTTTCACCCAGGGAGTGGTTGAGCGCTGGAACAAGCTCCCCAGGAAAGTGGTCATAGCACCAAGCCTGAGTTCAAAAAGCATTTGGACAATGATCTCAGGAACATGGTGGGACTCTTGGGGATGGTCCTTTGCAGGGCTAAGAGTTGGACTCATTCTTACCCCTTTCTAACTCAGCATATTCTATGATTCTACGATTCTAAGTACTAATGGTAAAATATTCTTGGCGTAGATCAGTTTTCTTCTTCCCCAAGTCAGTGAACTATCTGTGCTTTCCTCCTTTTTCTTTGAGGAAAAGTAAAGGCTATCAGTGCTGCAGTGTTGCAAGGAATGCCTACATTGCTGTTACTTTTCAGTTACTTAAGGAACATTAAATCTGTTCCCCTTTATTATAATTTAAACGGAACAGTGAAAAATAAACCAACAATGTCATTTGGAGTAAAATAGGTCTAAGTCTAGGAGTAGGTGTAGGCAGAGGTTTAGGCATGTAAGGCTTTTTATTGTGTGACTCATGTTTAAGTACTTTTACTCATACATGCACTCAGTATTCAAGTCCCAGTTTAGTACTATCTTGAATTGGGACCTGAATATTAAGAAGTTCTCCATGTGAATACTTTGTGTAGTAGATTTTTTAAGGCAGTGATTGTCATTAAAATACCTTTCATCACCACTCAATCTCTGAGAAATTTGAACTTCTTTGGATTCTTCAGGGCACAGTTATAAAAAACAAAACAAAAAACCCACAACCTAAAAAAAACCAACCAACCAAACAAAAAAATATGTCCAATAAGTTTACATAACCAAGACTGATTCCTTATTTAACTCATGTTAGCTAATCCAATTGCTTCAAATAGCCAGCTGAGTGTAATGCAAAAAGAAATTCCAAAATTGTATACTTTTATATAACGTGAAGTTTCTATTCATGTAAAATAGTTCCAGTTAATGAAAGATTTACTATCTGTTTCAGGCAGCAGAACAAAGGATCAAGAGTAAAAAATTAGATTAAATGCTATATGTTTAATCATCATACTTGAGAAGTTTCCTAGACAATATAAGAGTATGAAGTCAATATTTGTGTGTGGGTTATGGAGTACCACTGTGTCCAACAGAAGCATAGCTAGGCAAAAGCTGTTGAACCTTGTGGAGTGTGGTGTCCATGTAGAAGGTACTCCATATGGTCATGTAGAAAGGGACAACATTCTGTGGGAACAAGTTAAGCCAACAGCACCTGGGATTAGGCGCTATTGGGATTAATTAGGATCGAAAAGGAGTGTTTTGGCCTTAACTGGTGTTTTTGACAGAGTGTTGTGTTCTCAAAGCGAACACCACTTAATGGTCGGTGTGGTCTGCATGTTTTTCTGTGGCTGAAAACAGTCAAACATGATACGAGTTGTGAATGTGTGGAATCAAAACATCAGTTTAGCAAGATCCTGGGAATTCTGGTTAACTGAATGACAAAATAAGGTGCTGTTTACAAAGGAACCGTAATAAAAGAGAAAGGCCGAAAAAGATCGGTGGACAAATCCCGAAATCAACTTCTGTGTGGTGCGCAGCTCCATTTCTTTCAGAATCCATATTTACCATACATTCATAAATAACGAAAGTTAAATTTTCATACTAGATTCCCTGATCTGATCCACTTTGCACACAGGAATCTGGGGGGAAAAATCACATAAAAGACAATTTCTACAGATTTTCCCAAGCCTATTGAAGTGCCAGCATTACAGATTTGGCCCAGTGTTTCTGATTCAGAACTGAAATGTAACTTATGCACTGAGACAGAGTCATCAGAAAACACTAGAGAAGTAATCAAACCAATTTCTTCAACACAGTAAAGCATTTTTTTTTTACTCAGGTACTCAGATCATCTGATAATCTGATTATATCCATACAAAACCAGATAAAATTGGCAGGTTATTTTTCAATTTCCATTTTCAGAGTTGATTTTAAGGAAATCTGAGAAATGTCATTTAAATTCTGACAAAATAGGATCAGATATCCCCAAATTTAATTTTAAAAAGTGAAGGTTTTGTTGAATACAGTGCAGCAATTAAATATTAGTCTAGTTAGGGCTTCCATATGGAAAACATTGTTAAAGGAAAGTTTGAGATCTGAGAGAAAGAAAGAACTACAATGAATATTTGCAGCACTTGAGCACTTACAACATCAATTGTTTATAACTAAAGCAGATGTCATGTCAATAACAAATAAATATCAAGAGCACTTCTGAGGAAATGCCTGTAAATTAAGATCTATGGATTAATGTGTATCCATGGTGCTTCACTGTCAGAAAAGTGTCTTGCTTATCACACAGCAGAGCTACCAGAGAAACAATAGAAAGCAAGGCCAAACATATGAAAAGACTTGTATTTGAAAACAGAAATAAACACAAAAGAGCCTTTTAGTTTGAGAAGGCATGTCTCAAGCAAATCTCACAGCAGTAGTGAAAGTGCTCATTTTCCTATGATAAATAGTTTCTTGTGATCTTCTGAACTGAATCACCAGTTATCAATTTCCTACCTTCTATGGCTCCTGGGATGAAGATGCAGATATATTGATCAAAATGTCACTAAATCATCAATTGGCAAGAGATGTCTGGGTGCTAATTTCAACACTTTGCCCTTTTCATCAGATTCAGGGGGATGTGGGAAAAGAAAGGAGTTTCCTACAAGGCAATCATTTTTCTGAAATAAACAAATATATTCTTATTCACTCCTTCATAAATAAGCCAAAAGGTAGAGTTTGCAAAAATAAAATCTATTCATTACTTGTAATGTAAAATCTTACAGGAGATATACAAGAGAGAAGAAATTTTAAACAGTGCTTTGTGTGATTTTGTATTTCAAAAAGTTAAGAATTGCAACAGAATTTTAAAGATATGAATTACAAGTGATTAAACAGTGGGAAAAATGTGCTTTGACATCAGTGTCAGAAGACAAGTACAAAATGTAACACAGCCTTCTGATAATGTCAGACACTGCAGACCTATAGGGTCTAAATGGAGTCCTCTCATCATTAGCAGCCCTCAGGGCTTCTTGATCTGCCTGGAGACCAACTAAAGATGGCTATTGCTCAACTTGTTTTAGTTTTAGCTTAGCTTTGTACAAACATAGTACAATGCTTTTTTGTTAGAATAATTTTAGTATATTTCTGTAACCAGCAAATTGTTAAAAAATAGTATTTATTCTTTGTAGTTATAACACCATGAACTGCAAGAGTAGTATATAAACAACCCCCAGTTAGAGTTGAGCATATTCAGTTATGGAATCCTATCCCCCATGACATTATTTTCACTTCTTGCATAGCATCTTGTTGTCGGAGAACAGAGAATGAGGTCAATTGCCTGGCCTGTTTTGAATGGACTGATAGGAAACTTCCAAATAGGTTTGGGGGACCTTCAGTGTCCACTGAGAACAAAGCAGTATTTACTCCCATTGTGTTGTTAAGACAACACAAACACAATAAACACTAAATTGAAAAAGAAAAAAGCCTAATAATACAGGCATCAGAAAATTCATTCCCTGTAAGTACCTTAATTTTCAATGTCTTAAGTACCTGCTGTTCGTCAGGTGCTTCACAAAACTAATGAACTTAACTCCTCTTGTGTAAACTCTTGGTGATAAGCTCCCCAATAAGAAGAGAGAAACAATTCAGAGGCCAATTCATCCTGTCCCAAGAGTTGTCAGTTCTTTTCATTGTTTATGCAGAGAGGATATGCAAATAATTGAGACTGCCTGCCTCTGCTTGAGATTATTACTTAGGTATCATACCCATAGCAAAGAGCATTCAATATCAAGCTTCCCCCTACATTCATGACAGGTGTTTCAGTGTGCTTTTGAGTACCACTGAGTGCATTTTATTTGAACATTATAAAAAAGTAAAATAGCTTTTTCAAAGCTGGCTAATTGTAAATTTTATTATTTGTAGCACAGGATCAGTATCAGCTATGTCCTTTTGTCTATAGACATAGGGCAGAACATATTCTTTATCCCAGAGAACTTTTAGTACTTTTTACTACTATTTTGCTAAACTCGCTGAGTTTATACTTCTGGTTTTGAAGATTTTTTTTTTTTACAGACCTTTATCTAATGCCCTGGAACAAAATGTTTTTCAGTTCTGATGCTGTGGTGTAATCACTTGAATTTATAGGAAATAGTGTGACATGAAACTAATTTTTGTATATATTGTATCAATAAATCCACCCATGAGTAAAAACATGCCTGAGTTAAAGAGTTTATATCAGAATCTCAATCTTCCCCATATTCAAAAGTTTCTGACATAATCTTTCAGAACAGTCTCATCACTGTCCTGAATAACAGTATCATTGATCTGGAAGTATTATGAAAGCTGAAGTTGCTTTAGATATGTTGTGGTTTAACACCAGCAGGCAACTAAGTCCCACACAGTGACTTGCTCACTCCCCAGCCCCTCTCCATTAGGATGGAGAGTAGAACTGGAAACAGGTAAAACCTGTGGGAAATAAAATAGTAATAATAATAGTAGTAACAATAATTATGATTATGAAAAGGAGAGAGAGATAAATAAAACCCAAGAAAGACAAGTGATGCACAGTACAATTATTACCCACTGAATGATGCCCAGAACATCCCTGAGCAGCTCCCCCCCAGCTTATATGAGGTTCTATGCTATGAAATAATCCCTTTGGCCAGTTCAGGTCAACTTCTGGCTGAGCTCCCTACCATCTTCTTGTGCACCTTTTTGCTAACAGAACATGGGAAACTGAAAAGTCTTTGATTTAGGGTAAGCACTATTTAGCCACAACTAAAGCATCAGTGTGTTATCAGCATTATTCTCATCCTAAATCCAAACCACAGCACTGTATTAATAAGAAAATCAACTCTTTTCCAGCTAAAATCAGGACAATATGAAAGAGTGAAAAAATAAAAGTACCAGAGCCAGTCAGGAACTATTAATCTGTCAATTGTCTGCTAGCAAATATGAAGTCAAATTTGTGCTATTACTAGAGTGAAATTATACAGAAATAAAAACGATACAAAGTTCTGTCTATAAACTTAAGATATGGAAGAAAGATTACTTAATGTTAAAAAAAATTTACTATCTGATAAATGTTCATAAAATCACCTATCGAATTTAGGAATTTTCCAACTATGATTTATAATTTCTAAGTGCCAAAAATCATTTCTGCATATGGAGCATTTTAATTCTTTCTGCAAAACTTCACACAGCTGTAGTATGAATGACATTTAATTTGATACCAAAAAATATGATTTTTTAACAAAAAAATTAATTTAAAAATTCTACTTATTAACAGAAAGTAATTGTAAATATGAGAAGCATACTAGCAAAAGAAATGGAGAATATTTAGTCCACATAAGAAAAAACCTTGTATGCACTATTTCATTTTTCATTATTGAGTAGTCTATCCGAAAAGACTTCAAAACAAGAAAAATACTTTAAGGCAATTTTCCTCCTATTACTTTTACACAATAAGCTCAAATTGTGCTGCTTTATATATATATATATTATTTTATGAAGCTGGATAACAAGAGTTTTAACAAGTCTCTTCATTCTCATATTTAAATTCATAGTGTGATGGATTCATATAAGAACTTTTCAATGGTACAAAAGAGAAGTCACTGAATGACTTAGGCATACTTGATACATTAGTAAGAAAATACTAAAAATACTAAAGTGTTAGAGAATATGCCTACTGTATTCTATTAAATTTCATTCCCTATTTCCTTCCGTAATGATTTTATTTAGTTTAAATTGATTATTTACTCAGTTTAGAAAAATTACTTTTAACAGTAATAAGTTGCAGTAAATATATTACTCTCAGGTAGTAAAACGCATCCTCAGTAAGCCTTTTCTCATTTAGCCATATATATTTAAAAGTACTATAGATCACAGATTATCAAAGGAGACCGTTTTGAAGTTGTTTCTGGTTTTGAAAATGCATATGTAAAATACATGTGAAATCAAAATGCAGTGGTTTTACAAAATAATAGAGCTATTCTTTGGGGTTCCAGTGCTTTCCCAAAAGATAAGGAAATAATTTTGTGTGTCTTGATTTTATTACTTCATCTGTTCCTTCTTCATTTTATTCTACTTCTTTTCTCTTTTTTATTATGTTTTAGGAAAAAAGTAATCCCCTTTGTATTATGTGTCCAGAACATTTACAGATGTTTTCAGAATTCTTTTTACAGCACCTTAAGGATGAGAGAGTTTTTTATTTCTGCTATTTTAAAAACAATTCTTTCAATATCTGGGAGATATTCTGCTGATCAGATTCAAACAAGATGAATAAAAATACTCCCTCTGTGGCAGTGACTCACAAGTTTTATCTCTTAACTCAATAAACGCAGAATATATCCTGTAAGTTATTGAACACTGGTGAACTGTATGCTATGAAGCATTTTCTCCTAGTTTTATACTATCCAGTTTAGAGATAAGAAAAGTTCAGTTTTATCAACCTGGTGATTTTTACTTTATTTAAACTAAACGGTATATTTGAGAAATATAATGTTGGAAAATTTGGAGACTTACCTACTCTTAAAGACTAGCAGTTACTTACAAGAGTGATAAGTAAAATGGGAAAGAGGGCTGACATATCAAAAATGAGTGTATATACATATATATATAAATAAATATATATACATATAAATATATATAAAATATCACTTTACAGTGGGTCTTAAACCTAATCATGGAATACTATTTTAATTTCAAATTTAGCCCTGTGTAAAAACCTGCTTAGAAAGTGATATTTCGTGATAACTCAGTATGCTAAATCAGTTCATAAAAGGATTTTTCACCTCAGGACATTTTATGAATGGAATTTTGTTCACTAGACATATGTATTAAGACAATTAACTTATTCAGCATTATCTATGAAATACTTGCTACTATCCCTGAATAGTAGGACCTCAAAAAAAGTCTGGCAGTTATATAAGTGCCTGAAATTCTGGATGCCTCTACTTCAGTTTCTGACTATATGAAGTTTCTAAAGTGTATTACTGGGTTCTTGTCCTTTGTCCATCGTACAACAGGAAAAAAGTTTCGATACACTTACTACTTCCCTATTTCAGAGCAATTATGTCAGTAACAATTATAGGCTGGTAAGGCCCACCTTAATCCCTGGGAATGTGATGGAACAACTAATCCTGTAAACCAATATGATAACCTTCTATGATGAAGTTATTGGCAGTGATGTGGGCACCAGCTGAAACACAGGAGGTTCCCTCTGGACATCGGGAAACACTTTTTCACTGTGAAGGTGACCAAGCACTGGCACGGGTTGCTCAGGAAGGATTGTGGAGTCTTTATCCCGAGAGACATTCAAAAGCTGTTTGGATATGTCCCAGACAGCTGACTCTATGTGGCTCTGCTTCAGCAAGCAGGTTGGTCCAACAGACCTCCATAGGTCCCTTCTACTGTGATAAAACTGACTAGTATAGCAGTGGAAGAAATTCTGTTTATATTTAATTTATTTCTCTCCACCCAGCTGATGTCCTTGTTACACCCAGCCCTATTTCAGTCCATCAAATTTCTATAAAGGTGATCATGTCTAGAAAACATAGTGTTTATATCAAAAAATGCATTTGTAAGTCTTCCTTTTATTCAGGTCTGTCCAATTCTACAATTAGATTTTGTCAGAAATCGTATAGTCTTCCTAACCCTTCCAGTTAAGGGTTAGCGGAAAAGTTCTGACATCTGGTATATCTCTCACTGTGAGATGAAAGGTGAGACAATCCTGTAGATACTTGAAGAATAGATTACCATTGGCTTTTGGGTTTTTTTCCAACCACCTTTCACTTGACTCCAGGTCAGGTGGATGAAACTGAACTGGAGGAAACACTCCAATAGCTAACCACTGAAGAATAATAATCATAATAATAATCATAACAATAGAACTAGAGTGGAGCTAGACTGCATTAAAATCCCTCAAATAATTATAGTGCTGGCTCTGGAAAACAAATATTTTTCTCTACAGATCTTCTCTTACCAGGCCACATTACTTGCTCCATAGCAAAGTAGCACTCCACAAGGGTGAAAAGAGTGGTTGCTGTCGGGCTCAGGGGAAAGGTTAGATGGGGCATGACTCCCAATCTTCTGTGACTAGTAGGCCAGAGTATTTACTCATTTTGTAAGAGCTCTTTAAGAAACATGTTTATATTACAGTTCTTGAAATGAAGATTAAAGTACATTTTCCTTTTACATAAATTTACATACTTAACCACTGCTGACCTGGACTGGATTAATGAAGAGCCCGACAGATAGTGGCAGCATGTTCTCCCATTACTGGCCTCTTGGACCACCCAAGGATTCTTCTTATAAACCACAACAGTCCAAAAGATCTTCTAATCCAATTTTAGATATCCTGTAAATACATAATATTTTTTCTACTGGAAAGAGATGAGTAGATTATCATGCATCTGCTTATTTTTATTTATGAAAATCTTAACTGTACCTACTTCTTGACTGTACACTTGAACTCATCTGTGAAAATATAGTGATGTATTTACCCAAGAGAACCATTTACTTTAGTCTCCTTAAAATAAACATTACAGGAAGATCGTTGGTGTTTTCTCACTAAGAAACTTACCTCATTTATGACATATGCTGTTTCTATATGATAAAGTACTGTATGCAAGATGTATTGAAACTGAAATAATAATGAATTACAGTCTGAGCCAAATTAAAAATGCATAGCTTTGTTATGGCAGAATTCTACATGTAATTGTGCATACTCTACATACTCACAGTGTGATAGCAGTGGTGAAAAATATTTTTTTCTATTATTATTTCAAAAATTAGGTTTACAGATTTCAAAATATAGACTATATAGACCTTTTTTTTACTAAAAAAAATCTCACTATTTAACTAAATTGCACAGAACATACTTTTCATTTGTAAGATGACTTTCTAGGAACAAGTAATTGTAACAAACACTTCATATGTGCTCAACCTCCTAGGCACTCCTGTTTTTATCTCATTTCCATTTTCCTCTCTAGCCACAACAAAAAGAGGACTGATGCATACTATTACTTGGTAAAAGATAGAATCATAGAATC
>NW_016690268.1:378378-414851 GCF_001604755.1 Lepidothrix coronata | reverse complement strand
CTTTGACAGAACCACCACGTCAACTAGACTGTGGTACTCAGTGCCACGTCCAATCTGCGTTTAAAAATCTCCAGGGATGGTGAATCAACCACCTCTCTGGGCAGCCCATTCCAATGCCTGATGACTCTCTCTGTAAAGAATTTTCTCCTGATATCCAACTTAAATTTCCCCTGGTGGAGCTTAAGCCCGTGCCCCCTTGTCCTATTGCTGAGTGCCTGAGAGAAGATGATCTCAGCACTCTGTTGTGTGATCTCAGCACTCTGTTAAATCCTCTTTATTGTCAGAAGCTTGTTCATTCCACTGAAAGACAATGAACAACTTTGCAATTTTTTCTCTGTGTGCAATAAGGGGAATGTGTCACACAGCAGATGCTTTTGCTAAATCTCAACAGAAACTCCCAGAACTAACTCTAACAAATTTGTAAAAGAATCTGAATCTGTTTTTTTTTTCTTGTCATTGTTCTACTTCCTTAAGCAATTACTAGTGGCATCACATCTTTGTATGAAATTAGCAGAAAAGATTCACTCACATCTATCTGTGCATTGTTGACTATCTCAGTGATCCTTTTCCCAGTCCTTTGAGTAGCCCTGTAGACCTGAGAAAAATGCCGTTTTTTGATGAGCCTCTGCAGAGCAGGTTACAAAACCTATTTCTTCTCCTTCCACAGGCACTGAACAGTAATCCATGTGTGTCAACACTACATGTTATACCAAATAGCACCCAAAATGGCTGACTGCAGAGAATTATATGGTTTCAAAAATTCCTGTTACCAAAAAATTCCCAAAACCCACTCCCAAAACCCCTGAAAAAAGAGGCTTTGAATGGGGTCTGGCAGTGTCAGTGTACTTCATGCTGGCAGGAAGAAAGCCTAGTTGGAAAGGATTCACCAGGGAATCCTCAGGGGTTGGCAGAAGTTCTGTTTCCTGGTCCAGAAAGAGGATAAAGGGAGTAGTGAGTTGCACTCTTCTAAGGACTGAGTTGTATTATTAGTCTTAAGAATGTAGGAGTTTCAATAGTTGGACTTGATAATCTTGGAAGTCTTTTACAACATTAATAATTCTATGATTCTATGACTTCATGACCTGTGTAAAAGAGCTTAGCAGGACTGCCTAGACTTGAGCAGAGTTTTCTGTATTGCTTCTGCTGGTGGTGTCTATAACAGGGAGACTAAAGGACCAGAGGATCTACTGTAGGACCAAAAGATGAAGATGGAAGGCGATAAACAGACCAGCAGTCTTCCACTCTTCTTTTCCTTACCATGTTTAGAACTGTAAACAGGGGATTGCTGCAAAGCTTTCCATCATCTTTGTAGCTACATCCAGCTTGCAGTGTTCATCAGGTATTTCAACAGTAAAAGAAGATAAATTATTTTTTTACCTGTACCTTTTCACAGTCTCAAAAGAAGTATTTTCCATTCAAAATTACCATTTTAAAAACAAAACTGTACAGATGATGGGTTCTTTTTAACCTAAAAAATTTTAAATATTCATTGATGCACAAGTCAAAAGACCCTGAGGTTACCACAATAAAAAAGAACGACATAGGATAGAGAATTCTTCAGAGCAATGCTTTCTTCATGGAATAGTTTACATGTTTCCTTAGGCATTTATTTTGGCTGGGAGGACAAGCTTAGAAGTGAAGTAAAAAAAGTGACTTTGCAAGCTATCTCTAATTGTAAAGCTTAGAAAATGATTGTCTGTCTCCTTGCATAGAAGCAATTACTGTTTTTACCATGCTAACTTTCTCTTGCTACGCTTGATAACGTATCACACATATTTGTCACTTCTGGAGTTCAGCTTAAGATGTACTGTATTCCTTAGCCTAGCATTATGCTGAAGTGTACTGGATTTTAATTAGATAAGTTATCATCATTCAGTCAGAGCTGATACTGTTGCAACATCTAAATCGTACTATCTTTGCACTATGCTTTTTTTTTATTTTCCATTAACTTTCTATGATTCTATGATTATTGAAAAATTTCAAACTGGGATCATGGTCTTAAATTAGTGACTGAATTATTTTAGGGTTTTATAAACTAATCACTTCTTTATATAAAATGCACAATGGAACACTGGTGAAAACCTTAGGTCTTGTCAGGCACAGCTAGGAGTCCTAATTACCAGCTGCAGAAACATGCTGCCTCATGAAGCTTTCTCTAGGTTTTTGTGAATCTGAACTTCCTGTATGCAAAGAGGTTTGGCTTCAGTCAGAAGTAGAGAGGCAGCTCCCACCTACTCCACCCTAATGTAGAGCAGGAGTTGCAAACGCAGTCCTGATTTATACTGAGACAAAACTCAGGTATCCACTCTTTAAAAACTATCCTATCCACAAAGTTACTATATAACATTTTGGACCATAAAGCTACCTTTTCAATGAAAAAGAGGAGTCAGAAATTATAACAGAGAACTTAGCTATCTGAATGTAGGAGTGAGTTTCAGAGACTTGAACTTGCAAATTCAAAGGCTAAATCCAAGTGAGCCACTATTTCAAGAATATCCCTCTCTGTTGTCCCTTGTGTATCCATCTCTGTACTATGAGGGTTGTGATGACACTCCTCAGTACTCCATTTTCCCACTTATATGCAATATGTTGAACTTAATATAAGGTTGCAACTTCATTTTACATTTTTCACAAACAGCATCATGCATGGACTACAATATTACAAAAGGAAGGGAATGAGAAGGAGTAGAAAAGGATTTGATGGTCTTGTGAAACAGTTCTAGACATGTGAGCTCTGATTCTCTTATAGATAATGAAATGGGGTAAATGGGACTTCATTGAAGTAGAGAATTAAGGCACAAATACAAAAACTTTAAAAACCATTTTGAGACTCTGCCTTCCAACAAATAATTACAAAATTATTTTGAAGAGGTAGTGATTTCTGACTGAAGAGTCATATTGTGTGCTTCACTGCTCATTTGCTAAAGTTATGATAATATCCCAGACATACTTAACATCTACTCTGGTTTGAAGTTTTCTATTATCATGCACAGGAAAAAAGTTAGGAATAGAGTTTAATAAGAAGACACTGTGGTGATCAGGCTCAGGTCTTGGCCAGAAAAGAGCAGTTTGTTTACATGCACCTGAATACTTTTATCTCCTCCCACATTCATTGTCCTCAGTCTAACTTGTCTTCTCCTTTACCTTGCCTTTGACCTTTCCCCTAAGCATCCCATAGTAAAGTTTTGTTGAATCTGATGCTTTCAAATGTCCCAGGACAAGTCTGCCTTTTCCATGAGATTAATTTCATTCATCCTTCCCCTTTTTTACCAGTTAAAAAGTTGTAGTTTAACCTCCTCAAGGCTTTGAGTGACCCATTCAAAGGCCTAACAGGCAGTGATCTGAGAGCTCTGGTCTTTTCCAATGTCTCTGTTACCTCCTGGTACTTAGTTTCTGTATCTGGCTGCTTAATTTATTATGCCTCATGGTTCTTTATATTGAGCAGCCCATTAACAAGCTTGCCTCACAAACCAAGTATTAGATTGCCCTTACATACCCTTACACTATGAGGCTGCAGATCTATCAGCTATTGAGACTGGCTTGTTACTCTAATAATTTACCACAGGACAGTGTTCAAAGAGAAATCCGATCTAATTAAAACCAAGTCAAGAGAGTTAATAAAATAAGCAACACTTTCCACAGGCCCAAGACCCACACAACATGGGAGACAACCATAGAAGGGTCTCCAGAAGTGAGTACCAATTAATCTTTTAATATCAAAAATATTTAGAATTTTGAAAAGAAAAAAAATCAACTGCTTTGTCAATGAGCATTTGGCCAACAAATCTATGCAACAGGTCAGAAATAAACTTTTCAGTTTCATTTAAAAAGACAAAGTTTCATTAATAAAGAAAATCATTATTTTACTTATCTCCTTTTTATTGAATATTTATTTTTAGAGTGTGAGTATCAGTTTTGTACAGAATTATTGCAGCAATGTAAAAAAATTACTATTTTTCCATTAGAAAAAAAAAAGATAGTGTAGGAAAAGAAAATTTCTTTTAAAGGAACAACACTTCTCATGAAATGTACACTTTCCATCAGAGTCTGAAATTTAAATATTCTATTTTTAAATGAAAGAAGATAAATAACAGTAAAGGCACTGCAAAAGACACAAAAAGAATACTATAAACTCCAGATAAAGTTTTTTATAATATGTGGTGGAAGTTCCAAAATATAATCTGTTTTTAAATATGTTGACTGTGTGGAAAGTGTTGCTTGTTTTTAGAAGAGGTGGAGCAGCAGTGTTTATTTTTTTCACTACAGTTGCAAATGCAGAGATGTGTGTGAGAATTATTTATTAAAGCTGGCTCAAAATGCAATGTTCTAGTTTCTTTTAATAAAACAGAAAGTTTTCCGAATAAAAATGTCCAGAAGCAATTCTATTTTTTTAAAACAGTAACCCATATTTTAAGCCATTAGTTCTTACTGCCATTTTTTTCAATTAACTGCTTTCCCAAGTAGCACATGTATAATAAAATGTGGATATGTTGATTTATAGTAACTTTGACAATCAGTCTATATTTTCTACCTGCACTATCTATTTTTATGTCTAATAAATAATTTTAAGGCTATGCAAACTGTTAAATACTACTAAACAGTAGTAAAGAAATTATCTTTACTTCTCCAAAATAAAAACATGAGTGCTTCTAACTATTAAAAAGTCCCCAATATTAAGTATGTTTATATACGTATTTGCATAGCTAGTTCAAATGTATTAGGTGCACTTTCTCTGGAATCAGTTTTACTTTCCTGTTGAAAATGTGCATGATAGCGTAGGAGGATGCTAATGTGGAAAGACAGACCATTATCTTCCTGCTGCACATTAACCTTGACTTGCACACCATCATAAAAGTTGTATGAAGAGAATCTGAATAACACTAGATTAGGTTATGATTTTGCAAAATGGGCAGAATACAAATTCTATAAGTGCATTGCAATTAATAATACTTATCAAATGCATGGTGCTCTTATGTAGTTCAAAAACATAGTAATGGAATTTTAAAATGTCATCTGGGTTTCCCAGTAAATAAAGGTAACCCAATAAATGTTGTTCTTTTGAAATAAGTGGCACTGACTTTTCACTGGATTACAGACTTCTGTTCTAACTCTGAATTAATCTGCGCAGAATACCTAGTCAGTAAATTACACTTGTTTCACTTCCTACTAAATATAGCAGTGAAATGCAAATAATAACACTTATATTTAAAAAGTTTCTTTAGAAAAGTGTACAGGTAACAATTATTATCCTAGAACAATATGGAACTCCGCAGAATTTTCATGAAACTACATAGGGCACAGGAAATAGTGTTATGAGGAAACTCTGGTTTGAAAGAGTACAGTTGAAAGAGTTCAGTGGAAGTAACACAAAATATGGTTTCAAGAAATACCTGTTCCACTAGGTAATTAACTAGGGAATGATAGTGAACATTGAGCAATTTATTACTATAAAAGAAAAAGCACATCCATATCCAGTCACTAGTAATCTGCTCAAAGAGATTTGTGTGGCATTTACTGCAGAGTTGTTCATACTGTGATACATCAATAAAAGCAAAACAGAAAATGGTCACCTGAAATCACCATGTATTACCACAGTTTCTCTCTGAATATATGAGCTACAAGGCAATAGTAGAGGTGATAGCTATGTCTTAGTGCTAACTCACCTAAAAATAAAATAAGTAGCTTGGGTGCTGATAGCAAGAAAACATGGAGGGTGTGGAGCCCTTTATAAACGGAACTATTGAGATTGTCAGGTGGCTTTTAAGACCCCATATCCTGACTTTAGGTGTTCCTGTATATCAGGTCAGAATCGAAGAATCATAGGACCATAGAATGGTTTGGGTTGGAAGGGACCTTAAAGATCATCTAGCTGCAATTGCCCAGCCATGGGCAGGAACACGTTCCTTTAGACTAGGTTGCTCAAAGCTCTATCCCGCCTGGCCTTGAACACTTCCAGGGATGGGGGAGATGAGGCATCCACAACTTGTCTGGAGAATCTCTTCCAGTGTCTCACAATCCTTATAGTAAATAATTTCTTCCTAATATCTAGTCTAAACCTACCCACTTTCAGTTTAAAACTGTTACCCCTTGTCCTGTCACTAAAGGCCCTGGGAAAAAGTCTTTGTCTTTCTTATAAGCCCCCTTTATATATTGAAATGATTCAATCAGTTGTTCTCGAAGCCTTCTCTTCTCCAGGTTGAACAACCCCAACTCTCTCTCCATCTCTCATCATAGGATAGGTGTTCTATCCCTCTGATAATCTTTGTGGCCCTTCTCTGGACCCACTTCAAGACATTCATACATTTCTTGTGCTGAGGACCCCAGAGCTGGATGCAATACTTCAGGTGGGGTTTCACCAGAGCAGAGTAGAGGGGGAGAATCACCTCCCTCAACCTGCTGGCTATGCTTCTTTCAATGCTGTGCAATACGCAGTTGGCTTTCTGGGCTGTGAGGGCATACTGCCAGCTCCTGTTCAATTTTTTGTTCCCTAATACCTCCAAGTCCTTCTCTGCAGGACTAGTCTCAATCCATACATCCAGCCTGGATTCTACCCAAGCAGAAATTTTGAAACCTGTACCTTCAAATGCTGCCACCTGTGTCAGGGCAAAATTAACTACAGCAAAAAACTTCTAGGTTAACCTTGTTTGACTTACCTGGAGAAACATATAAAAAGCACACCTACAGTCATGACAGCTGAGAGACTGAGGACCTGGTGCCTCTCTGCTGTGAGAATCTATCAATCTGGAGGAGGTAAATGACTACATAAGTATTTCTAGTGCACATCAGGGTGAAAACAAATGCATTCATTTAAACCAGTATGTTGGCTTTGCCTTCACATGAACTGGGAGAGCTCAGAGTTACAGAGGAGAGACATTTTCAGAAAAAAAATTCCTCACTGCCCCTCAGTAATTGCCTCCTAGCTGAAGTGCAGTATATGAATATAACAGTGCAAACCATTTTAGAAAACACTAACATATTAAATAGGAATATAAATTAGTGAGTTAGCAATAAGAAAGCATGGTTTTACACATTCCCAGACTTATTCCCAACAAGTCAACTAAATCTATGCCTAGATTACAGATGTTCTTCCTTTCAATGCATAAAAAATTCTGCTGCCTAAATTTTCTGTACAATCAGTAAAGATGAATAGCCATTTCCAAAGGTCTCTAGATGACAACATATACAGTAAAAATGTAGTTTCTACATGGTATACAGTAAAAATGTTCTACCTTAAATCAAGGTTTAAATCTTTAACTAAGGGTCAGAAACGAATAAATCAGGGCTGGTTTCTTTAGAAAGAGGAGAAAGCAGCAATGTTCCCTCTCCATAACATTTGGACAACGAATGACACATTCACTTTAGATGTGGGACACCAGGTCCTCTGTAGCCTCAAAAGCTAAACTGGTCTCTGAAGAGACTCCTAGTACAGAGCATGGCACATAGCCAGCCAAGAGACCAGCAGAAGGCAATCAAAAACGATTTGTGGCTTTTTTACAAAGGAGAGCACACAAGTGGGATTCCAATCTTCGATCCTTGGAATGTGGATGTGACACTCTCCTAGTGAAGGCAATTGTTGATTTCAAGCAGTCTTTGTGCTTGTGCATACTCCAGCAGCTCAAGACTTGGACTCTTCTCATGGTGTCTCTGCTGTAATTACTGTAGCAGACATTTTGGGGACCTTACCTGACCTGCACTGAAAAAGTTTAGGTTACATCTTGCTCCTAGGTAGTGCTTGAAAGTTGGTTTACAGGTCACTTTTGGGCCAGTGAGGTATATGCCTTCTGGTAGGTACTTAAAGGGTTGGGTGCTGCAGGAAAGTAAATAGAATGAAGTGGCAGCTGGGATCCAGATGGAAATTTAGTCACTCAGTGTGTGGGTCATGAAGGATTTAAGGAAACCAGGTTTAGTCTTTCCCTCCTAGAAGCAGAAGCGGCATCTCACAGCTTCAGCTTCTCAGTTTAGTAAAATCAGTTTGGGCTGGTTTGGGGCTTGTGTGTGAGCGGCAGCCTCTAGAGAAATTATTTTCTCTGATGAGGGCTAGACATTTAAGAGCATCTGTCTAATGTACTGGCTTCAGGCTAACCTGGCTGCTGATCACATACAATTATTTACTGAATGACTTGAACAGGAGGCCTGTCCTCTGATTAAAGACAGATTCAAGACAATGTGGTTTTGTGTGTGTCAAGGGTCATAATATAAGAAAAAGCTTCTTACAGCACTCAAGCTGTTACTCATTACAACCCTAATGAAATGCTTATGAGATGGAAAGTACAGAGTACAATTCCACATTCTTTTCAATAACCAAGCTAACAAATGCAACACAGTTTAATGGTAATATGGAAGAAATACTAAAGAAGGAAAATTAGTTAGAAAAACCACATATACAAAATTTACCTGTATTTCTCAAGGCAGGTCTACAGAGATTTTAGGGCAACCCAAATGGGCCACATTACAGACAACGTATTTAGTGAATGCTCATATTAAAGCCAATTTCTGTATTTGGGTTTTTTCATATATTAATAATATTTCTTCTTCTCAAAAAAAAAGAGAACATGCTAAATTGTTCACTGTTTTAGAAGGTCTTCAAAGCTCTCTTCCTGATAGCAATTTGGAGAAGGAAAATAACACCATGAGATATCAGCCTACCCTCATACCTGGAAGGAATTGCTTTGAGTCTCAGCAAGGAAAAGTCTAAATGATTCTGACTCTAATCTAGGTTGTAGTCAAGTTCGTTTACTCTATGCAGTCTTGTCTTGGAGAAACACTTTTCAGCTGAAGAGCACAATGAAGCTAATTAGATTGGAATGGAAGCTTAATATTTTCATCTACTAGAGAAGAACTGTAACTTGAAGTGAGAGAAATTGGCAGGATAAGTAAAACAAACCTGGTGTGGTTCTCTGGGATGGGCAGCAAAACCTCAAGGGGCAACAAGGATCACTTTTTAACACATAGAAATTCATCTTAGAAAGGGTAATCCCTAACATCTCATTTTGTAACTAGGTATGTTTTAAACACAAGAACATGATTATTTTAAGGCCAAAAAAACATTATAGATTTATATAGTGTTCCAAAAACAGAGTTCCAAAAACAGGGGAAAACGAGAACTTGTATTATTTACATATGAGACCCTGATAATTGCTATGACATCTATAAAGACATGGAAAGAATGGTAAATGAGAAAAGAAACTCATTTATTTACAGTGACAATTCTGGAGTACCATTAATGGCTACCTTGCAATTTTAACTGAGGAAATAAGGTCTTTCATTTATTTAGTATGTATTTGGTCTTAACTCACAGGGGAACTGCATCTCATGCAAAAGAAATTGTGATGTAAGAAGTTTGGACTTTCTTTTCCCTATATTTAATGTGCTATTTCATTATTTGGAACATAAAATAAAAGTCACTAAAAAAAGCAGGAAGGACATTGAGAAGAAACATTTATCAGCCACTTAGATGGCAAGCTGAAAATACTTAAGAGTTCAGACTGAATGGAAGTTTATGCTCAAAAATGTATTGAGGAAACCCTGTACTTCAACTTCCATTTTCTTTACAGAAGGCACTGCAAAACAAAACAAAATTGTTTATAAATGCATCCCTACTCAGATTTTGTTTTAATATTTTACTTTGGATTCCTATGTAAACTGGTTTATTAGTTCAAACATTATTTAGCTCACTATGTTCTGTTTCTCTCACAGAAAACCACCTTTTTTTTCTTTGTGTTTGATATTTTTTGTCTTCAGACTAACAATGAGAAATGTTCTTCTCCCTTTTTCTTCCACGACTGTTCAGGAAGAAGCTTTATTTTGTGACTTTTGTCAATGGCCAAAATCTGAGGATTTTGGCTGAATTTATGGGACTTTATACAAGACATATTTTTGCTTTCTGGCAAGGCTATCTGCAAGTAGAAGCAAACAGGTTATGAAAGTCACACCTTGCTAAATTAAGGGTTCTGATGAGGAAAGAAAGCTATAATAAGGTTTAACAAGTTAAAATATTGGTTAAAAACTTTCAGTATGTGAAAAAAATGAAGACAGTTAAACTTACATTTTTTCAAAGTTAGGTCAAGTATTGAAGAAAAAACCCTGAAACTGTAGTAAGGACATATATGATGACACAGTATAATATATAGGAATGAAAAAAATAATACATCAATTTGCTATGCAGTATCACAACAATTGGTTATATTGTGTGAAGTATTAAAAAGTAGGCTAATGGAATTGATTGACTGATTGATTGATTGACTGAGAGTAAATTGAATCAATACAAAATTTTCACTGCTAAATGAAAGATTGCCATCAGTCTACCTTCTCTTACTTCTGCAGTCTAATTGCACATAGAGGAAGTCATAAACTAGGTTTAAACCAGTCAAAAGGAGACGTTAAAACCAAATCTTTTTCAGTATTTTTTCATGTGCTGAGAAACTATGAAGTTCACTGAGCAATGTTTATAGGAAAAAGTCCACCTAACTAAATTGCTGTAAACCATTTATTAATACTGTGGTAACTAAGAAAAAGAAACATCAAATCTAAAACCATTAGGAAGTTATTAAATCATGTCTCCTGAGGAAAGAGCACTGAGTATGACATGAAAATCAAGGTTTTATGAAACATTTGCAGCTTAAACTAGTGTAGTGTCATTTCTTACAGAAAGAAAACCAGACAGTGGTCAGTACAAGAAACACTGGAATAATGAACTGGCTTGGAATACCTGGGAAACTTCTAGCTGGAAAACGCTGAGTTCCATAGGCCTAGGAGCAAAGTCTAGTTAAAACTAATGAAGACAGAATAGAAAGGGCAAAAGAGTGAGGCTAGCTAGCATGATCTCCTGAGAAGTGGAAGAGGCAGCTTTTGGACTTTTTGTATCACACCTCCAGCAGCTGATGTGCAAATAAGGGTGCTTCCAGAAGTTTTTGCCCCACCTACTTTTTTGAGACTGTTATAAAATAAAATATTACTCTTCTCTCTGAAAATGCTCAAATGCTTACACTAAGGCAAGTAATAAGGTTTATATATGATCTGCTGACTCAGGTCCCTAGAGATGAGCTGCAAACACTTCTGTCACTGTCCTCACAATTTCTAATAAACTCCTTTTGGCAGCTCACTGTTCTGTGTTGGATATTGTTAATATTATTCTAACAACTTCCAAAGGCACGGGCTACTCTGCAGCTGCTGCACCCTTCTAGTTTGCATGTGGGAGTGAAAGAATCTAGCTGTTCAACCTTGGTACAGGCACATATCATTGAAAGATAGAGATGTGAGACCCAGATATAGAGTAAATGATTCTTTCTAAGGGAATTGCTGACGGTTATTCCTCTGAACTACCTGTGGTGGTGTTCATCTGGTGGTAGTGCACCTCTAAAATGTGGGAAGGTCCTACTTGGTTAAAACACATGACTTTAAGTAAAACTACTTATTAAGGAAAAGTCTTAAATACTAACTACTCTATAGTATAAGAAGTTAAAGAAGTCTCTTAAGGGTTCTTAACTATTCTCAAATATACTGAAAGTTAAGAAAAAATGTTTTATCTTATAGAATTCTATAGCAAGAGAACAAGTTTTATTTGAAAACTTTGTTTTCTCTTGTAACACACTTTTCAATAATCTTCTCATCCACTAAGCAATATCAGTTGCTCATTAACAAGCATTTTACGATAAACTGAGCTGCACTTGAAAACTGAGATGGGTTTGAAGCCACAGAAGTGGGATTACTGTATTTATTCTTCAGAAAATAGAAAGGAATATTGCAGTGTTCTCTGTGGAAAGAAGACAATTTATAATTCTTTGCCCAAACCCAGTAAATGAATACAAATAGCTTAATTCATCCCAGCAAGGGAAAGTCAGATTTTTCATCCTTCTCAAACCATTTTACAAATGTTTGCATTTATCTTGGAACACTGATTCTCTGCAACTAATTCAAAACAAGAAATTTAAACCATAATGGTCATTTTTAATAGAAGCTTGCAGGAAATCTTATTTAAAGGCTGCTAGCCAAAGGCAACACTGCTGTTACATGTCAATTTGCAGTTCGTTTCTCTCTCTCTGGATTAATTTAATTTTGATTAATTCTGATATGGATTAATGAAGGTACTTGTAAAATTAAATTACAAAGCATATCACAAATGCCTCCTGTCATAGTCCTATTTCTTTTATCACTTAGACTTTATCAGACATAGAGAGTGCAAAGTGTGATGAACTTTGCCTTTTGGAACCTGGAATGCATTTGGCTTGCAATCAGTTTGAAGGCCTAATAAAGATTTTGCTTCTGAAACAGTTCCAAAATGTTGAGAATTTATAATTGCATCTGTCTTGAAAGTATTATTATATTGCCAACTGGATAATGTTGATCCAAGTTAGATTTCAGACCACTTCTACTTTTCAGAAAATCCACAGACACCAAATATAATTGTTAATGAATATAATTAAATAAGCACATCATTAGATGTCTTTGTAGACTCATTTAATGGAATTGAAACATTCCATGTTGAAAAAATAGTTAAACGTATCAGTCACTGGAGAAAATTTTAAAAAATTGCCTCACTATTTTGCTGGCAGCTTTACAAATTTTACAAGTTTAAACTTTTAAGTAGAGAACTCACAAATATTTTTGCATTAATTCATGAATGTGCTCAAAGTTTATACAATTCCTTTCCAAAGATGAAAGAATGAATGAAGAATAAATAAATTTTGACCTTCCTGCAAAACAACTTTACCTTTAAAGATGGATCATGTAGGGTGATGCTTCACTGCATCCAATACATTAATAGTTATTAAGCTGATGGAAAGTCAATTTCACCAGAACTTGTTCTGTATCAGAAAGCAACAGTACAAGAAAAAAAAAAAAGAACATTCAATTCATGCTTCCTGTAAATGTCATTGTACATTTTAATAGGAAAAATGTCTTCAAAGACTTGAATGAATAAGCTGTACATAAAAATGAAAAAATGCCCACCTATACATATTCTTATCATGCTCTGGTTTAGGAGTTCACTGATTTCCAAGTTCAATGAACCTTTGAAGTCATGCAGGACAAGTGCCTTCAATAGCCAAAAGTGTCTGGCAAGAGTATGACTTCTTCAGCTCCTAAAAGAGTACTAGAAGAATGTGAAATGATATAGGCATCACTACTATACAGGTATCTAGAAATAATTATAAGGGACAGCTAGTATCATTTACCATGCCCATAAGTTATTGCATACTTACCAGGGTATATGAAATAAATAACATGACAGGAAAAAAAAGCATTATGAAGGTATTCTTGAACAGGGAAAAAAAAAAAAGGCAAATTAATAAGCTAGACACCCCAGAAGGTGAGAAAACACCTCCTGTTTTCTAACAGGAGATTTTGGATTCTGGATACGAAAAATACCAGACAGATTTACACAAGGATTGCTTTATCATATTTCTACTGTACTGAGATTAGTGTCAGTATATACTGAATATGTTTCCAACAGCTCAATTATTTTAATTAATTGAACATTTTCAGTGCAAAAAGAAACAGTTATATGACATGGTCATCTAATTATCTCAGTGTATTATATTAAGCAACAGTTACATACTAAGAAGACATTAAAATTAAACAAGTGATAGCACAAATCATGCACTGAAATTCAGATTCCACTTCATCTCTGCCTAAAACTATAATCTGAAACTAATCCCCTATGCCTGGTATTGAAATACTTGTGTTTTCACAACTCTGCCATCTTGGAGGTTTTTTTTCTAATGAGATGAGTACCACAAGCTGTTCACAGAGATTGTAAGAGCTGAGCTTTTCCATATGGAAACTAATGCGCAATTTAAATGCACCTTGGTGAACACTGGTGTTCCAGGGGGTCCAGAAATGCCTTACAGAGAAGTGAGAGAGAAGTATTTCCCAACTCAGTGTGATTAAGCACTCCATAAATCTTTTTTGTTCGCAAAGTACAGGCATTTTTAGAGTTTGAGCTAAAGTGACAAACACTGTCCTAAGTGTTATTTCTTAAGTGTTACTTAAAGCTTTACTCTTTCAAGACTGCTTTTTTGGTACAGACTTTTATACAGCTTATGTATTGGAGATATGTCCTTATATGGCAACTTTCATTAAACACAGATTAATAACTTTTCTAGGTGATAAACAGTGCAATGTAGTGATTATCGGCTTGCAAACAGAATAATATAGGGCATAATAAGAAAAGATGAATAGCAGGAAGTCCACTGAAACAAATGGCATGTACATCAAAATCCTGCAAAGACTCCTAAGGAAAGTGAAAAATCCCCTGGCGTTTATATGACAAAAAAGGCCAATCTGAATTATTTTAAACAATTAAACAAACAGCTTGTTTTCTGTGAATTATTATTTATTTCTTGCACCCTTATAATTATGCAATAACTTACTGCAGATGACCAGATCTAAGCACGTTTTGTCTCAAATATTCTGAGTATTGTTACAGGAAAGGTGATCGGAGGCAAGGGTCCTGCGGAGGTGGAGCAGTGCTGTTCTGAGCCAACATCCAGCTCCACCTTGAGACTCAATCCCTCCCCTCCCTCAATTCACTTCTGGGAGAAGGGCTGGCTGTGCACATGTGAACAAAAGGCACGAAAAGTTTAATTTACTCAGGAGTTGTGCATCAGGTTAACTATAAAGGACATGCATTGGGCCCTCTCACTCTGTTTTTTTTCTGGCTTTTCTTTTTTCTCTCTTCTCTTTCTCCTGTCTTTTGCTTTCTTTGTTTATAAAGCATTGGCAGTGTGTACCTTTGAATACAAACCTGTTTGATGGGAACCCTGGAAAAGATGATAAATTATTATCACATTGAAATTAGTGTAGCTAGTATTAATCCTTTTAAAACTTAGCAAAAGCACAACATATTTGTGCAACTAAGTGCTATGAGTCTGATCTCATTCTCCATTACACTTGAAAAACAGATGTAGAAATGTGTACATACAGTCCCCAGCATTTTCTGTGTTTTCTCTCTGTGACAGAATGAAGTTAAGATGCTGAAAAATATTCTTGCAACTACAGCTTTACTATAGCCTCAAGTTTGCATTCTGTAGTGAGAGTAAAAAAATTCATTATGAGAGGCTTATTGGAAATAGGAGTACATATCAGTTTTCTTCTTAATTTTGTCTGATCTGTCTGAACAGGTAGATTACACATCAAGACCACTAGTTACCGTATTTGTGCAAACCTTTGCCCATAGGGAATTGTTTGGTCAACTTTCCCAGCAGTCACTCTTAGGATTGAAGACATTAAAAATTTTTGATTAAATGACCTTGGCACAAAGACCAGGACTATACTGATGAGATTTACTGAGTACAGAGAAGGAGTGGAATATCTCACAGGAGTAACTGGATGTTTCTGATGTACGAATAACAGTAGATTATCTCAGTTGATTAAAGCATGGCACTAATAACGACAAGGTCATATATTTGATCCCCATATGGGCCATTCACTTAAGAGCTGGACTTGATGATCTTTGTGGACCCCTTCCAACTCAGAATATTCTGTGAAACAAACAAAATAATGGAATGAAAATCAGCAATAGTATAGACTGACTGAAATACTTCGGGACTGAAGAGAAACAATAAAGAAATATTATTTGTGTTAGTTAACTGAAAAATGACTAGGAATCATCAGAATAAGGCAGTGATGGACAACACCAAGTATTATATTGATTGCATCATATGACATATTTTTAGTATAGTTCTGTAAGACCACACTTCAAAATATACAAATTATTGTCCTAGATTGGACTTTGTACAAAGTAAAGTGAAAAAATATTTCATACAGTCTACCAGTATAGATTGTGGATACAAAATTACACTACAAAACCAATGCATTATGAATGGAGTATAAAGGTAGCCTTTGACTGCCCTCAGCATCCCCTCCTGATTCCCTGCTTATGCATTTGGGACTAAATAAACAGAATCTGGTTGTGATTGCAGCAGGAATGGCAGTTCAGCTACACACAGTGAAATTCTCCTCCCTTCTCCTAAAACTACTTAGATGCAGACGACCTATTCAGACTTCCCTATGTTTTGAGTCTACCATTAACGAATTTGCTGACAACGCCAAGTTGGGTCAGTGCTGATCTACTGGAGGGTAGGAAGGCCCAGGACAGGCTGGATGGATGGGCCAAGACCAACAGCATGAGCTTCAACAAGACTAAGTGCCGGATCCTACACTTTGGCCACAATAATCCCATGCAGCACTACAGGCTGGGGAAAGAGGGGCTGCAAAGCGGGTCCAGAAGAGAAGGACCTGGGGGTGCTGATAAGACAGCAGCTGAACATGAACCAGCAGTTTGCACAGGTGGCCAAGAAGGTCAATGGCATCCTGGCCTGTATCAGGAACAGTGTGGCCAGCAGGACTAGGGAGGTGATTCTTCCCCTGTACTTGGCACTGGTGAGATGACACATAGTGGCAGAACTGTGTTCAGTTCTGGGCCCCTCAATTCAGGAAGGATATTGAGGTGCTGGACCATGTGCAGAGAAAGGCAACGAAGCCGGCAAAGGGTCTGGGATACATGTCCTATGAGCAGCACTTGAGGGAGCTGGGGTTGTTTAGCCTGGAGAAGAAGCAACTCAAGGGTGACCTTAGCATTCTCTACAACTACGAGAAAGGAGATTGTAGTCAGGTGGGGATCAAACTGTTCTCCTAGCCAACTAGTCATCAGACAAGAGGATACAGTCTTAAGCTGTGCCATGAGAGGTTTAGGTTGGACATAGGAAGAATTTCTTCACAGAAAGGGTTATCAGACATTGGAATGGGCTGCCCAGGGAGGTCATGGAGTCACCATCCCTGGAGGTATTTCAGTAAAGACTGGATGTGGCACTTAGTGCCATGAATTGTTTCAGGCCTAAATTGTGCCATCCTCATGCTAGCAATTCATGCTGTCAAGTGACAGTGTCCCAGACCAAGCTTTGACTTCATTTAGTGTAATACATAAAAATAATGAGTAGAGACTGTGAAGCTTTAAGGTTAACATTGCAACACAAAATGGAGCTCCTACTCCATCCATGACCTTCTCAATAGAATGGTTTTAAGACAGCATTGTCTGTCTGTTGGGAAATTTATTAAACATTTTCAGGTAAACAAGAGACTTCCAGGGTCTAAAACTAAAGCAAACCAAGCAAAAAACAAATTAGCATTTGCATATATAAACCAGCAAAATCATAGATCTATGCCTTCAAAGTATTTTTACTAGGTATATTATTTCCTACCACTGAATCCACACTATAGTGATCTAATGTTGTCACTGAATGTTTCTTGAATGTGTTGCATAGACATTTTACCTATGTTCTTCAATAGTCACTAAAGTTTATCATATGTGGAGCTTCTTTTGTTAGTTAAAATATCATGAAGTACACATTTCCATACTTGGAAATGGAAATTTACCATGACTCTCCCTCCTTGTTTCCTCAACATTTTAGGGGTGGTGTTGAGAAAAATTTGTGTTTATATATACAGTAAATTTAGATCAGCAAAAGCTTTCAGACAGATAAAAATCTTGGCTTTTTGAAACAGGGATAAATTAAATACAGTACATGCTATTCTGTACAACAATAGTATTCTCTTTGTTTTTGCTTACGGAATAAAATGTTATTAAGAATAAGAATATAACCTGTGGTAAGAAAAGTAATATTATTAAGCTGACTTTCATAAATGTGAATGCTAATTATAGCTGCTAATCCAATGAGACACATTTGAGAGGTGTGGATAATCACCACAAATTTCACCTTTCTGTGAATATAGAATGAAGCATCAGAGACTTATTTCTAAGCATATCAACTTCTGTCAAGAGATTTTCATTACATCAAACATTGATTAAGTTAAACTTAGGTCTATCATGCAAGAGATGGCTTTGAAGTGCTGGTAGGCATCATTTAAAATGTATCTTTGCTGAGACCTCTATTACAGTGTGTGAAAAGAAAAAACATGAATATTGTCAACTTGCATAATGTACTTGGAAAGTACAAAGTTTTTGTGCCTTTTATTAATTTAAATCTGGAGACTGTGGAGGAGCAAAGGATAAGCAATGGAAATAATTATAATTAATGTTTTTGATGCTTGTTGTTTTTGCTCATAGAAAGTTCCTGTTGACAAACTGGGATAAACTTTCCATGCTACTAGGATCTGTGGAGGATTTTGTATGTGGGAACAAGAGCTCATACATGCACATACACTGTATGTACAGAGGAATATATACACACTGTACATTTCTATACACTGAGAGATGCTTCCCGATAAAAAGAAAGTCTTCATTAGTTTATGCAAGTTTTATGTATTATGGACATAGACAAATGCTATCTTAGTATCTAGTCTCAAAGCACGCATATATAGTACATATATAATTATATATTTCTGTGTGTTTATCTCTTACAATAAAGTATTTTTTTACATTTATTTCATTATTCTGCTACATGAGTCTCCACTTCACATGACTGTACCTCATTTAACCTCTGTGCCCTAGCATGTACATATCTGACAGCACAATTTCTGCTTATTTACTGGATAAAATAAAGGAATACATATATTCCAGCATTCTACATTGTATCTTTTTTGGTTCTTCCTGAAATCAATGAGAATGGTAGCACATTCTCAGGATTTTGCTATGCTATGCATGTAATACTATCTTTTCTTTTTTACATTGGCTAGTTTTGACTGGGACAGTTAATTTTCTTCACAGTAACTGGTATGGGGGTTTTGGATTTGTGCCAAAAACAGTGTTGCTAACTCAGGGGTGTTTTAACTATTGCTGAGCAGCACTTGCAGAGAGCCAAGGCCTTTTCTGCTCCTCACCCCACTCCAACAGTGTGCAGGGATCTGGGAGGGGACACATCCGGGACAGCTGACCCCAAGTGATGAAAGGAATATCCCACACCATATGGCTTTCTGCTTAACATATGAAGCTGGGAGAAGAAGAAGGAAGGGGGGAACATTTTGAGTGATGGTGTTTGTCTTTCCAAGTCACTGTGATACGTGATGAAGCCTGGATTTCCTGGAGATGGCTGAACACCTGCCTGCCCAAGGGGAACAGTAAATGAATTACTCAGTTTACAGTTGACTTTATTATTATAGTCAGTAAAAGAACCCAAAGAACAAAAAAATGCTATTCAATATTTCATTAATGCCCAGAGAACCTCCTGTCTTCAAATGCAATAAATCTTTTGGAAGAAAACAGACTAATTCTTTAGTTTGTAGGAGGATCCTGTGATAAGATCATTTCTCACAGCATTGAGTCACCTTCTTCTTTGACTATTTCCAGTAGCAGTTTAGAGTACTATGTCTTCCAGGAGCCATTGCTCCAAATTTTACTAAAAGCCTTTTCTACACAATACTATGCTCTGAGGAATCTTCCAGCTCCCAGTAGGGTCAAAAGAACACTGAGGTACTCAAAATGAAGCCTTAAAAGCAGTTATTATGAGGTTGGGGCCTCACATATTATTTTTTACATTGAATAAGATTACTATTTTCTAGACCTTTACTGTCATTATCCTGCTGAACTGCCACATCACCACTTGATAAAACTTTATAGACATTTTCTAGTACCCAACCCCTGGTGCTTTTACAGTCCTGATCAGTTGCCAGGGATAAACGCAAGGGATAAACTGAAGAGTACAAGGATTGTAACTCAGCAGTTGCATACTCCAGGTTAACTCTTGAGTCCAGCAGTGTTAAGGAGACACATAGTGAAGCTTCCAAGGAGGATTCATGGGATGATATTGACATCCAAGCTGATTCTAAAGCTCCTTCCACAGACAATAGAGAGAAATGTGCTCATCTAGGAAATGATTCACCTCAATTCCAGGAACTCAGTTAAATTGCCTAAACAAGTCTAGTGACATCTGGGCTAGGATATCCCACATAGTGTTCCACTGACATGACATAAGGGAAGAATTCTGTTGCAGAACCTATAATATCTGGTGGGGTTTTTTTTAAGCATCAGGGAAGCAGTTTCAAACATCTGCCAAACCCTAAATTTTGGTTGCCTTAGAGCATCTGAAATACCTTTAAGACCTCAAATTAGCCCTAGATGTCTATGTGAGAATAAGATGTGCCCTACGAATGCCTATTTCTTTCCTTAGCAAAGATATTCAAGGATAATTAGATCAGACACAGATGACTGCAGTCAAGTGAGATGAATACCACTCTGTAGTGGTGTTTGTAACCCTCCCTGGGGTTTGTAACCATCCCTGGGAGGGAAACGGAACTAGGATAGGTCACCTGATGTATATTTTACCAATAAGCTATTCCATACCATGTTACGTCAGCTCAGGCATAAAGAGACGAGAAGGAAACAACTTCCTTCTTCTCTTCCAGGACAGTTGTGTGGGATAGATGGCTGTTTTCAGAGGAGGAAAACACCTTTTGTGGGGAAGTAGTCCTTATTGTTAGTTTTCCCTGTGTGTATAGTGCTTATAGTTCTCTTTTTTCTTCGTTGCGTATATATGAAACCGCCTTTTTCAGCAGCCTCAGTTTTGCAAGTTTTTTTTCCTTTTCCCCCTTCCCTCCTCCTTTTCCCTCTGGAGGAAGCTGGGCAGAGTCTCGGTGGGCACTGGGCGTTCAGCCAAAGTAAACGATAACACATTCTCAGTGGTAGTTAGATACTGCTTTGAAAAATAACAACAAAACATAAAGGACTTCTTCTATTACTCCTCTCTTACCCTGCCTGCAGGTACACTGTAGCAACTGCAGAACTTCCAGGTCTTTATACTGAGGAAATTATGGGGTGTCTAAATACTCTGGCTTGGAGGCCATTTGCCTCTGATATGGTGTATTTCATGATAATCATATTGCAAGGGGTGTAAATACTACTCATTGTTCTTTCTTAAGGAAAGGTTTTATTAAGCAAACTACATTTGCTGTTATGCGAGAATGGTGCAGACAATTTACTAGCAATAGCAAGGTTACGAAAATTTCAGTCAGAAGATCCCTTTTTCTTTTTCACCTCTTTCTTACCTTTTTTAATTTAACTGTAAATCTGCAGTAAATGCAATGCTCCTCACTGTTGCTTTGAATTAGTATTGTAGTTTGTTGCAATTCCCTTGATCTAATAAGATTGTCTAGTCAGCTATCAACAAACAACATAGACAGGAGAAAGAAAGGAAATTAATTCAAACAGACAAAATTTAAAAGGGCTAATTATAATGCTTAGAGATAATGTTGTAATTTTTGGTTTTCTACTGTTTTTAAGATCATATAAAAACATGTAAAGGGCCTTTGGTGTCTAGGAACATATTAGAGGGTGATCTAGAGTCATTTATAAGATCTATTTGTGCAACTCTATAAACAGGAAACCATAACACATGCCCTTCAGAAGCTGAAGTGTGCCAATTGAGCGCTGTAATGGATTTCCATGATCTGTATTACATTTTGTGGAAATAATTTCAGTTTATGGAGAGCTTGTGTCTGTTCCATGAAGTGTTGTCACAGCTGAGAGAGGGTTGTACAAACCAGCTTCAAATAAGCAAGGCTTTTGTTTGGCAGTACAGTTTCTAGTGGTCTAGAACTGTTGCATGTGATCGGCAAAGGCAAAATCAAGACACTTCCAAAAAAAATTTCCAAAGAATTTTTATTACCTTGCATATTTGGAATGGGGGCACCTATAAATAAAAACTATAAATATATCTTTTTTCTTTTTTCTTTTTTTTTAAATTATGCTCCTAATGTAGGGAGACTACAACCATGTCCTTACATGTTAATATTGGCTCAAGTTTTGCTGATGAACCCCTTGCTTGTTTCTGTCTTTAGTCCTGCCAATCACAATCTGGAATAAGCAAGTCTATATTTTTATGTAAATATAAAAACATGGTGTACAAGAAAAATTATTCAAATAATTTCCTCTAGTAAATCAATAATACGCTATTTTACTAGAATTCACAGTACAATTAAACTGCTGAACAATCTTCTGAACAGTAAAATGATTTTTTTTTTTAACTGAGAGCCAGTACCTTAGAGGATAATATCTGTGTTAACAAAAAAAGGGAGATAATTAAAATCTTTATAAGGCATCTGCCATCCAACTATATTCATTAGGGATTATAAAAAACTCTACAGATTATAAAGACATTAAGAAAAATTCTAAAATCCCCCCCCAAAACAAAAGAGAAACATTAGAGAAAAAATATATAATGTTCTAACCTTCACATAAAAGCACAGATGTATTAAACAAACAAACAAGAAAAACCAAACCTCTAACTTTGAGTACAATTCTGATGTGTAAACAAAACAATCACCATGTAGCATTTGCTGAGAAGAAGTGGAATTATGAGATACAGTGTGGATCACAGATTATTGCACTTTAATTTCTAAATGAGCTTAGACATCTGTGAAATTAAAACCCCAGGGCAGACAATTTATGTGACACTATGTTGAGAAAGGAACAAAGCTTTGAGATGCAAATTCCAGCTTTCCATTGCGTCAGAGCAGGTAACCTTGCAAACAACCTTCACACAGGTTGTTCCACTCTGACTGATGTCTCCCATATGTATCTATTTCTTCTCTCCATTTTCCAATCAAGGTGACAGCAGTTCCCTGTTCATTTTCTAAAGAGACTGATAAAAGCCAGGCTGGACCTGTACCTGTTATTAACCTCTCTTGTACTATTATTGCTTATTTTTCTCCTCTGAGATAACCGGTTACATTGCACTTGCTCATTTTTGCATGTGATGTGTTATTACATAAAAACGGTACTGCAAATGTCAGCCTATTACTGGGTCATTAAAGTCAGGTCATGATATTTGAAAATTTGATGTTCTTAACCTTTTCAGGAATTAACCAAAATATATTATGGGATTATTTATCTTTGTTTGTTGTTTTTGTCATCCTTATTGTTGTTGCTTAGATCAATTATTCATGATTACAGGACATATATTGTGCTATAAAAAGCCATGAAATCTATTTGATTTATTCATATTATTGAATAAACTATGATTTAATAATTAATAGTATTTACATACTTATTTTCACTGACCCATTTGAGTCTCCTTCATCATTGTGAAAGAATAATTTTGAGCTCTGTATATGCACAAATAGTTACTCAAATGTCTTCTATATATATACTACAGTATGAGATAGAACAAGATGGGAAATGGCCTCAAGTTGCTACAGGGGAGGTTTAAACTGCATATTAGGAAAAATTTCTTCACCAAAGTGTTGAAACAGGCTGCCCAGGGAAGTGGTGGAGTCACTGTCTCTCAGGGTATTTAAAGAACGTGCAGATGTGACACCTTGTGGACATGGTTTAGTGCTGGACTTGGCGGTGCTGGGCTAATGGTTGGATCTGATGATCTTAAGGATATTTTCCAGCTTAAATGATACACAGGTAGAAATGCCATTGTTTTTTCTATATGAAAGTAAGGATTTTATGCCTGCCATTAGCATTGCTGAATCTTCTTCAGTTATGTGCACTTTCATATTTCTTACAAAACAAGGCTAAATAATAGATATTTCTCCTTTTCAATTGTAAATTAAAATATTTGACAAAATATATAGCTATGAAAATGGGCCACCCTGAAATTTTGCAGATCCGAATGAAATGCAAATCTCAGCTAGTACTTGAAACACATTACATGACAGAGGAGCATTCTAAGATGCCAGAAATTGTGATACTTTCTTATATAACTGCAGACCCCAAAGACAAATATCTCTAGAGTTCATTAGTTTTTGCCATCCCAGCATCATTTTGTGCCAACAGACAGGGGAAAAAGTTTAAAAAAAGATGGTGTTCAAATACTTGCCATGTTTGCTTTGAATTGGAATCAAAATTCTTCTGAGAAGCCATTCAGAACAGAGGTTTTGAATCCTGACTCCATCTTCTACTCACATACTCAAAATCAGATTCTCTAAATAAATCAATTCAATTTTTTTTTCTTGACTTCTTTACATAACACAGGAGTATATGGTTTCTGCAGACAAGATATTAATATGGGTTATCAGTTGTCTTCCTTTTGGGTATCAGATTAAAGATATTCTTATGTAAACAACATACAAAGGATATGTTTTCTGAAAGCACACCTAAATTTTAATTTATATGTGTCTATTTTAATTCATTTATTCAACACACTTCATGAAAAGAGGTCACCTAGAAAGTCTTCTACGAGAACCTTCTTTGGTTGCTAGTGTAATAATTTTGGGGAAGTTACTAAAGAGCTCTGTGTACATATTTTTCACTAGATTTTTATAGATGCTTTTATAGAGGAATAATGCCAATGGCACACTGGCCATCTGCTGTCCAGATTTAAGAAGTGAATTGTCATTCCTCAATCCCAAGGAAATATCACTCTTTTCCTGGTATATCCTTTATGAGTAAATGCTCTTGAAAACTTAAGACAACTCCCAAAGGTACAAATCAGTTTTTACAGTGACAATATTCAAACTCACTTAAAACATGCAGTTGACAATACCATGCTAGAGAAAATGGTCTGTGTGTCTTTTTCACTCTCCTGAGAACCGCTATTGAAACAAAGTCTTTACACATGGAAGAATATCAAAGGGCGGTTTTATAAAACGTTGGTTAAAACATTCAACAGTTCCTAAACCCAAAATATGAACTGTGCAAAAGTGCCCTATTATCATAGCAATCACTCTTATTTATGAGAAAAATGGCACAAAGTTGTCATAACTTGTAAACAAAATAAGCTATAAGAAATTATCACAGAGTAATGACTCTAGTAGTCATGAAGATCTAAGCTCTAGAGGTGATTTATTGTCTTTCTGGGAAAGTGAATGGGCACAGTGTAATAAACTAATTCCATGTAGGAATCTTTTTATGGAAAGCTTTTGCTTCATGTTAGCACAATAAGCTGTTGCCTCAATTGCTGATGTGACATAACCAAACAGGAATGAGAGCTGCATCAGAAGGCCATTCACAAAGGGAAATATGTAATTCTTCCTTGGAGTCTTATGGTGGAGAAACTGACTCCAAAATGCCAGCAGTACAGCTCTTCAGAGAAAGCAGATTATGCCTTCATTCATTTTTCTGGGGCATTTTCTATGGTAAATTTATTTTGCTTTTTGTTATTGTGTTATTACTACCAATGCAATCCTAAATCAGTGGAACACTCATTAGAGACACTCCAATATTTGAACTATTTTTTTTTCTTTAAGAAATCCTCATCTTTTCATGTTTGTCTTAGACTTATGGACCAAGACTATATAGTTCACTGGTGGCTTGATCCAATCCATCTACAAAATCTTTCAGACCTTTGAATTTCTTTTTAAGACAGTGTCTATCTTCACTTGACCTTTACTAGGACAAGGTTGCATAATCTACCTTTATTTTTTAAATAAACATTTCTCCAGAGCTTTGACCCTTTCTTCAGAGAAATATTCCCCTGACACACTTGAGAAATAAATTGTCTAAATGAACTTTTTAATAACTTTTTACACAGTATCTAATTGTGGACTAGCCTAGCAGGCAGCCTCAGCAGGTGCATTTCTATCAAAATAATTTCACTGCATTTTCTATATAATTGAATTGACTAAGTTCTGCTGCATCATGATGTTTTCTCTCATTATAATGACAGCTGTGATATATTGCGAATTAGTTGCTTGTGTAGAAGAAAAAAGTAAGAAGAAAAAATATACATTTTAACTATAATTCTTCAAACCAAGCATCTGAGGAAGAGAAAAATCAAGCAACAAATCATTAACTCTAAAATACATGGCAAATAATCCGGAATTTTAAATATTTTTGCTCCAGAAGTACCTAGACTGTATTCAGAACACTCACCATATTAGGAACAAAAAAGTTCTTTTAACATTACTATGTGCACTCAAAATATTATTCTTTGTATTAGAAAAAAAAAATACTAATACCTTAAAGAAACTCATGGTGTTCTTCAGTTTTTTAGCAGTGAAACTAGCTCTGAAGTTCTGCCTGCTAGTGTATAAACCATTTTTTTCACTTTTATCACTAGGAACACCCATTTTAAAACATTCAGTAAATATAAGCAGAAAATATCATATGAATCATCTGAGTGCCACCCTGCAATTTGCAACCATTTAGAAAGTGCCCTAAGAATAACTTACTATCTAAAAAAGAGAATTTATTCACTAAAAAAACGCAAATAACAAAAAGAGTAAAATTACTCTGCATCTACATCTGTTTTTAAAAAATTACAGAGTGAATTTACAGTCACTGGGAACAGTGATTACAGAATTAAAAGTAGCTTTTATACTCTGCTGTATTGAAGTGTGTTCAATTTTCTAGTAATCAGAAATTAACTTCCTCAAATAGGACTTATTATACTACCATAATTGTGATTTCTGAGTCTGAATATTACTTTGTATTTGTAAACACATGTGGCACAACAGATAAATAGTTAATAAAGTTATTGGGCTATTGAGTAGATAATCATTTTCTCATTACAAGTTCTCAAAGATTTTACCTGAATTGAGAAATTCTTACTGTTCCAAACATCATTTTAATGTCAATTAGAAGCATTTATATAATTGTCTTATACCCCCTCAAAACATGTTGCTTCTGTCAAAACCTTTTAGACACATGGAAGTACAATTTTTCACTACTCAATGCGGCACTTTTTAGAAAAAGAATGATGAGATTAGATACTAAGAGAAAAATTTAGTTGTGGCAGAAAGGCAGGCTGAAAGAAGAAAATTGTAAATCAGTAGTATTCATCTTATGTAAGGCCCTCTGCTACATGTGGCAAAATGTGTAGTGTGTGTGCTTCTTTAATAGTCCTTCATCTGAACGACATATCAACCATATACACTTCTCAGTAGTCAACAGCCTACTTCCAGCTCCAAAGTGCTCCTCTTTGCCTCTAATGTCAGCTAAAGGTTCAGGCATAACATTGTGGAGGGCAAGAGAAAGCTCTCAGGAAATAAAAATGATTACTTGTAGGGAGATTGTTGCCCCGAGGATAATTCATCAGATTTACTGCTTGTTCACTGCACAGACCGAATTTTTTTAGGAACGATGGCAGCAGGAATAGGTTTCAACACTTAGTATGTGACACTATTTAGTGTCAAAGCCCATTCCAGGCTGGAGAGTGGAGTAAGCCCTTGACCTCCATTGACTCAGAAAAAGTTTATAAACCTGACTTATACCTAGACCAAAACACCAAGTATCTTTTGAGAAGTCAGGAGTATCCAAAGCCTCCTTTGGGGTTGTCTGTCATATATTGCAGAAGTCTTACAAGAGAACTGCATACTTCTGGATCAGCAGAAGAAGAATACCTTGAACACCATATTTAAAGTAACTGAACCACGTCATAACTGTTTATAGGCAAGTTGAGTATAATAACTAGTATGATCAGTGGATGCCCAGGACCCAGTTCAGCTGCTCACACAGACGCTATGTGGGGGCACTGCTTGATTAAATTGGGACAAATGAATCAAGGCCCTACATTTAGGGCCATCTACTTCATTGTAGATGTCTATAATCTGGAGCTTTATTTGTGGCACAATTTAATCAATTACTTGACCGATCACTGATTTTACTTTCGGGAAACATGAATTCTGCCCACTCTTTCTTAGAATTAATTGAAAAAAAAAATTGGAATACTATTTCAATATTCAAGTATTTCAAGTATTCAAGTATTCACGTTCCTCAAAAGAGGAAGGAAGATACAATAAAGGAAATATATTGAGAACTGCATTTTCAAAGGTTTTAGGAATTCTTTCTTCAAGTAAGTATCTATTTGCTTTTTGGAGTATATGAAATGTGTTCACAGATTTGTGGAAGGACATTGCCTAGAAACCAGGGCAAACTTCACAGGCCTCATTGTTCATCTTTTACAGACAGTAGAATTTATAGAAGTCACCTATCAGTGCTTATTCGAGCAGAACTTTAATGCACATGTGAAGTAGAAAATATTATTTAATAAAGTTTGGCACAAACCTTAATATGATCCCTAGAATTTTCTATAATTTCATAAAATATAGACTAATTCAAAACCTCTATTATTTAATATTGGACAAGTTACTAATGTAGCAGCAAATTAGCTATCAGAAAGTTTTTCTGCTAGGTACTAGTATTGCTGAATTTTGTGAAAGAAACTATTGTTCTTTCATTTTTGTCCTTTCCCGTAACACTCTTGCTGTCTCTACGTCTAGCTATTGCCACAAGGATTACAGAAATTGATATGGCTCTAAAAGGCCAACATATTTTACATAAACCCATTTCCAACTTAAGGTCATGACCTTAAATTGGAAATGGGTTTATGTAAAATTCAGTGGACTAGAGTCCAAGAGGACATGTTCACCTAACCTCTCAGATAATAAGTATGTGGTTCATCTGATCTACAACAAAGGTGTCTAACATTTCCTTTCATGTGCTGCATTGGGGAGCTTTTGGATGAACAAGACAAAGAAGTTTTCATAGGAACAGAAACAACTCTAGTTTTTCAATCTCCCGTGGGAACAGTTACATCATCCAGTGGAACTATCAGAACTTCTGTTCCTTGATTTCAGTTTTTCCCCTTCTGCCTAACATTTCTGGCTCTGTAATGGCATGGCTTTAACAGAAAGACACTATTTGCCTATGTAGTCCAGAACTTGAGAACTGCCAAGACATTCATGGGGATGCAAGCTTACGGCACCTGGGGAAAGGAAGGAAAAGTTCCAGATATTTTAGTCGTAAAGCTCTATTCTACCACTTGGATACCAACTGTTTGTTTGGAAAATGTTGGCATGTCAGCATACATTATAATGTCTCCTAAAATGCAAATTATGTCATAAAAAGTGAGATGCTAAAGAAACTCCCTGACTGAAGTTAGGAACAAGATGATCTATGTGACCCTATCAATGTATCTTAAATTTCTTTTCACATTTTGCCACAGACCAGATGTGCTTTGATATGCAGGATGTTTGAATAGCTAATTATTATTTAAAAGTGTCATTCTGGCATAATCTGTATAAACATACATTTGGAGTGCACAATATCCTGTCAAATACAATTTTAAAAAAATCATATTCAGTAAAATGGTTATGAATGCCTATACGGATTGCATATGATGCAAATATTTCTGGCTTAATTGAAGTAAATAAATTTTTTTTCCCCTTGTCATTTTTGTTATTTCCTCCTTCAGAAAATGAGATTCACCTTCAAATGTAGTGAAAACATATTTCCTTCCAATTAACGGCCTTTGGAAAACTATCCATTACATCTATTTTCTTTAAAATACTAAGTTTACTATTCAAAGTCAGAAGTCATTTGTAAAAATTTTGTTAGCTTCAGTGTTTTAATTTTAATACAAATTTTAAATTAAACAGTCTCCCACTGAAATAAAGGAATGCAGTAATTATTTAGTTTTGTAGAAAAGAAAAACAAAATTATATTTTCACTTCCAAAATATTACTTAGTTTGAATAAATATTTAATATTTTTATAATTATATTTAAATTATAGTCAAATAAAGAATTTATACATTTAAAACCTCAATGACACTATTTTCCTGAAAATTGTTTGTGAGAAGTGTTCTATCTACCAATTTTATTAATACTTATTTGGTAATTCATTTCAATTTCAATTTATTTTGGTGTTGACACAAAAATTGGACCATCTGCAATGAAATCTTTCAAATGGTTAGGTTACAAACAAAATTTACAAAACAGAGCCCTTCAGCTGCCACGCAATTCCAAAGCAGCAGCCTGTAATCACATCTGCAGTTATGATAACAGTATAAATCATCAAAAGACTGGGAATTATTTTCTCTGAAACTGAAGTTGCTATTGTTTGTATATGAAATTGCAATAGGGTAGGCAATGCCATAATGCTCAGTGGTTCATTGCCTTTTAGCTTTACCAGTTCTTTAACACCTCACTGAGTGGAAGAATGTGGATGTTCAGAAACATCTTAAGTTTTACAGCCAATACCTACAGGAGCTTTTCTGAAACACTGGGTACAGTACAGCTGTACAGTCAAGGAAGACCAAACATAACAACCCCGTGCAGCTCTACAGGCTGGGCACAGAGTGGCTGGAGAGCAGCCAGGTAGAAAGGGACCTGGGAGTTTGCATTGACAGGTAAGCTGACCATGAGCCAGCAGTGTGCCCAGGTGACCAAGAAGTCCAATGGCATCCTGGCCTGGATCAGGAACAGTGTGGCCAACAGGTCCAGGGAAGTGATTCTTCCCCTGTACACAGTGCTGGTGAGGCCACACCTGGAGTGCTGTGTCCAGTTCTGGGCCCCTCAGTTCAGGAAGGATATTGAGGTGCTGGAGCAGGTCCAGAGAAGAGCAACAAGGCTGATGAAGGGACTCCAGCACAAGTCATATGAGGAGAGGCTGAGGGAGCTGGGATTGTTCAGCCTGGAGAAGAGGAGGCTCAGGGGAGACCTCATCACTCTCTACAACTACCTGAAAGGAGGTTGTAGCCAGGTGGGCATCAGTCTCTTCTCCCAGGCAGCTATCAGTAAGACAAGAGGGCATGGTCTTAAGCTCTGCCAGGGGAGGTTTAGGTTAGATATTAGGAAGAAATTCTTTACAGAGAGGGTAATCAGGCATTGGTATGGGCTTCCCAGGGAAGTGGTGAATTCTCCATCCCTGGAGGTTTTTAAGATAAGACTGGATGTGGCACTTAGTGCCATGGTCTAGTAACCACAGCGGTAGTGGATCAAGGGTTGGACTTAATGATCTCAGAGGTCCCTTCCAACTCAACTGATTCTATGATTCTACGATTCTATGATTCTATAACATTTCCTTATAAATTAATCAGCTAACATTGAATATGATAAGCCATTTATGTCTTTGTAATTTTTCTCAGACAACTACATTCAAAATTTCAGAAAACATAAGAAATATTTAGGTATAAGTGTAAGTGGCAGAAACTAAGTTGAGAATTTATTTTTTTTTAATCCAAAGGTTCCAATTAATAATAACAGTAAAATATAAAATCTGAATGGTAAGACACCTAGTAGCTTTTTATTAAATCAGAACAGTTTGTGGAGCTGCACATGTGAAAAAAATACTTTGTAATTAATAGATCAATGGTGTGAGAAAGAAGGGGTGATCTGTTTTAATCATAAACTGATCTCCCTTATTCAGGTCATTGACAGTGGCATTATAAGTGAAGGAGACATAGCTGAACGGCTTCGTAAGCTAAATATTTTCCATAAAATACAAAAGGCACTGAAATTTGTAGGGTGAATAGAAAATAAATATAAATCAAAGGTGAGAGTAAACAATTTTAGCAACTTATCCTAATAATGAAACCATACTTTGCTAAAGTATTTAATGCAAGAGTGGTAACACAGAGCACATTTTACAAAAATACTAAACGACAAGTAGGGATATTTTGTGTAAGAACAGCTAAGGGTACAGGTAATTTGCCCCACATAACACATGTAGGAACTTTAGATCTTTGCTTCCAAGTACTGTGCTAAAATTTTGTTTTTCTTGTAAGATGTTAGATATGTCAGACGAATCATTTTCTAAAACCTTTATTTATGTCTATAGGTTACAAAATAATATACTTTACTTAAAATATAGATATTCTATATTGCAGGCAGTAGCTTACAGAAATAAACTCTATTCAATTTTCTCAGGTGGTGAGTCTTATTTAGTCAAAGCTTTCCATTTTATTTTCGTTGGACTTAGATTCACAATCAGATATTTCCTAGGAAGATCTTGAAATCAAACATGCATCCTCCTTGGCATGACTTCATACTTCCCAAAGCCCTACTTGAAATTGGTCAGCTGATTTACAGTTCTGTGAAGGCACTGAAAGCTATGCTGTTGCACCCCTTTCAAGGGTTTTTTCTACACAAAATATAATGCATCTAATCAACTTTGGGTGACTTCTATATTTCATAAAGAAGCAGTTATGTATGGCACACAATGGTTAACAGTAACATCTTGATTCATTAGGAATCACACAGAATTGCTGACTTTCAGAGAGGCATTAAGTTATATTATGTTTCATGAAATATTTGATAAAATCTCTACCATAGATATTTTATTATTAACGTAGTCATGGTTTAAAATAATTTTTTCGGATGTAGTCATTACTACGTACCAATCATTTTTTTTTTTTTAGTTAATGGGGAGTTTATTGTCTTTTAAAGCTCACTGACTACTTTTATTAAAAGAATGTTTATACACTGGATCAACAAGGGTTTATTCATATGAGCTTCATGTTCTGAAATTTTTATATTTCATATATTTTTCAGTGAAAAGGAAAGGAAGCAGGGCAGCAGCTGACGTACCTCAGTCTAGTGTTTTGGAGCTTTTTCTACACTTCATTAGTTGAAAAACATTCCTCAAAAAATGAGGACATTTTTTCGCATGTAGAGAGAAAAAAAAACAACATAATTTTAGTACATACACACATGTGGACACATCTAGTCTGAACTATATCTATATTTATATATAGATATATAAATATATAGATATATGGGTGAAGCTAAAAGTACCAGTAAAAAACAGTCTCTTCAGTGAAACAACTCTATTTTCTTAATGGCTCTAGGAACATCAAATATGAAATACAAAATGGCTCTGAACTATAAATAAATAAAATAAAAAAGTTGAATCACATCTCTGGTAGAAAAAAACATGATAAAGGAAGAGATGTTGAAATTCAGTAGACTCTTTTCTCTCTGAATCTGCTGTTACAGCAATGTAAATTATAACATTAACTCACGAAATCTTTCAAGAGCATTCTTTCAAAGGTGATCACTTGAGTTTATTAAGGACATTGCCACTGTTCTCAAAATATGTTTTGCTGCACAAAGTTAAGATCTAAGTGGTTTTGTCATTGAAACAACTGTGTGTTTTCTGTCATAAAAAGTTATGTATTGCTCGATTGCTATGTTGAAAAGTTTATATCTTTCATCTTTGCTGAACTTGTATTTCTGAGAAACATGAACTCTATTTTTGTATGAAGTTTCTAAAGCACTTCCCTGTGGAAGACAGGTAGTAAATAAACATAAGATGCTGTATCACAAAACAGGATAAATCTTCCTTTATTCATATTCTGCTCATATTTCTGGGGGAAATCCTGACTCCTAAAGAAGTTAATGAGAGTGTTGCCACTGATTTTGTTAGATCTGGAATTTGATTCCTCAAATTCGTCTCCTCTTATCTTCAAGAATCTCAAAGCATTCTTGTCCCTTTTTCTCAGACTCTTATTGTTCTTCCTTTACAAATTACCCCTTAGGTAGAAAGAAGGCAGTGTATCTGCAAACTCATTTTGTGTTTCCATTAAGATCTAGACCTCAGTGGCACTTGGTGATGCTGCTGCTTGTCTGTATCACATGTAACTTTGAGGTTCCTCCCCTTCGGAACTTACAGTTCTTAGCTACCATTTGAGTTAAAACCTTTTTCTTGATTATATGTCTAAATTGCTCCTTTGGGGAAAGAAATGGCTCTCTCAATTCTGATTAAAAACTTCCCTAGGTGGAAGAGCATTCTCTTTTTTTTTTTTTAATTCATCACTTTGAAAATGCTTAATTTGAGCAACTGTAGCCATGTTACATTGTAAATATTTTTGTGATAGCTCTCTGTAGCGACCATGGACAGAAAATTCTTCAATTGATGTCTAAATGGGTTTCAAGAGTTAAGGAGTTTGTATGAGACTGGGTAAGGTAAAGGTGAGAAATGTTAGTACACACCAAATAGTAGAGAGAGGATGTGGTTTGCTCAGTCCTGTTACTTTAGAGCTCCTGTAGCAGCTACTTGCAGATCTGTAGCTTACTCTGAAGCAAAGTCTTAAGTATGCTTGTGTAAGTATGAAGAAGATCCTCAAAATATCTGGACTGTGCCACATATACTAACATGACAACATTACCTATCACTTTATCAATAGGTAGGCATACGACAAAATTCAGGCAGAGCCCAGTTCTCATTTGTACCCAGTATCCCTATAGCTAAATATAATATGAATTCAAGTTTCATATTAAATTTCAGTTAAGCTGTTGGTCTATAATTTCATGTTATAAAAAAAGGATAAAGATCCTGGAGATATCAGACCTGATAATTTACTTCATATGTCTGGAAACTCGGAAAAACATATGAGTGACAGAGTCTGATGGATCCTTAACACTGGAAAGAAAACCATTTGTGTTCTTCAGTTACCAGACACGTGCTGAATGTCTGGCTTTGGTAGTTGGATACTGTGAAGCTGAATTGACAATGAATTCTAATGTGAGATATTATTTAAGGAACACATGTTGAACGGCATAGGTAATAAAGTTTCAGCTCCAAAGAACATGAACCACTTCAACCTCTTTCACTACAGATGACATTACTTCAGTTGTAAAACAAAGAACAAATCTCTTTTAAAGTTCTTGCAGTCCATGAATTCTACATGCATTATTGATATTTGCCCTTTTGCTTTTAGAGCAAGTACTCTCAATAAGCATTCAAGTTGCTATCATAAAATCCATATTAAAAGAAGTAATAAAAAACCAACTTAGATAAAATGCCCATTGGAAGGAGATGCTGGATAAAGTATATCCTTGAAATCCTTTCTCCCATTATGTGCTTTACTACATTTTGAAATATCAATAACCTAATAATATATGAGTACATAACACCCTTCAGTGTATTATTCAACTATTCAAGTAAAAAAACTTGAATTTTCTTACAAAAAATTGTAAACCAGATCTGTCACTGCTATAAAGAAATTAATTAGAATAATGTTTATAATGGATGTGTTTTAAAAGCACAGTCAAAATTTGAAGGATGAGTTGTTTCTAAATTCTACCCACTACCCATTTATTTTCACCCTTTTTTTACTGCCAATTTTCCCTTCTAATAATTCCATAATGTTCAATATTTTCACACTAAATATATCACCCCTAAGAAATAATAGTCTTTTAGTTCTAAATTCTTTAACACAGTCTTTGATTCAGTTTATCTGCCCACTCTTACCTCAGGTCATATCAGGTCACTGCTGCCCACCTACCCAGCTGGTCTACCCTGACTGTGAGGTACTTCAAAAGCCTTACCCACCTTAGCAGGTGTGCATACATTGCTAGGTGAAACATGACATACATGGTCCATTTTTTAAGTCGAAGACCAAATAAATGGCCTAACAATAAAGGGCCATGTCTTATACTTGATCCTACCTGTTCTGTATGTCTCCATCAGATTTATCATATAATTATAACTTTCTGCCTTTTTTTTTCTTATGGACACAAATAATTTGAGGGCTGTACTGAAACCTGTGAGCACAGCTGTCTGACAGCGTGAAACTGAGGATGTGGGTGAATGCTTGCAGTGACAGTTCAAGGTGCAAAACTCAGAGACATAGCACTGAGCCCCAGGAGATAAACTCGCCTCCACTGTCAACTGCTCACACTGCCCAAGGGAGATCCAGCACAGACTCTGTCCACCCTGTGACTGAATGGGGTGCTGGAGGGTATGATGTTTGCTTGCTTTCCAGGTAATTTTTAGAAACATAGATGTACTCTCTGAATTCATATAATTTCAGAGCTTATATTTGTGTTTAGGAAGAATAACCCTAGGTTCTGTCTTTTAAGATGTTCCAGTTACAAGATAAAATGTCCATCCTGCAGAAGAGGAAGGGACAACTCTTCAAAACAAATAGGAAGACACACAGGAACTGTCAGCTTTTCCACTGCTTTGCACCTTCTATGAAAGCAGATGGCTCTAAAACAAGCCCAAAATCTGCCTGTAAGATAAGGGCCTAACTCATATTTCCATTCAGGCAAAATACAATTTGGTCAACTTCATAAATCACAAGAAAACATACTCTCTTTACATCTCACCACTAGAAAAATCATTAAAGCACTTTCAGATGCAAATTAAGAAAAAATAGTGCAAGATATAAATAGTCCAATTTAAACTTTAGATCACATAAAATGTTGAACCTCTGAACTCTGAATTATTGGAATATCTCAAGGTTCATCCATCATTGCTAACATACCAAAAATATTGTGCTGTCACTTCTATACCTGAAGTCAATCCACCTCTACTACAAAATAAGAAAAAAATTAATACAAAATTTTTTATGCTGGCCTCTATGTGTTTTAATCACAACAAATCTCATGGATATACATTTTTTTTTCAAGTAAACTGAGATAAACCAGATTGATGCTAAGTACTTCTGCATATTTCTAGGAAGCATCATGGTTACTAATTTTAATTTTTTTTTTCAAGAACAAACATTAGTGGTGGTGCAGTTTTATTAAGGTCTACAAAGCATATACATAAACCTTTAAATGCAGATTACAATCTTGAACTGACCTGCCTTATTCCTCTTGCATTCTCCTATGTGCCTAAATATCCACTGGCTCTGGTAACAAATCAGCCTGCAGAACTGAGATGGGCTGATTCCAATGGGATGAAGTTCAATAAAGCCAAGTGCCGGGTCCTGCACTTTGGCCACAACAACCCCATGCAGCGCTACAGGCTGGGCACAGAGTGGCTGGAGAGCAGCCAGGCAGAAAGGGACCTGGGGGTACTAATTGACAGGAAGCTCAACATGAGCCAACAGTGTGCCCAGGTGGCCAAGAAGGCCAATGGGATCCTGGCCTGTATCAGCAATAGTGTGCCCAGCAGGACCAGGG
>NW_016690268.1:317326-377916 GCF_001604755.1 Lepidothrix coronata | reverse complement strand
GATCTAGTAAATGGACTGGATTTGGACCAAGGGTTGGACTCGATGATCTCGGAGGTCTTTTCCAACCCAATCGATTCTATGATTCTATGATTCTAACTGGAACTGAATGCTATGAAATCATAATACTGAAGATATCATTTAATGCTGGCCATATGCACAATCCTGACTGCAAGCTTTGTTTGTTCTTTAAAAAAAATCATCATCATATCACAGGTGGGCAGAAATATGTACCAAGACTTTTTTAACATTTAGTCTCAGCAGCCTCTTCTTTTCTGGCTTTTGCTTATCCAGCTTCTGTTTTCCAGTGTTCAAGTCGTAATACACCTCACTAATTTAACCGAAATGTGCAAAAAGATTTAGTGTGATGGAAAATAAATTCTTCTCATTTCAACTTGCACAGCATATCTGTTTTATTAATAGGTAAGTGGTTATTGGAAGATATATATTCATCATTTATTCAGGAACATATAAATGTATGTGAATCATGGAGGGAGGAAGGGATATAGTTCCCATTTCCAAATTTTCAATTAGATAATACTTTATCAGATTTTATAAATCTAAGCTGCTCCATGTTTTATTTCTTTTCAACTGCTCATATTTTCCTGGAATTAAGTTTTTATTTATATATGAATCTCATAGCAAGTTTTGTTAACTTACAAAAATAAAGGTTGCCATACACCTTCATAAACAGAACTAGTCACACTTTTATTTGCTTTTATTAGTTTGCTGCATCAATATAGAGCAGATTGTTTTTGAAAGGTACAGTTTCATACTACCAAAGAAGCTCCAGAGAAGAACATACAATTTCAAAACTGAAGCACATTTCATGAGGAGCTATTCTTTAAATTAAGTTTGATTATATGTGGCCAACCACAATGTCAAAATTATCATCTAAAAAAATGATGGGGGCCCATAATACCTTTCTAACATTTTTTCAAAAAGCAGTATAACTGGAAAAAGATGCAAGCATTATAGTAATAAGCATACTGAAAATTATAGTAACAAGCACTCTGAACTATCTTCTCTTTACCTGTTTTCTTTTTTGTAGCTCTATACTTTTGTTTGCAATATTTGAAACATTGATCTCAAGTTCTTTATATCCTGGAAGTTACAGAAAGTTGTTCAATACAGTATCAAAATAGATTAAAGTATATGTATTTGAAATGGATATTTCTAACAACTAGATTAGATTTTCAATGATCTCACTGGCATATATCTATTCAGATTGCAACAATTCATAAAATGAAGCACAGCTTCAGTGGTGTTTGGATTCATAAATATTCTAATCTCTTTCTCACAGGTAAATAGTGATACATATAAACTGTTAATGTCATTTAGGATTCTGAATTGCTGATTTCAATTGGTTTTGCAGTACAGAGGGTAAAATTTTCTCTATTATTTTTGGTTCTTTTGTTTCTATTTTGGTTAATAACCACAAAGTCATTCAAACTTGAATGAGGAAGATATGATGCACCTTAACATCATTCTTCATAATACCTTATTGTTTACATAAATTTCTAAGTTGCTCAAAAATCATTGAAAAGCTATGCTTTTTTATTTAAGTAATTATAATATTAGAGTACAGGAGTCAGAGCAATGGAAGCTCATCGATAATTATATTTGTTATGCTGGCTGCATTGGTATAGAAGTGCCATGAAAAATCACAAGTAATAAGTTTCAAAGATTCTCAATGCATATGAATTAAACAGAAGTAAGACAATTTAACAGAGTATTCAGTAAAACATCCTTACAGAAAAGGAATATTCACATCATACCATTATCACAGAGAATAAACTATACACCAGACACTGAAAATTTTAGTGTTGCCATTTAATAAAAAGATAAGAATTAGTGTACCGAATCTTCTTTAATTAAGATGAATTAATTTAAAAATCAATGATGAAAACTAATGTAATAAACTTGAAATGTAGTGGAAAATAGCTTTTTCTAACCAGAGATTTTATAAATTAGCATTTTCTGAACATTTAACAGAAGAGTGTTTAGGGAGCTTAAAAATTTATATGTAACACTAAACAAAATGCTGATCTTAGTTTAGAAGATCAAACCCTATTTTTTAGCTTTTGAAATTAAGTGTTAGGCATTACACTATGTTCAGAGTTAGTGAAAATACAAATAATTCAAAATTTCTGTGTGGAAAAAAATAGCTCTTTTACTGAGCCTCTAGAAGGAATATCGAGAAGAGCAATTAAGTATACAATAAGTGGGTGCTAATAACAAACACAGCATAAAAATGGCACATTTTTACAAAGCTAGGGAATCAGAATTCTCTAGATGTATCCCAGGTGCTCAAAAAATGTAGGTTTATACTCAGTAGTAGTTTGAACAGCTACCTCTTTCTCTTGTCTGCTTAGCTGAGTGAAGTGCCCTGTGTTCACCTGGAAAAGCAGTTTTTGTGACTGCATAGGAAAAACATTTAATTGAATGGTTCTCATTTCAGACAAGTCAGTTTCCCAATTTTGATTTCTGCACAGCTGCACAAATGCCCATGCTAGCACAGAACTGATGCAGGGACAGGAAGAGGTAGCTGAGGTGAGACAGATGCACAGGATGAAAGAGACACTAAAAAAAAGTTAATAATGAGCCACAGCTGGAATCATCCAGAAGCCTCGTCAACATTGCAATAAATTAGGGTTGTTAATTCATGTATCTGATGAGATACATACAGATCTGTAGCGACAGCACTCCTGCCCTTTCCTTCCTAAAATATACATTTAAAAGTAAAAAAAAAATTGAAAATTCTCACTGTTTGCATGAACTAAGAATTCTACTTCTAAGAAGCACTCCATAGAAATCAAAGCAGTGTTTTCAGGTATATCTAACAGCGGAAATTAAAACTAAAAAAATGTTTATTTTCTCATTTAATATAATTTTTAGAGGCTGTGTGGTTTTTTCCTCTCTTTTTTCAGCCAAGTGATGAAGCTCATTTTGCCATTTCTTTCTAGAAAGTAGCAAAAAAGAACAAAGTAACATTTTTCTCATGCTGCAATGTTGCTTGGGTAAGTAACCAAGAACCTTTTATTTAGACACACATCTCATATTTCTAGTATGAAAGTTTTCCGTGTTTTGCATGGAGATGCTCTGTTACAGAGATGCTGTTTTCTCCACGAAATTTTGAGCTTCTCCTAAGATGCGAACAGTTAAATTGTCATCTTTTTTTCCTGATTTCTCTACTAATAGAAAAAGGTACCTGTACACCAAGCAACACAAAATATGTAATTTAGGGATTAAATTTGTATTCCACTAAAATAACATTAACAATGCCCAATAAACTAGAAATTGAGAGGGAAGGTAGCACGGTACAAAGGGAATGACATGCTCTTTCCAAACGTCATATGCCCCCGTCAGTTTGCATAAGGATTTTGGGAAGCTGAAGCTCCTCTTAATCTCAGGTCAGAGACAAAGAAATTTAGGGCAGACTACAGCTTTCTTCTGACGGTCCTTTTTCTGTTTCTAGGACAGCCCTTTGGTTCAGATACTTAAATATCAGATGTAATACTGTTGTTATATATGTGAAAGTAATGTGGTGTTTAGAGCAAGGAGACTCAAGTTACACATAGGAAATGTTTACTATTTTTCTTAAGAAATAAATATTAAGACACTGCCCTGAAATTCTACATTATAAAAGCTACGAAGCACAGATTAGTAAGTTTCTACCTTATGAGCATTTACACAGGATCCCAGCACATTCAAGCTCATTCAAGCACATAGGACAAAAATTAAGGTTCACCTCTATAATTCCCTAACTTCCAGGTGCTTGACTTTGAAAAGCTCAATTAAATATTGTAATTTCTTTTTATATACAATAGGAAATAACTGGATCAGAAAGGAGCTAATAACTACATCATTGCAACTTGCTTGCTCCTGGGCATTCTTTGCATGTAAAAGTGGAAATAGTTTAATTCAATTTTTTTTTCCATTACAGCATCAGGGACAGCTTGCCCTATTACTGAGTGAATCCCACTATTAATGAACAATTTAACTGATTAAATAATCATGCAAGCATTAATTTTTTTACTTATCTTGTATTTATAATATGTAAAGACTTTTTTTTTTTTTAGCTCCTCCTGGTAATGGTTAGAAGCTTTATTTCATCTCCACTTTACTTCAAATAAAACATGATTTTCTCATGTATCATCAGCAGAGAGAGACTAAGAACATTCCCATACTTTATGAGATCTGAAATAGAATCAACAACAGCAATGACTGGCCTGGTTCTCTGACAGAAAATGTAATAATTACATGACTTCTGCATAGACACTTATCCAGCACAAATGAACCATTAAGCAAAATAAAGTCTTCACTAGACTCACAAGTTCAGCACGTTGACCTCACTTTGCTCCCTCAAGCATCTAAATGACAGACAGGAACTCTCACACAAAGAAAACTCACTCAACTAGTATTAAGATGGACCCCATTTTACTATGGATATTTGATGAAGAAAACTTTCTGTCTTCACCAAGTAGGATAGTACCAAGGTCTGGCTACATATTAGCTTCAACAAATCTGAAACTGCTACTCTGCTAGCACAGTAGGTCCTGTGATTGTTTTTATATCAGCCACATGTAAAGTAATTAATAACTTACAAAATAGATCTAATTAAAGACCCTATATCTATCCACAAATCTGTCTTTCTTATGTCCATAAATAATTCACTATCAGTTGTAACAAAACTACAGTACAGAGGTAAGTTTTCATTGAATTGAGTCTGGATAATAGCACTTAAGTAGGTTGTCTTCTGGGTCTAAAATACTTTGGGGAAAATAAAGAACCTGGACAAGTAATTCAGAAACACTGTGTTTTTTTCTTTTTATTTAATCCAATTTCATCAAGTCATAATTGGGTTAATTTTATGTTTCCTTGTGTTTGGAGGAAGGCAGCAGGATCTGCCTGAATTCTGGATGTCCTGGGAGAGAAAGTAAGACTATGCAATGATCAGTGTACGGTCAATACCAATTATTCCTTTAAAAGATGGGGTACAAGTAATCTATTTTGAGAAAAATATGTATAAATAAATCAAATGTCTTCAAAAGAACACACATGACTTAATTTCAATTGACTTAATTTAATGAAAAGCTATTTTAAAGGTCCTATAGCTGAAAAAGAATGAAATGGGAAAATGCAGCTCATAGTAAGGAAAAGACTTGTAAAGCCAGCACTGCAATGATTTAGCTTTAGGATGACCTTAAACTTACCTCTTTCAGTTCTGCAGCTAAAATTCTCTACCAAGCTCTCCTAATTTTGGAGAATGAGGCCAGATTCTGAGCTCCTTTCTAGTAATTTGTCACAGTTATCCTGTTTTCCATCATTATTTTTAACCTAACTTCCTGTCCTTTCAGTCTTTCTTTTCATTCTGCTGCTTTCTCTTCCACTGATGACTTCAGATGTTGCTTACGTGAGGAAATAATGTGGTATTTGACTCATGGCTCTTGAGCCTTGGACAAGAAAGCCTCTGAAATGAAAGATTATATTATGGGGGTCTAGAAATTCAAGTACTGAAAATGCAAATAGCTATTATTTCTAATCAAGTTTCATGTTTAAGAAAAGCTCACAATCATCTTCTATGTCCTTAAAATGGACAGAGATATTAAATTCTATGGGGACATCTGGGAAAATGTCTCACAATGGAGTAGTGCAATACAGGAATGCATATATGGATAAAGTTCTACCCACATTTCTATAGGGACAGATAAATATGAGGAACAGTCCACAAGGTATTCTCGAAGAAAAGCAATGTAGTTATTTAAAAGTAATTACATACTGTACTGAGGAAAACTAGGAGCGAGGACTCAAGCCTGAAAAAAGAAAGCAGACTATCTGGCCTCTGGAATCAAAATGGCAGCTTTTTTAACAAATGAATTTAACAAATCTATTTCTTCCAGGAAGCCCACTGGTGAAATAGGTTCATTACCTGAGGATATTTTCCTTTCTATACATTATATGTAAATGTACTGATGTTCTGAAACTGGAAACTTTACTAGAAAACAGAATTTTGTGCCTTAGGTTTATTTGGCTTTAAAAAGGAATATATAATATAATCAACAGATTAGCTGAAAGATCCTGTATGAGTATCTTCATTTCAAAGGTACTGTGGCTAAACAAATGAGAAATGTCTCTGCAACATTTAAAAAATGGGAGACTGCTCCTTGCCTACCTTGTCAAATGAAAACAGACAAGCATTTAATGAGTAGTTAAAGTGAGAAATGCAAGTATAATTATCTTATCTTGTCTCCTGTTTGAAATCCAACAAGTATTCACATAAAACAAAGTTTATAAGTATTTGTACTCAAGTTGCACCATGTCCTGTGTAGAGAATTAGCTTTGGTAATTCCCTACATATTAAGAGTACGCTACCAGGAAACTCGTGATACTGTGTTGAAATTTACTGGTTAGGGACTCAACAGGATTTAAGGGCTTAATATTTCAAATAGGTCTGATCTGGATGGGTTGACAAACAGAATTTGCTGATAATCAACACATAAGCTGCTCCAAATTGTGGATTCTTCACAGATATCTTTAAGGAATAAGTAAGCAGAAAAAAATTCTCTTATCACTGTCATGGAAATGACTGAAAGTATTATTTTCCTTCAAATTTTCACACATAGGAAAAATAAACCTTAATCAGAGAAATAAAATCTTTGCCCAATCAATAAGCACGTAAGAGCAGTGATTTATAATAGAAATTACTACATAACCTTAATTACCTATGATTTGCAAAAGTGAAAACTAGGGAGATTTGTAAATAATCGAGCTTAATAAACTGTCTTCCTCCTCCTCACACAACATATTCTGAATTAAGAGTATACATTAGAAGTAAAAATTGTACAGAAAGTTAAAAACAGCAATCATGACTTGTTTGTAGAGGATGGATATTTCATTTTGACTAAAACCTTCCTCTGCAGATCCTTAAAATTACTTCCTTGGGATTATGGTGGATTAAATGACTGCTCAAGGTAAGACTGGCAGAATTAGGTCCTAAGAGATTTCCTATGCTATGCTGTGATCCCTGAAGAGTAGGAGTAGGAATTACACTACTAAAATTATGAAAGCCAAATGGGATTTATTAGTCAATATACGCTTTAAGAAACATTCCTACATTAACATGAGTAGAGACAAGATGACTTAGAACTGCATATTTTAAGTGAGTCTAATTTGACACTTTCAACTTGATCCTTGACAAAGCTATTGCTGATTAATTTTATTTTTAAATGCAAGAAAGTATAATTATTTATATTACTGGAATATATTAAAATTATCAAATCATACAACAAACCCGATTACAGATGGGTTGGGTTTCTTTCATTACTTGTTTTCATTTGGGTTTTTTGGGGGAGATATGTTGTTGGGATGGGGGGAGAGATGGGAGAATACAAAACCATGGCCCACTTGATGGGAAAAAAAGAAACTGAGAAGTTATACAATGATTTATTTCATGAAAGGAAAATATAACTCTTCATTGTACACTGAAAAAGACACATTTGAGACACTGAACAAAATGAATTTTCTTAATACAGCACATCAATAAAGAACTCCCAAATGCAATAACTTGATATCCCATCCACTGTAAATATTATATTTTTATCTTATCTGCTTCTGCAATACACAGTTTCTTACCAAAATATTGCACTATTCAAAAACTATTCAAAATGCTTTCTGTAAGACTTTTTTAGAAGAACAAATAAAGCAAAGCAAAGACCTTTGAAACTATAAATACAAAACTGTCTGGGATCCTGTTTCATTCACATTTCTTCATGATTATAATTAAAAGACACAAAAAGGTATGCCTTGCAACCTTTGGCAATAGCCATTCTATGAACCCAGGTGACCTAAAATTCCCTTATTCTCGTTTCCTCTTACTTTTCATTTATGTTACTGCTTTTGTTTTGCTTTGTTTTGGGGTTTTTGTTGTTGTTGTTTAAATTAGCCTATTTGTGTTTGAGACTGTTACAGGTTTCATCTACAATAACATCTACATATAACTTCAACATCTACAATAACATGTAATGCATAATCCATAACAAGATACTAAACCACATTCAAATGTGACATGGTATTGAATGGCAGCATTTCTGGAACCACTGTGTCACTTAGTTCTGTGGTGTGACTGAAGAAGTGAAATCTGTGCCTGTGAGGAGAAAGGAGACTGGCGTGTTTAGGGGCAGACGTTTCTTCAATAAATACTATGATGATGAAGAAGCACGAAGTTGCCTGAGTATGAAAAGTTAACCTCAAATCATTTTTGCTTTTACTTCAACTTTCTTAATACATCTTGTTCCAGCTTAGTTTGAAAATAAAAAAAAACCCTCACAATATTTATATCTAACTGAGGGTGATTTGTATTATACAGACATAGAACACAATGAATGAAGTCATTTCTGCTTGCACAAGAAGAAAGTGTTCTGAAAAGCCCAAGAGTTAGTGCATCATTCAGCTAGTAATATAGGTAAAATATTGCCTATAATCACAAGTGTATGGCACCTGGTATGTGTTCAGGACTACTGTTACTGAATGCAAATCAGTCATTATCATAAAAACACAACCTTGAGTGTGCGAGTTCCTCATCTGCATGTACAAACTAGGGTTTCAAACATACAAAGCAATTTTTTTTTCAAAATGCAAATTGGATTCTCACACCTGCTTGGATCTCTGACCTTCTGTAGAGACCTATTTGTTTCTTTTTATAGCCTTTGCACTTATTTATTTTATTCTCACTGCTCATCATTTATATTCTTTCCCTAGGTCTCTGTCTCTGGTGTTCATTTTTCTCTGCTTGTTTATCTTGTTTGTTTATTTTTGCATCTCCTGTCTAAGAGTTCTGCCATCCCATGTAACTTTTACTGATTGTCTTTACTATTTTTGGTTAAGCATTGATTGAGGCAAGTGAGATGTCATGTGGCTATAAGAGGTTTCGGAGGTATGTAGCCAGGTCCCAGGCTCCGGAAGTTCTTTCCCCAGGTAGCCCCATTTCCAGGAGTCATTCCACCTTCTCCTGCATCTCCAAGACGTGATTCTCTCATCCTCTCCTGAGGATCCAGTTCATTACAGAAGCCTACTCCTCCTCTCCCAAACCTGCCTAATAGATGATACGGACATTTTTCAGTTGTTTCTCAGTACAGACTTGCTCAAATGGGGTAGACACAGTTCAAGGTGTTCTACAGGGCAGACTCAGAGGCAAGGTCTTGGTTCAAGCTGTTATACTCAAGGAAATGAGAAGGATGAATAGGGTCTTTAACCAAAGACCTGGTTAAAGGATTTATGAAAGCCATACAAGGTTGAGAATCTATGCTCATAGTAGCATCAACCATTCACCAATCCTCCCACGTGTTTAGTTGCTTATGCAGAAAGTGCCTGACTTTTTGGACTAGAAACACTTTGCCCTCCTTCCCTTGGAGAAAGCCAACAAAACAGGCACAGGATTATTGTTACTTTAATCTAGATCCACCTTGTCCATATAAGCATGATGCCTAAATATATGGTGGCCCTAAATGCATCAGTAAAAGTTGGCCACACCAGTAAAAGAAGTGGGTGTTTTTAAGGTTAATTAGTCAATTTCCAAGGTGACAATACAAAGAAAAAGAGCTGATACTTATGCCACTAATATGTATGTGTTTACCCAGAAAAAAGCTGATAGTGTTTCTGAAATCATTTACTATGTTTTTTCTGTTGAAATTAAGTTAAGCAAACTATACCTAAAATAGTTTTGCACAAAGTGGCCTAAATTGTACTTTAACATATTATTATTTCACTAACAAAATTAAAATCCTCACAAGGGGAAGGATGAGTAAAGACAAAAGATATCTTTGGAGAAAATATGCAGAAATTGATGGGGAAAGTCAATTCTAAAATCTTTGAGGAGAGTGACTAACAAGATGTGAATCACCTATATTATATATGTACATTTTTCTGCATACCTATGTCTGATAGTCATTGTCTGTTGGACTGTACTTTGAAATATGTAGAGAGAAACAATAAAGAAGTATTGCTGACAGGAATGCTTTGCATTATTCCTGTGATTGATCATATAAATCATGACAAGCTCAAATCATCTGCCAGGAAAGACGTTTCCCAGACCCAATGGTTTCAGGAATAGAGACATGGAAAAAAATATAGGAAATTAGTTCTGGGTTTACTTTCAAGACTGATTAATAGGGTATCCAAAATGTCCCACCCAGCATCAAACAGTTTTAACTCTTTATGGCTCATTTCCCTTCATTTTCCTTTCCTTCCCCAACTCAAACGCCTTACTGACCACACAGCTCCTCCAGAACTGTTCTGGCAATGTTCTCATTTTTCTTTCCTTTCTAATTTTAGTTCAATTTGCCTTTAGAGTACTTATTTAGAATCAGTACAATTTGGTTAATAAAGTAATGTGCCTTCCAGAAACAAGAGCAAAACCTGAAACAACTGGCAATGTATAATTAGTATGTCACACATTCTAGAATCCAAGCAGGTTATTAATTCTATAACTTAATAAAGTAACTAATATAACTCTGAAGTGCTAAGCATGAGTACTGATTGGATAGGATATCCTTTTGTTTCAGGCATTGAGAATACAACCCACTGTTTCTCAGTTAGGTAGCTTCACCTTTGACCAAGTTAAAATATCAGTCAAGTTTTGGTAATATTTCATCCAAGATATTGTAAATAGATCTCATGTAAAAATAGCATTACATACCAAGACAACAAGTCTAAAGTTAGTCAAGTTAACATCTATAAGTCTTTTTTCTTATGTCTCATAAAGGCAAGAACTATAGACATACATGTTGTGGTTTTCCCTCCAAGCAAGCAGCTGTAAAGAATTCAAAGAATTCTCATTTTATAGTATAACAATTCACATATGGTCAAAACATACAAGAAGGTTAATGATTAAGAGAAATAATTGTCAGGAAACAATATAAGGAAGGTCATAATTTAAACAAAGCTGTTGCTGCAGTTTACAAGAGCATTCTTAGTCTTGGCCCACAGTCCTCGGTCTGCTACCTTTAAAAATGTCTTAGGAACTCCTTTAAAGCATTTTCATAATGAAGAAAATTATTATGAAGTTGTTCACACTGCTGTATTTAATGTTGAATCAGCAGTTTTACTGTAGCCCTTGGTTTCACAGGTTCATAACTGTATGGTAAACATGTTCTTCAGACTGCAGCTTGGCATAGAGAAACATAAAACTATCATAAAAACAGTAATTCAACTATCAAGAAAAATGTATTCATTTGTTTTCAGATTTTGAAAGAAAAGGAGTTCAGATAAGTTTGGTAGTCTAAAAATTATTTTACTCTGAAAACTAATATATACATTAAGCTTTAGTGTGCCTTTTTATGATTGTCCTGTTTTGTAATGAAAATACGTTCATAATGACAAACTGATGTTACTTCAAAATTTTCAGAAGTATTTTAAATTATCCATAGTGCTCTAGAAATGTCCACAACTTTGTGTCAGCAAATAATCTGTGGTGACTTTTAGCCTTTTAATAATGTTCGTGTGTACAAAGAGTATGTTGTCAAGGTTGACCATAGCAGCCTTAAGTCTCTATCATATCATTTGTTCAATTAACCATTAAAAAAAAAAATAATAATAACAATAAGTAAAGACAGAGATAAAGATGTAATGCTTTACAGAAGGAATAATGGCTTTTCAGAATTAATAGCATTGTTTTGCCATTTTGATCCTCACATAGCTGCTAAAGCTTAATCATATATGGTACAATAACTGTACCATATACCATAATACAGATGAGAACTCAATATAAAACAAGTCAATAATTACCTTATAAGGAGTCAGATAAAACCTTGAACATTCAGTGGTCCAAGGTGTGGATGCTTTGACTACACTAGAAGTCTTCCATTGGGCAGGAGGGGAAGATAATGGGTCTGGTCTTATTCCATACTTTTTTTCTTTTGCAAAGTACACAATTTGTCTAAGCAAAATGCATAGTAACTTCTGTGTTGTGGTCAGTCACACTGGGGAACTTCTTTCAGTGATGCACCTCTGTCCTCCTGTTAAACTGAAAGACTACTGAGTCTGTGGTTTTTATTTAAATACATGCTACCACAGAACTGTGCCTGCTGCATGACTTCCTATAAGCTCCATGCTTTTTTTGACCACAGTTCGAAGACCCATGTTCTGTATGGAGGACACCAAATTCTGTTGAGATGCCATATCACAATACACTAGTCATTGCATACTCAGCTAGGTTTACACTGCACTGTCCTCAAAGAAATATGGGGCTTCACAATTATAAACTGGCTCCTTTTAGGTTATTTATTCATTGCATAAAAGCAAAGAATATTTTAAACACTTCACAAATGTTGAAGGAGGGACATTGTTTAGAGTAATTCTTATTTTCTGGTTACTTTATAAGTTTCCCATTTGAACTATTGCATTAAACTCAGTGTTCAAAAGTCACCCAAAAGAAAGGTCACAAGACTAACTTTCTTCTACCAATACAACAAAAAAAGAAGTTGCAAAATACAAAGTAAAAGGACACTGGTAGGATAAATGTCATATTTTTTTTAAGTGGATGTCATTTCCTTAGCTACTAATAACATTAGATTTATAAGACTGAGAAAGGAAAAGGTAATTTAATTTTCACCATTTGTTTTGTACATTGCCAAAGGTCAGTCTCTGCACAGCACAGTATCTACTTGCATCTGATAGCATGTAAATCAGTTCACAAACAACTCCACAAAAGAAACAAAGAAAAACAGCATTAAAAAAATTAAAAAGAACTTAATGACACAATTTATAAGCGATAGGAGAGATACACCTTTGTGAAGTATTGAGCCTTGGAGCGATACGAAGGAACCAGCAGGGCTATGTGTTTAGTAATAATCAAATAAGCTTCTACAGAAAAAGAACAATTACAGCAAAAGAACTCTCCCTTTTTCCCACAACAGCTGGAGGTATCCAGACAGTTTAGAAATCCTGGATTAATGATCAGTAATTCACCATAGACTGTCTTCTCTGATTACAACAAATGTATTTGGGGTTGAAAGAAATCTTACTGCTATCTGGCTACTTATCATTATTAATGTTATAGTACGTGGATGATACTAAATTAATACAAAGAAAATAGTTCTCTTTCTGGTCAGTGCTTCAGTACCTTGAAGAGAGCAACTAAAATCTATTATAGCAACCAGTCAATGTGTATTGTGCCTCAGATCATTGTTCAAAAGTGTCAAGCTACTCTAATTTAAAATATTCCTTTCTTTACTGAAGACTTAAAGCAGTCACTAGAAGCATCAGGAAAGATGTCAAAACTACAAGACAAGTTGTGAGAGCTCTTGGCAGCAGGTGCACTTGGCTACAAAATGGAAAGAATGAACACAGAGAGACCGATGCTGCTGGAGTGCAAGGCACAAGCACATTAAAGTTATTTACAATATCATTGCAAAGCATAGCTGGCAGAATGAGAGGCACCAGGACAGAGCTAATCCTAATACAAGAATACAGAATAATGCACTGCACTAACAGGTGACAAGGTAAAAATCTTGTGCTCCGTATTGTTTGATTACTTTTCTACAGAGCAGGACAATCCCCTCCCTCGACCAGCTGGCGATGCTTTGCCTGATGCCTCCCAGGACACGTTTGGCCCTCCTGGCTGCCAGGGCATTGCTGACTCATATTCAACTTGCTGTCACCCAGGACCCCCAGGTACCTTTCCAAGGCACTGCTTTCCAGCATCTCATTCCTCAGTCTGTACGTACATCCAGGGTTGCCCCATCCCAGGTGCAGAATCCTGCACTTCCCCTTGTTGAACTTTATATGGTTGGTGATCGTCCAGTCCTCTAATTTATCAAGGTCTCTCTGTAGTGCCTCCCTGCCTTTGTGGGAGTCAACAGCACCTCCCAGTTTTGTGTCATCTGCAAACTTATTTAGTATACCTTCGTGTCCTGTGTCCAAGTCATTTATGAAGATGTTGAACAGCACAGGGCCTAAGATGGAGCCCTGTGGAACCCCATTAGGGACAGGTCACCTGTCTGACGTTACCCCATTTGCTATTACCCTTTGCGCTCAACCCATGAGCCAATTGGTCAACCACCACATGATGTGTTTATCCAGCTGTGCTGGACATTTTGTCCTCAAGGATCCTGTGAGAGACAGTATCAAAAGCTTTACTGAAATCCAAAATGATCACATCAGCTGCTTCCCTTGATCAACTAGGTGGGCTACCTTGTCATAAAAGGTAATTGGGTTTGACAGACAGGACTTTCCCCTCATGAAGCCATGCTGACTAGAAAATATCAAGACAAAGAAACAAGTTTCCCAGCTTCATTGTTGGCTAGAGTTAAAAATGGCAGTGTTTCCCTTCACAATAGGCAAAGCAAGCCATAATCTCCACTCCCTGTACATTCATCACACAAAAATAAGTCAGCTTCCATGGGTTAGAGGTCACTGAAGTGGCTCTGACCCATAACAATGCTTAGACTTGTTCAGAAGAAATGAGGGCCTTCATGCCTTTATTCAACTGATAGGATCATTGAGAAATTCTGTGACCAGTCGGAGGACCTCTGTTAAATGCTGGGGTGTTAAAAGAGCACCTAATCCAATACCTCACTTTAAAACAGAACAAGTCTTAGTCCCAAGACTTAGACTTAGAAAAATATTTGGTCTATGAAAGAATAAATTGCATCCAGCCAGAAAAAGACACTGTAGCAAACCTTTGCCAATACAGTAAAAATAAAGCTTCTATCCAAAACCCCTACTCCAATTCTAAACAAAACAGTCCAATTGCTGGTTACAGAGCAAAAGCTAAAGAAATCTGACTACAGTGTAACTGATACCTAGAAATGTCTTTGCCTCCTAATCTCATAGCATTGTCTGAGATTTTACTTTTAAGTAGAAATTTCAATAGGAAAGGAATTTCAAAATTGAAAAATAACATATTACTGCTTCGCAAAACTTAATGCAAAAACTTTTGAGATGCTATAAGTACATCATGTCTATGTAACTAGGAAAATAATTTCAGCAGAGGTTAAGGTTTGCATTCGACAAAAACTTAGTTAAAAAAATTACATGAAAGTAAATTAAATACCATGGGAAAATAAAAACACTTTAAGAGGTTATTTATTTCATAGTACAATTAATTTATGTTATTCACAGAAGGCATGATTCCTTTCACTGTCTCTATTGGGCATCCCAGCTCTTAAGTATGAGACAGATGTTTTCTTTGAGCAACCAGCTAATAGTCTGCAGATAATTGACTGGTCAAATCTGTAGGAGTCCCTCAGAGGTTGTAAAACATTCTTCAACATTTGTAATATTAATGACAAGTTTATCCTTGCAAAGAAACAAAGACTGCTTAAGTTAAAAAATTCTTTTTTCTGTCAATTACATGAGTACTTTGAGTTCTGAGCAGGGACTTGCTTTGCCCATGATAAAAAATGGAACAGACTGAATTTGATTTATTAGGTTCTTGTAATAATTGTTCTTACTGGAACAGACAGAACACATGCATGTTTAGACTGTGAAACTAGAAATGAAAAATTATACCAAAAGTATGAGAAAATGACATGCAGCCATTATTATACTACATGAAACAGTCTTGAGATGCTAATAATTTTTTGTCTTAAGTTTACTTATGTTCTTAGAATTTTCCTCATGAATGTACTAAAGATTAAGCTCTCCAGTGTTGCTAAGAAATTTACATAAACAATAAGTTCTCAAAGAACTTCTCAGATGCTAGTAATGAAAACTTGGCAAGCATTCCTACTATCAGTTTGGTAAAGTAAATACAAACATAGTTGTTTTTTAAAAAAGAAAGACTGAAATATGTGCATAGTTATATGATGCACTGCATGTAAGATATTCGAGTCATTATTTTTAAAAAACAAGAACTTCCTTTGGCCAAAAAGCATAAGTTATTAGCTGTATCATCTTCACTGAAGCAGTAGACAGTGATTTACAATTGAGTAGTTTTCACCAACATCAACTTCTTTAATAAAAAAAGAGTGCCAAACCAACCAAAAGCAATAAAAAAAAGCAGTCATATGTATTGCTATTCAGACATTCAAATCTCCCAAGTCTTTTCTAAAAATGCATTTCTATGTTACATATCTATAATCTGTTTATCAGTCAAACTCAACCCTTTTGCAGGTTTAAATTTTATTTATTCCTTTGGTTTATCAGAAATTAAAAGATATTATTTCCATTGTTCTCAATTATTTTGCTATACAGTACTTCTAAATTCACATAAAAACTTTTCAGAAAGAAATTAGATTTCTTTCTTTAAAAGTAAATCATATTTAGACACATAATTATCTCTGAGGATGTAGTCTATAAGAATCCTAGTTTCCATGCAGAAAACAAAAAACTTGGGCAATTATAAATTGAGAGAAGTGTTTGTTTAAAGTGCCTAATCTATTTTTTGAAAATCAGGTTTATTCTTGAGGTTGGATTTTCATGTGAATGTATTTAGATAACCTTCAGTTTTCTGAATCTCTCTCTTATCATCATAGTAGTTACAAAAAAAAATTCATCCAGGTTTTCTTAATTACATAGAGTTTGATCAATAAAACTTTATTTGGAGTTATCCAATTTTCTTGATAGAATGTAAAAGTGAATATAGATTACTCTAGATTTAGGAACTGACTTTTAAAGTGAGATAAATCCCACTTTATATTACTTATAGCCAATGTTTGAACAAGAAAAGACTTTAAAAAATCTATACTTCTTTTATACTTGAACTGAAGATTAATTATACATAAGCTGGCTAATAATAAAATTTGGACTCTCTATTTCAGTTATATATTTGAGGAAAGGATTAATAAAAATGTTGATAAATGAAAAAAAATCAATTTTCTCTGAGTATAAAAACCTAGGTCTCTTTATAATGCAATGCATCGTATTTTGGACATTATTTGTTCAACACAGGAAAAAAGATCTTTATATTGTAGGCATTCATTAGGGCATAGGAACTTACTGTGCTATCTCCTATGGCTACGCAGCACTAAATTCTACAGTGATATAACATGTGGCTTTTTTTATTTAGTAAGTCAAATAAAACCTGTAAGAAAATTATCTTTTCCCTGTAGCCAAAGACACATAGTAAAAGTAGGTAGGACTTTAAGTCACTTTTTAATACCACAAGCTTCATTATTAAAACAAAAAAAAACAAACTATGAAATAAGAATGTGTCATGCTTATGCAAAGCAGGTCAGAATTTTCTTTGTGGGACAAATGACCTTACAAGCTAAGTAGCAGATAAAAAAAAAAAAAAAAGAAAATGTCATTGGAATGGATTTTAGATATTAAATGTGTAACATTTATAACCACAGTGTATAGGTACAATAATCTGTCAATGTATACGTGGTGGGTTGACCTCAGCCAACAGCCAAACACCTTCTAGGCCTCTATCTCACTCCCCTCTCCCACAGGACAGAGATTCAAGGTAATGACAATATACAAAATTAGTTTCATTAAACAGTGTCTGGATAAGTCTACATGAGTATCTACCTAGTCAGTAACTGACTTTTTCTTATTTGAAGATGTAGGAAACCCACCTATTATCAGCAGAAATGGCAGCAATTAAAAACTGGAAAAGTCATCAGTAAGACTATTATAATATGGTGACAAACACTAAGCTATTCAACAGCCAGAAAATTCTGTTCTAGGAAGGATTTGTTTTTATTTTATTCAGAAATATCTCTTCCACATGAAAAGTAGATTTTCAAATATATTTACATTATTTTTGTTTCTTTGCAAGTTAATGATGCTGTAAGAGCTTTATAAATATAATAAAAAAATGTAACTAGTTTGTTCAAAGACAAGGATTTAGAGAAGAGTCCTGAGAGAGATTAAGCAGTAAACAGAAAACTCTCTGTAATAGAATCTAAGACAATTATGGTACCAGTGATTGAATAACCTATTCATTTACCCTTTTAAAGGATCAAAAGAAAGAAAAGAATTTTACAAGCTGAACACTTTTAGATATTAAATGTAGCATATTAAATTAAGATCTTCCCTTTCAGACTGCAAAATCCTTTATAGCAAATGCTTTATTTCATTCATATTTAAATTATATGAGTTCATAGCAACCTCAGAAAAATCAGAAATAATCTGGGGTTTTTTAATGCTTGCAAAATTCAGGTCTTATCAGGGTCCTCAAGTCAACTAAGTCTACAGATCAGCATGGCTGTAAATGACAAACAATCAATTTATACTAAACTTCACAATTGAAAACACAAAATTTTGTCACTGACTTCAGTTTGTCATATATTTATAAGTCTGCTATTACACAGACTTTCCTTTTTTATTAGTACCTGTAGTTAATAGACATTATGCTATACTCCAAGCAAAATGGAAATAAATACCAAAAAAAAAAAGACCATTTCTTCAAAAAGCCTACAAAATTTTTTTAATCTGTGTCTTTAGGTTTAAGAATGAAATATTGGATTATAAAGTCTTGTAAAAAAAGAAGAGTACTGGTTGTCACATCACATTTCTATAATTTAATCCACAGCACCTACAAACAGAAGAAAAAACTATAAATAAAAATATTAAAATTTCCCCATTTATGAATTTTTGTTTCTGATAGCCAAATACAAAATACCTATATACTTAAATTTATGTTTATTTATAGATTTTAGTGCACTTGTTTGTATAATTTATAACTTAAAATAATTAATTGATTGATTTTCAGTTTTATTCTGATGCAAATCTTATGCTCAATTAAAAAAAAGAAAAAGAAAGATTGAGTATATAATGATCTTCAAGTTATAAAGTATAATAGGACTATTATGTCCGATTACAATTTTGAAAAGTAATTATGTTTCTTTTCAAATATCCTGAGTTATTTCATATCCATATGAATTTCATAAATCCTTTCAGATTACCCAGGCTCAAGTAATTGCTTCATTCTAAAAATAAGTCTTTATACTTCTTGATATAGCTGTTAAAATATATGTCTCTTTTCTCTGGAATTCGACTACTTCAGAAAAAATATGTTACTGGCACTGTATACACTGGGATATAATTCAGGACTTCAATAACTTCACTTATTTGAAGACCTTTCTCTGCGATATGGATAGATTAAAAAATTTCTGTAGGGATAAGGCTATATTGGAATACACAAAAATAAGATAAACTCAGTTACTTATATTTGGAAGATTTCTGTTACCTCTCAAACTGGTCTGTTTAGTACTCTTCAGGCTTGGTGATGGATAAGAGGATTTTACCATCATAAAAATATATATACAATATGACATCTGGTAAATATTCAAGATATTAATCCAAAGTTATGGTATAGGGCAAAAGCCTCTTTTATATTCAATACATTTTGTGGAAGCTCTTCATATATTTTAACTATTCAGCACTATAAGCAGGTACAACAATGGTCTGTCTTCACTTTTCAGAAATTACAGAAGTAAAATTCTGCTACTGAAATTCACCATATGTTTCTATAAGAATAATATATATTTATATTTCATTTAATTATAATTTAATTTATCCAAACACATAAATTTGAATGCTAGGGTGTTTTTTAGCAGTGGTTCTATTCCTTTAAATATTGGTTCTAATTCCTTCCTATGATTCTCTAGCTAGACATGCTTTAGCAAAACAAAAATGTCAGAATGCCAAAAGCAGAGCAGTCACCACGAATTCAAGATAAAACATATGGAAACAAAGATTCAGGAGAAATCTTTCAATAGGATTTAAGAATAAGGGCTATTTTTTTAAGAATAATCTGGAATATAATAAGAAAGGAGGTTATCACAAAGGAAGATATAGGAGAAAAAGTCTGGAAAACAGACAGCTATTTTTTAAGGATAAGGCAGAGTGAGATAAGTGATGCAAGATTTTGAAGCATTAGATGATTCACAGAGGTTTAAAGTAGGAAATATGACTCCAACTACCATGAAAGTACAAGGTGGGCACTGTTTTACTGTACTTGAAACAAAACAAAGGGGTAACAGAGAAGGAAGTACATTTATTTAATTTCTAGTGTGGATGTATTCCTGTGTGCATGCACAAGTGGCTCTGAGGGACCAACATCAATATTGGAAATACAGATAAGGTGGTGAGATCCATAAAGTGATTTACTAGTAGAAATAATGTATATTCTGACTAGAATGTTTTTCACAACATTGAAGTACATTGTCTCACTTATACCAGTAAGTTGCTGCACATTTGGTGTAATATAAATGGACAGAAAAAGCCCAAACAAATAAAACAATAAATAAAAGAGAAAAGGTTAAGAGACCCGATAATGAAAAGTTATTGCATTATCTAGAAAAACCAAAGATTCCTCCTAAAAAGCCAGAATTTCTCTTCTTTGCAAGCATTCCTTATTGGTAGCAGATCCACCTAGAAGATTTCTTCTTATGGAAGATGATGTGTCAGAGGAAGGATGTTTCTGAAATTAGTCTAGGTTCAAAACAAGTTACAGTACCTTATTATTGGAAAGGTCTTACAGCCTACTCTAAAAAATACCTGCTGAGACTCAGATGTGAAGTGATAGCATGTCAAGCTCCTAAAACTCAATTATGGCTTATAAATGTCACTAAAGGAAAAGATGTACACTGATTTTGTTAAAAAATCCACCACTTACTAATTTAACATCGTCTATTTCTGCATTTTCCTTTGTAGGCATTTTATTTCAATTATTCACCAAGGAAAGATCAGCTCTTAATTTTATTGGCAATGAATGTTAGCACTTTGGAAGTGAAGATTTGAAAATCTCTACAGATCTTCTCAGAAAAGATAAAAATAAATCTAAAATATATTATTCAAGACTGTATTTCTTTAATTATGTATGTTAGACAATTTCATACAACACTGCATTTGAGGGATTTGGTTGGGTTTGGTTTTGAATAGGAAACTCTGGCAGGAACAGGTATTTCTCTGAAATAAATTAGTACTTAGTAGTAGGAATTAGGGAGTAGTTAGCCACAGTACTTTGTCGTATCTATTTTTACCCATCCTCATTTCTAATGATCTAATCTGACTCTGTTTTTTTTTCTCTAATCATCTTTCTGCTATGGGAGAGCTTAAAAACATATGGATGTCTTCTGTTCGAATGTTAAACTATATACTGGGCTTTATAAGATCCTGCGAAGAGGTGATGGGTAGCAGGCCTTAGTATGCCTCAAATATTTTTATTTTAAGCATACGTACAATTCAGATAAGTATAATTTTATTGTCAACTAAGAGAACTGCACTAAGCACATAATTCCGTTGAAAAGTTCTCTTTAATGACAACCCAGAACAAACCATTCATTCATTCCTATCAGTCTTCGAGCTTTCAAAAAGACTATATATACTGCAACTAGCTGTGGAAAAGAAGTGAAGATCAATATATTCACTATGGAAGTAAATAGATAAAATTTTATACAGGTGTGTGATCTAACCCTGGCCAGCAGAAACAGCCTTACACAAATGCTAGTTCACCCCTCCCCAGAGGGAGGATGGAGAGAATCAGAAGGGTAAATGAGGAAACTCATGGATTGAGATAAAGACAGTTTCATAGGCAGAGCAAAAGGCGCACACACAAAGCAAAAAAAGGAACTCATTCACCACTTCCATTGGGCAGGCAGTTTTCATCCATCTCCGGGAGAGCAGGACTGTGCAACAGTGACTTGGGAAGACAAACACCATTACTCCGAATGTCCCCCACATTTTCTCCTTCTTTCCCCCTCCATAGCTTTTATCGCTGAGCACGGTACCGTAGGGTATGGGATATCCTTTCAGTCAGTTGGTGTCAGCTGTCCTGGCTCTGTCCCCTCCCAGCTGTCTGTGCACCCTCAGTCCCTGTTCTGATAGGGCACAGTGAAAAGCAGAGAAAAGTTTTGACATTGTGTAAGCACTGCTCGGCAATAGCTAATAGATTGCTGTGTTATCAATACTGAATTGGTCACAAATCCAAAACATAGCACCATACAAAGTACTATGAAGAAAATTAATTCTATCCCAGCCAAAACCAGCACAACAGATAACTTCTTTTATTCTGGTCAGGGGAGGAAGGAAATATGCAGTTCTAGTCTGATCCGTCAGTAGCCTCAGTCTTACTGATATCCTTAGCGAAGATGGATAAAGGGCATCAGAAGCACGGCTTTGGATTTAAGATGCAATTGTTTGCCTTTGGATTGCAGAGAATTAAAAGTTTCACACTTCATCCATGAGGAGAAAAAGAAAAAGCAAATATGATGCAACAGACTATTAGTTGTTGCTTTAAGGTTACTATTAACCCTGAGGTGATAACCATGATTCAGAAACCTTTGTAGAAGACAAAATCATAACAAGCTTTCCTTTTAATAATCAGCTAGTAGAACAGAAATATCTGTTATCTATTTTTATAATAATTTTCCTCTTATGTAGTTTCATCAGACACCATGTAGTCTTAGATTATTCACATAACTTTACAGTACAGAAGAGGCAACTCTTTTTCTAGTCTTTGATTGACTTCCCTTAAAAAATACATTCCTGTTCAGTGTGGGTCTAGTTCACACAAGAAAAACAAGCATTGTCTTATTTTTAAGGCATCATACCAATTATTTCTGTTTATCTAAGCTGCATAAAGCCAAAAGGGCTTTGTTAATGTATGCTATTGTATATATGCTGTAAAACCACTACTATAAATAGGATATTAATTTCAATGCAAAGAATAAAATAATTCCAATAAATACAGTTGATTCAATTAAATCTTTAGTAGTTTATTTACGTATATTTTTATGGGACTCCATAATTAAAGAATCAGAACCTGGTAGTGGGAAGGAATTCAGTGGAGAAATCAATATTTTATGTTAAATGTGCTAAAAAATAATTTGAGTGCTTTTTATACAAAACTCAGAGCAAACAAGTTAACTGTGTTCATTCTCCACACTGTATGGCTCACAGTTAAATCCTCTACTAATAAAAGAAAAATACAAGATCTGGTCATTTTTAAAAATCCAGTCTCCAGTCTCTGACTACTTTTTCACTCTTCATTGCCTCAGAAAATATGAAAAAAGAAGCAATAATGCATTAGGTATTTCTTTCGCTCTTAAACTCTTAGTATAAACTGTCATTTTGTTTATACAGGTTAAAAGAAGGAAGAGAGCAGATGTCTGAGAGTACACTGAATTGCACTGAAATGCATTAAAATACTCAGAAGAAAATTCAAACCTATTCAAAATCCAATTCTTGACCTGCTAATTTTTGCAATGTATATTCAGTGAAACCTTGTTAAAGCAGCATGGGGGACTGCTTGTTCAAAACACAACAGCAGTGAGATTTTATCCAAAGTGAAGGGGAGCTAGTAGCTGGCTTCAGATGGATGGGTGAAACTGAAATGTTCTGTGCCAAGAAAGTCCGAGAAGACAGTAGGAAAGCAAAGGATATGGTGAGGAAAAATACTATAATACACTCCAGAAAAAGAAACAAGGGATCGAGCACTTTTAAGACAGATGTTCTGAATTACAGACAAAACAAAAAAAATCTGCTCTTTGTTTCTTACTATACTCACCAAAATAATGAGATGTACTTCTATTAATTGAATAGAAAAAAGAAGGTTATTTCAGTATCAGTTTATCTTCCATGTAAAAATGAACACAAACCTGAAGACTCACTAAATACTTAGGACACAGTGAGAAATTAAGCACAGATAGTACAATGAAAATTGACATGTCAAAGTTTGGAAGAAAAATTATCCAGTTTTCTATGATAAGAAAAAAAAGATTCACATTGCAAACAAGAATAGATAATTAGGGATTTTTTTATCTTTTAATATGAGAATTGTCATTCTCGACACTGAGGATTGCATGATTTACTAGTTGCTAAATCTGCTAGTATGCTAAATAAACTATTCAATCAAATAATTGATATTTACAATTTTAAATACTGATTTAGTTAATTACTGGATTACAAAGACTGTATACAATCTAAGAACACATGTACAGGATATCTTTCAATGAAAAAAATTAAAGGAATAAGTAATTCTTGGTGAGAATTGAACATTTTTAAATAAATAGCCAAATAAAAAGAGAAGGATCACAGTCTGAAAAAGCTATATGCTTCTGCACATAATACCATGAGATATTGCCACACACAACCTTAACAAAATATGCTATATGGCTCTACTTCAGTAGCTGTCCTCTAAGCAAACTACTGATTTAGTTGATTTATCAGAATTGATTTGTTAGAGGAAACGCTCCCAACCAAACTGAAAAATTAACTAAAAGTACATGCATGATGTCTTGCTTTCTGCTTCGTATTTCTGTTGTATTTTAATTAAATGTTACTCTTCATTGGGTTTGCATGGCCAGGGTTTGGTAGCAAGGGGCTACAGGGGTGGCTGCTATGAGAAGATGGTAGAAGGTTCCCCCATTGTCTGACACAGCCAATGAGAGCTGGCTCCAAATCAGCAATGGTGGTAGTACCTCTGGGATAACTTATTTAAGAATGGTGAAAAAAACCCACTGCAATGGCACTCAGAGAGAGGAGGGAGAATATGCAACAGGAATAACCCTGAGGACACCAAGGTCAGTGCAGAAGAATGGGGAGGAGGTGCTCCATGTGCCAGAGCAGAGATTCCTCTGCAGTCTGTGGTGCAGACACTGTGAACCAGGTTGTGCCCCTGTGGCCTGTGGAGGTCCACGGTGGAGCAGCAGATATCCACTGCCAGCATGTGGAGAACCCCACACCAGAGGAAGTGGATACCTGAAGGAGGCTGTGACTTCATGGGAAGCCTGCACTGGACCAAGCTCCTGGCAGGCCCTGAGGTCCCATGGAGAGAGGAGCCTGTGCTGGAGCGGGTTTGCTAGCAGGACTTGAAACCCCATGGGGGATCAATGCTGGGAGCAGTCTGTTCCTGAAGACTGCACCTTGTGGAAGGGACCCATACTGGAGCAGGGGAAGTGTGTGAGGAGTCCTTCCTCTGAAGAGGAAGGAGCAGCAGAAACAACATGTGATGAATTGATTGCAACCCCCATTCTCCATCCCTCTGTATCGCTAGTGAAGTGAGAGGTAGAAAAAATCAAGAATGAAGTTGAGCCCAGGAAGAAAGGAGTTGGGGTGGAAGGTATTTGAAGATTTGGGTTAATTTCTTATTACCCTACTCTGATTTCATTGGTATTAAATTTTACTAATATCCCCAAGTCAATTTTGCCCATGGTGAGAGACCTCTCCCTGTCCTTACCCCAACCTATGAGCCTTTCCTTATATTTTCTCCTCATAGGAGAGGAATGACAGAATGACTTGGTGGGCACATGGCATCCACATATAGTTAACCCACTACATAGTGAAATTTAGATCATTTCATAAAAAGGAATATTCACAAGTAGTCCATCAAAGTCTTTAATTTTAATTACTTTCAACATTTTCTCACAATATTTGCCACTGCTCTTTTCCAAAATGAGAAATGGGCACAGCTGTGGCTAAACACTTCACCACAAATTGCTTTGGATACATTATACTTTTTTTATAGATAAACATAAAGATGAATACAATGCAGCAAAAGCAGAAATAGGCAGTTTATCACTGCAAAACTGATGTGCACAGTGACATAATATTCACTGGCTGTATCACTAGCCCTATCTATAAGTCATTAAAAAAATTCTCTAGGCTTTGACTCATAGGTACCTAATATTTGGTGCTTCTTAATAACACCTGTGAACACCAGTAAACATGAAACCCAGGGACTATGGTAGAAATTGAGTTAGGTATTTCTTAGTATCAAAATTAGGGGATTTTGGAGTTTTATTTAATTTCCAAATATACTTTCATTCACAGATATTTTTAGCTGTATTTAGGGTAGAATGAATTCTATTTTCCAAATAAAATTGTTTTAATTACTGGTAAAAAGACCCTACAATTGTAACAGATGGGCTCCACTATTTATATACTTTAGCTTCTTTGCCAAAAATGGAAAGAAGTTTGTGCATCAAAAATTTTTTGCCAGTGCATTTAAGATGATATTTCACCTTTTAGTTATATAAATATAAGTTAACAATGTAAAGTTGTATTGGGTCTGGCTGAGCTGGAGTTCATTTCCCCATAGCAGCCCTCACAGTGCTGTGCTTTGCATTGGTAGCTAGAAGAGTGTTGATAACACACTGGTGGTTTTGCTACTGCTGAGCACAGCATCAGCACTGTAACATTCCTTCCTCAGTGGAGGGCAAGATCCTGGGAGGGGACACAAGCAGGCCTGCTGACCCAAACTGACCAAAGGGATATTCCAGACCTTATGACATCAGCTCAGACATAAAAGCTAAGACAAGGAGCAGGAAGGCTTCATTGTCTCCAATGGCTGCCTGCTGGGAAACCATAACGTGTGCTGAAACCCTGCTTCTCAGGAGTGGCCAACCATCGCTGCTCATGGGAATTAGAGAATAAACTGTGTTATCTTTTGCTTTGCTTTGCTTTGCATGCAGAAGCTTTTGATTTGCTTTTGTTTTAATAAATTGCCTTATCCCAACCCTTGGGTTGTTTCCATCTTACTCTCTCCCCTGTGCAGCTGGGAAGGGGAGTGATAGAGTGGCTGGGTGGGCACTTGGTGTCCAACCAAGGTCAAACCACTACATAAGTGTATTTTATAGCCTTAACTTTAGGGTGTATGTTTAGTATTCACAAAACCAAAACATATAAAGATGAGATGCAATGGAGAAGTAACGAAGAAAGATTTAGAATGATAGCAAGCAAAACAAAAAGTCTCAAAGTGCAATTACTATATAACATTTTTGGTAAGTTTAGTAAGAAGACTAAGGTTAAGCCCATAAGACTGACCATCTGCTATTATTAGATCACTTTCATAAGTGTATTCAAGTCATTTGACAATTTCAGTAAAAACTTTTGGTAGAAAAATGTTTAATCAAAAATAATAATAGGCTGATACGTGAGTTGTAGTTTTGCCCCAGAGTAATCAATTGTTCAATATTCTGTCACTTGACAAAATATCCTTTCTGGTTCCTTCCTACATACTCCTTCAGAAATTTGAACGGAAGGACAGAGTAATCAGCTAAGATTTCATGGAGATAGCTAAGAAGGCATAAATTTCAGCAGTGTAAAAGGCATCCCCAATTTTCCCACCACCTGGCAGTGCTCAATATGCCTTTCAAAACCACGGCACAGAGATCCAGCTTTTATTCCATATAGCAACTTCTGAATTGATGTCAAATTCTGTTGTGGCAGCTAAAGAGAGGAAAGGTATTACTAACTGAGGAGCAACTAAGCACACTGAACAGGCTGAATAGATGTGCTGGATGTGGAAACACATCACTTTTGACCAGTGGACTACAGGAAGGCAGGAAACATAGCTGTTTTGGATTTTAGCAATGCTTTTGATGCTATCTCTCACAGAGTTTTGGTGAATAAAATGTCCAGCATACAGCTAGACATGCACACAATATGATGGGTGAACAACTGGCTGACAGGTCAGGCTCAAAGACTTATGGTAAATGAGGTAACACCTGTCTGGTGGTCAGTCACTAGAGGTGTTCCCTAGGACTCAATTTTAGTGCTCTTCAACGTTTTTAGCAATGACCTGGACACAGGAGTTGAGTGCACACTAATTAAGTTTTCTGATCATGAAATTAGGAGCCATTGATTTCCTCGAGGGTAAAGAAGTCTTTCAGAGAGGTCATGGTAGAATAAACTGTTGGGCAGTGACCTACTATATGAAATCTAACTAGGACAAAAGTCACATTCTGCACCTGGGATGACATATTCCTGAATGGATGTATAGATTCAGGAAAAAGAGACTGGAGAGAAGTCCTGAAGAAAGAATCTGGGAATTTTGATTGATAGTAAAGTCACTACAAGTCTGTAATGTGCCCTGGCAGCCAAAAGGGCAAACTGCATCCTGGGGTACATTAAGCACAGTGTAGGTAATTGGTCTAAAGAAGTGACTGTCCCACTGTACTCAGCATGGGTGCAGCCTCACCTCAAGTACTGTGTGCAGTTTTGGGCTCCAGAATATAAGATGGACATAAAAATATTAGAATGTGGTCAAAGGAGAGCAACAAAATAGTGAAATAACTGACTGAAAAAAACCTTCCTCTTGCTTTCCTCCAACCCCCTACAGAGTTAAATTGGGCCTGCTTCTAATCACACAGAAACATCATAAACTCTAAACATTAGCTGAAAAACCTGCTTGACCTCAAGACATGAAGTCTTTAAATATTAACTGAGAAAAAAAATATTGACAATACATGGCATAGAATTTGCATTGTATAGTGCTTATGAGTAATATTTTTCCAACTTTTGTAGCAGAAAACCCAGTACGGCTTAAATTCCACATATGCATTCTGGTTGAACATTTCATGACATTCACATTTGACAGTGGATTGGTGTCCCACTGAAAATCATATGTGCACACCCTCTGAATATATTTGCTTGCTTTTTTATGTAGGCACCACCCCACCTCTGAGGACAAACAATTAATTAATTGAGAGCTTGTTAAAAGGAAGGGTTTTTAAAGTGCTTCCTTCTATTGTAATTTTTTATAGATTATCAATTTCAGCCTTTTTGACCATCATGGGGTGCACAGTAAACTTCCTCTCTCTTCTCCCTTGTCACCAGCAAGTAGCATAGGTGTTGAGAGGTTAAAATGTTCAAATTGTTCTTAAAATAAAATAAAACAAAGCATCCTTTTAGGCAGACCTTTTGGGGAAATGTTTTTTGGCTGCCCTGTTTCTTTACTGCCTGGGGAAAAACCTAGTTTCTAAAGCTAGTGATGGACTGCAAGAATTAAAAAAAAAAAAAAAGAACCATGACACTGCAATAGATAGATGATCTCAAACCTCTCTGCTATTAACTGGATGTAGAAGAAAATGAAATAGCAACCTAAGAAGACTATTTTTTCAAAGTGATTTATACAGTATATTAAACAGCAGGAAATTCTTTCTAGAAAAATCCTTTGGAGAAAAAAAACATATACTCATATTAATGTTTGGTACACTGCTCTAGCACATAAATATCCAAGGTGACAAATACTGGAAAAGGGTTGCAGTTAATGAAATTGTAACATAAAATAACTGTTTCTTTTAATTCCCAATATGTACATGTTTTTATTTATTTTTTGAAAAAATAAAAAATATTGCAGAATCTCATTCTCTTACCAAATGAAGACCCTGTCCTTTCAGGATACTCACAGTAATACCTTCACAGGGGCAATCAATCAGATGCTGTATCTGATAATATTCATACTCCTCTCCCCTGTCATCAGTCTTCACTGTTTGTGAGTGCTACAGTGGCATCTTCTGGCATAGAGAAGAATTAATTGCCTTCTTTCCATGAAAGAACATTGCTATTAAAAGGGTAAGTTAAGAAACAAGATTAAAGAACTGAAATAAAAAGCACCTGCTGTTCTTCAATTATCCTGTTTAGAGCAATTGAAACAGCAATGAATGGTGAGAAATTAAAATCCACTTCTTTGGTAAGTGGCCATTTGGACATGAGAGTTTATGTGTAAGGCAACTGCTTGTAGAGCTATTAGTATCCTACATAATGACCTATAATTATGTCAGTTGATATAAGATGACAAATGGTAGTTAATTAGAAAAAGGGAGGAGCAATAAAAAAGACAAAAAAAAAGGCAATAGATAGGATTAACTAGAGGAGGAATGAAATCTGATTATTCTCTGTGAATTCATATCTAAACACTTGCTTTTACAGTTTATAACTTGCATTTCTTAGAAATTGCTGCACAGTAAAATAAATTAATGTTTATGGATTTGGGGACAATGAAAGTTGCTAATGAACTGAATACTAAATTTGAAATTTTAGTAGAAAACTACTTTATAACTTCATAAAAATATTACTGAGCTCAAAATTTTTAATCATAATCTCTTTAATTATATATTATATTTTCCTTTTCAATTATATATTCTATGTCATTATGCATCACACATCTTGCTCAGTGCATTCACATAAGAAGCTAATTTAGAGAAGCAGAAGCAGCAAGTTTCTCAGTCCACTGACAAGAGCCTTAAAGGGACATTGTTGCTGAGCACAGCCCATGAGAAGTTCCCATTTATTTCTAGTGTCTATGGAATTTTTTGTTTTCTGTTAATACAGGTATTGATCACTGGACCATTTTTCACAAGGTGAAGCTACTGGGATTTTGGTAGTTGGTTACTGTCTCAAAGGATCTAACCCTGAATTCATCAAAATACTTGGCACAGAAATGGAAGAAGCTGAAGGCCTGACTGTATATAAGCAGATCTACAAGCAAACACTTGTTAAATTATTGCAGACAGACATGTACAAAGAGTAACAGATTTTACCATCTGGCAGGCCAAACCTTCTGCAGTGTGTGTACACGAGGAGACTCTCAGTTGAGCCCACAGGGCTGTCCATAGTGCTGGTTCATGACCAGGGCTGGATTAAAGAGCAAGTGAATAAAATGAGCTGGTTGTTTCCTCAGCCTGTCCTCTTGACATGACTTCCAAAAGTGATTCCCCCTTGATAAAGAGAGATGAGTCCCCTGTGGAATTTGACACACCAGTGCCCAGTGTGCTATTGCACTGGGTTTATGTGCCCCAGCTGTGAGAGACTAAAAATTGAAAGTTATTACTGGCTTGAAACAACTCTTGTGTGTGTGGGAGGGGACAGATCAGGTTCTGCCAAGGTGGAATGATGCTCTATCCCCCGCAACAGCCCCATCTCCACGAGAGAGAGCCTTCAGTGCAGCTGTCAGTCCCTGGCACACAGGGAGCACTGCCCCACACCTCACCTCCTGGAGCCCCTAAACCAGCCCAGAATGGCTGGCAGACCGAAAGCCCCACCTGGGGTTGGAGCGGCCACAGGAGTCCAGATAAAGTAAAATCAACACCACGGCCCTGTTGTCCCCGGATCTGTGGTAGCTGGTTCTGTGCTGAACTGAAGGCGGTAGCTGTAATTATCTCTCTCTCTCTTTCTTTACTTCTTCTCCTTCTCCTAACGTCCTTTTTTTGATATTTAGGTAACTTAAACCTGGATGGGTTGAAATTTGCTAAGTCAATGCTTTCTAAAATGCTTTATGTTGATTGAATATTTGTTTTAAATTTTTGCCAAGTTCCCTTATTTTCCAAAATATGCCAGTAAAAGTGTGTTATTTTGACCTCCTGAAACCATCGCATTTTTCCCTGAGCTTGTGGGGTGAGCCTGGGGTCACTTGTGCTGGCAGTGGGGGCTGTGGGGGTTGCCTCTGCGAGGAGAGAGTTTGATACCTTGTGCTGGACTCAGGTAGACTCAGTGACATCCAGTGGATCCACCACAGGGCATGGATGAGCCCCATTAGTCAGGATGGTGGTGCCTCTGAAAACATATTTAGGAAAGGGCAAAATGCTGCCTGGTACTGTAAGGAAGGAGGCGAAAAAAAATGGGAGAGAAAACACCAAGGTGAGAGACGAAAGAGAGGGAAGAGGCGCTCCAGGCACCAGAGCAGCATTTATCTATATAAGGCAACAATACAATATGTACTAAGTGATTATCTTGCAGCTGTTTAGCTCATATGTAGCTTCTTCCTTTAAGAACAATTGTGATATTCTGATTTTGCTTCCTGGTATTTCAGAAATAGTGTTTTTTAACAGCCAGCTATCTCCACTCTGTCTAACAACTGACATATTTTCCAAATGTCACTGTTTCAATCCATACTCTTAAAAGTATTTTACTTTCTATATCACTATCAACTGTGTAAGAGCCACAAACTGTGTTTTTCACATCCCAACGCTGATCACAGGATCCACTCTTTGGCCTTGGAGATGGAGACTTACATATATGAGCATTTCTATTTAAGACTATAAACACTGGGGAAAAAAAGTTAAAAAAAGAAACAGACACAACAAAGGTAGTGTACAAGGACATTTCTTCTTATCTCTCATACATCCTTCTCTATTCAGACTTTTTCTCATTCAGACATCTGAATCAGAAAACTTCCTCAAAAAAAATCCTCTCTTTGGCACTAGTTTCTTATTCTTGGACATTTTATTTCATTCTGCCACTGTTTTGAAGGTTACATTTTGTTTCTCCAGGTTGGGTCACAGAGACATTTTGGTCCTGAATTAAAATGGCATTGATTGACTTATGTCCATAATGCTTAGGGCATTAGTGATAACAAAATAAAAACAAGGGATCCATGTCCTTTCTAGAAATCTGACATATCTTTCCATATCTTTTCTATGTTCATAACAAGCCCAAATTATATGTCTGTATGAGAAACGTAACAGGTACTCAGGAGGCCCTTAAATTCAGCTTTTGCTGTAAAAGCAGTTACCTGGGGATGACTGCATGTAGCACAAACTTGAGAAAGGAAGCCAAATGGGAGAAAAGATCCATGTTTCAGAGACCTAATGGATTTGACATAAAAAAGTGCTGGTGACTACATGGTTCCACAAAGGATGCTTTGATGAAGTCTGTGTCTGTTGAGCTGTGGCATAACCCTCTGTTTCTGCAACTGGGTAAATCACAAAGGCAGGAGATTTTCCCTTCCTTAAGCATGTCTACTGGCCTTGAGCAGTGTCTGCTTAATGGGGCTCTAAGTAAGAAAAATGACTCATGTTTAGTAAATCTAATCTCACTGCTACTGGTCAACATCTGGCAGGGTTGTTCTAGTTAGACAACCTTTGAAAACACGATGAGTGGAATTTATCTCCAGCTTAACTTATCTAAATGTAGGTATGTAGAGTACAAGGTTTAATGTGAGCTGGATCCTGCTATAGTGACTGGAAACAGGGTTCATACAGTCAAAATAAACTAGTAAGCACATACAGAAACAGAGTCCTGAAATAATCCACTAAAAAGACAGCATGTCTAGGCAACTGAGTCCAACCCATACAATTAGGTGTCTGAACTCTCTTTTACAGGTATTTCATTCCAGAAAGTTAAAACCAGTATTTTTGCCTATTACCAGACTAATTCTAGAAATGAGGCATCACAATCGTAGACCAAATAGGAATTATACAGATGTCTAACCACTTCCCTTTAAAAGAACAAAAGAAAAGGGAAAGTCACATGCTACCTTGCAGAACATTATTTTAGAGAATACAGATCATAACTGAGTATTTTAGAATAGATTCACTATTCTTTAGGAAACTTTTGATGATTTACATTTTAATATACATATATATTCACATGTTTTGCAGATTTTAACAACTGGATCCTGCACAGGCTTGTATCTCACATACATATTATTTCTCGGGAAAAAAAGATAGCGCTAAGTTTCTGTAACAAACAAAAATTAATTGATTATCTTTTATTTAAAAGTTTAAAAATTATCTCGGCATGAATTACTGAGAAGCAGATTAGTCAAGGCATTAGAGTTTTAATCATTAACAGTTGAAGACGCAAATATTAAACTAGGTCTCTACATAGGTTGCAAAGGGAACTCTCAGGATCACATAGACTTAGACTTTTTTAAAAGAATGTAATAAAGACTGGAGACACATGAGCGGCCTAGAGCTATCTTTCATTATAAATTACCTTCGAGTAAACCAAAGTGTGATGGTTACTATCTGTTTAAGAAATAGATAGAAAGATAACAGTCTGATATGATTCACATCTTTGCATAAGGAGCACATTCTTTCATAAGTAGATTTGAAAAGTGTTTTACAGTTCCTTTTTAATTCAGTGAAATAATTCCTTTGTAATGTAATGGCCATGAAAGTTTTGCTTTGTTGTAGTTTTACATTTATTTTTGTGTTCAAAATCTAAAAGAAGAAGTAGGTAAAACAGATACCAAGATAGTCTAATAACAAAACACACCATGAGATTTACAGCCATTCCCACATTTTTTTGCTTCACTCACCATTTTCTTCATCTCAGCTGATGGAAAACAGGAGTGATTTCTTCTCCTAGCAAACTAGGCCTTTCAGACAACATGAATTCCATTTTATAGATCTTATTTGCTGTATTTGCAAATATAGCAAGTGCCCCCTCTATTTTTTATTGTAACAAATCATTAGTGATATTGACAATAAGATTGTAAAGTACATTGAAAATATTTAACCCTTATCTAAAAATAAGCATAATTAAATCAAAACCAGAGTGAAAGCAAAAGAGCTCCTTAGGGAAGGAGCTGTCTAACTAACTTTAGACACCCATACTTGAGGTACTGAAGCTTGAGTCCTTTTACAATCAGCTGAGAGAAATAAGGATTGTAGGACACAATTCTTCTCATCCTAACAGATGAGTTTAATGTAAGCCTAATGAATTGCGTCCTCATGTGTTAACTCATTTTCAGTGATACATATTTCTTACAGTGACTGTAAAAGAAATCCAAATTTTTTATATCAGTCCTCCAAAACCAACCAACCAACCAAACAAAAAACCACAAAAACCAAAACCAACCAAACAAAAAACCCACTCACTTGGAAAAAAAAAAACACAAAAAACATGGAGACACTTAAAAAGAAAAATTCAAAATTATGAGTTAAAGAAAGATCTCCTAGACATAATAAATTCACACATGAGGGCAACTGGAGATGAAAGTGACTATTTAGAAGGTCTCTAAATATACCTTGACTTTTGGATGCTTATTTGAAGCAAAAACTCCCAGGTCTGTGAGGATTAGACATCACTACTTAGATAAAGGGATTGATTTAAAACAAAACTCCTTGAAAAGAACATATTTTTGTGGGAAAACTCTTGCTCACTTTTATTTTGTATAAAGGAAAACAATAAAAATTCTCGTCCACTGAATTCATGGAAGTATATGATAGAACAGTAAAGGTGGTTTGAACCCATTGTCAAACAACGCATAAAATTAAAAAAAAATATTTATTGAATTATATTCAAAGAATAATCAGAAATTATTAGAAATATAATAGTTGGCATTGGTTCAATGAAATAATACCGTAAAAACAATGCAGTAAAAGGCTCCAAATTTCTGGTAACTTCAGAATTAGTGAAGTAACTTCAGAAGAGTGGTATTATTATAACGTAATTAACTTAAAAATATAATTAGAACTTTGTAACTCCTACTAAAATCATTATGTGGTCTCTCTGGGAAATACAAACTCATATGAAGTTGGTGAAATGATGCCTATGGACTTCAGAAAGAACTCAATCAGAACTAATTTCAAATCTAACATATTAGCCTTATTATTTTCCAATTAACCATACTTTGCATAAACTAGAAGTGTATTTTAACTTGATTTTGCATATATCAGATGCACATGCAAAAGTAAATAGTACCCAACCTAATATAGAGTAGATAAGGATTTTTAGTGTCTTGTATGAGAAACAAATACATAAAGGTACACTTCTCTTTTTTAAGAGCTATGTCCTTGGTGAAATTTTCAAAGTTCTTGTCTGTTAGTGGGATGAAACACAAACCTTTTCAATTTTTTTTGAGGAAAACAAAGACCTAAAGTCAGACACTAGTGAAGTGGTTATTCTGGTTTTATTACACATGCCAGCTGTAAATCTTTAACCACAGCTCTAGAGACTTAACCTGATTATTATCTCCCTCTCGTTTTTCCTGTTCTATCCAAATAACTAAACAGTCTTTGGTCCAGAGAGAGACAGATTTACAATAGGTAAAGGTAGGTAAAGGTAGGTAAATAGGTAAAAGTGGGAGACAATGTGCTTGGGACACTGTGATGTTTCTCGAAGGATTAACCTTAACCAATATTCCACTGGCTCATTTGAGGGCATTGGATTAGTAAATAACACAACTTTGATGGTATCACATAAAACTTCAATAATATTCTCATAGGCTATTACTGATTGGGAAGTTAAGGGCATCTCACCCTTCCTTCTCACAGAAAGACTGTCATAATCTGAGCTCTCCTCTCTGTTTTCCTTCTGTTTTGTGGAACTGAAAATCTTTTGAAGAGAAAAATTTATGTAATTAGAACATTTCTATGAAAAATTTACATTTCAAGAAATTAGTATTTACTTTCAGCAAGCAGATACATATTGTCAACATATATGATGTTCAAAGATTTTTCTGTATGCATGATCAAGTGTTGGAACAGAAATACATAATGATATAAATTATTGAAGCATAAACAAAGCCACAGTGATATACAAGTTCTGATGATTTCCACCAAAAAAAAAAAAAAAGAAAACGAAGACTTGTGGATTCCTAAGCATAGACCTTCACAATGAAGTTTGCACAGGTAAAGTTGCTGAATGTATAATGACATGAAGCATTGTGGTGGGTTGACCCTGTCTGGACTCCAGGTGCCCACCAACCTGCTCACTCCCACTTCTCAGCTGGACAGGGAAGAGAAAATAAGAGGGAAAATAATTCGTACATTGAGATAAGGCAGTTTAATAAAGCAAAAGTGAAATGTAGTGCACATACATGCAAAGGAAAAAAACCAAAGACTTTACTCCCTGCTTCCCATCCGGAAGCAATGTCCAGCCACTTCCTGATAAGTAGGGCTTCAGCATACGTAGTGGTTGCTCCAGAAGGCAAATGTTGTAAATAGAAAATGCCTACAACAGGGCAAGGCTATAGGTATTCCCTATTTCAAAATGGGGTGGATTGTTCTGTGAGTTCCCTCATTTCCCACACCTCCTCCACAAGGAGGATTCTCAAAGACATGTCTCAAAGACAAACCACCAGCTGTAGATAGAATTTTCAGATGGAGAATACACACAGACTGTTTCTGGTTAGATTTGTAAGACTAAAAAGAAGTCTACATTCAATTCTATTGAAATATATCAAGTACCATCATTAAATTCCAGTTCTTCTAGCTAAACAAGAGATGTTTAATCATATCAGTCCCACAAATACAGCATAAAATCTGAGTATAAATGCAAACATTAGAAGTTAGTGCCATATTTAGATCAAGGTTGGTGTTCACAGAAAGAACTCATATTTTTCTTATTTGTTTTTCATAGAATTAAGATGTTTTGAACTGAGTGAACTATAAACAGTGAAGTCATGTAGCCCTTCAAAAGACACCTGAATAAGAACACCTCACATTAACATTTGGAGATTAGGAAGAATACTCTTGTGTGTAAGTAAAACCTGAAATCCTACTCAGACATAAGGGATGCCTGTCTTTACTGAGGTAGCACGGAATGCAGATGAGAGTTTAAAACAATATAACAGATGGCAAACATCATAATGGAGATTTTATTGCCAGCTTCAAGTAGTTTTGGTCACAGAATATGCCATCAGAATCAGATTTAAAAGTGAAAAAACCAACTATATTGAAGTGGGTAAAGGAGCAGAAAGAGGAGGAAGGATGTTTGAGACTTGAGAATGCAGTATGTCAGATTAGAGACACAGACTGATTTATTTATATGGAGATCACAACATAAAGCCTATTCCAAGCTGTTTTATCTCTATTGCATATTCTGAAGAAGAAAATAATAATCTACAGATTAAGTAGCTTGAGAAATAAAGCATTTTGGAGACTTCTGTCTTCAGACAGGATGAATATAAGATGAGATAAAAATCAAGAAAGGTTCATCTCTATATACCTTAATCACAAGCACACCCTTAATATTTCTACATATTTGAGCCCTGAACTAGGAGATCTCTGTCTGTAGTAAAGAAACACCTGTGTGGCAATTTAAAATTAGCAAAGAAAGACAAACCAGTGATAGAGCACTTTGAAAATTGGTGATCTTGCTAAAAATCTTATGAGAATTTTGACAGATGGCATTGAGAACCTCAGAGGAGTGATACCAGGGTTAGCCCATCCTCACAGAGCTATATGAAAACAGATTCAAATCAATACATAGCTGATAAGTATTTGTTGTTATTACTGCTGCATTCTGCAGGAGTTTTTGAAAAGGTAATTCATTGTGACGCATGAAAGAGTCCTGTGGGAGCTCCTGGGTTAGAGTAGAATAAAACTAGCAAATGAAGTGTCAAGACTTTATACTGCTGTTTATTTTATGCATTTAAGGTACACTATCCTTTCTAGTACCATTTTTTCAAATAACTATTTTCAAATAACCAATTTATTGTATTTTAAAAGTACTTATGAAAGAGCAAACCAGTCAGCACAATTGTAGTACTTTGAAACATTGAATAAAATGTAGTGATTGACTGTTTGGTATGAAAACCAGATTTTTTTCAAAATATATTTTAAGCACTAGTGTAATGCTAGGGCTATCACTTTTGAGTTACAAATACCAAATCTCTTCATTGGCCTCCTGAAGCCTAAAAGTTATCACCACACATTTGTCAGTCTCCAGCACTAAATGAAATCAATTCTTACATCTCTAGCACTGAGTGTGGAAATATGTTGGCAGAAGTAGATCCCCTCCCTTCCTCTCTGTTCCTTCCAAGTCTGAGTATCATACATGTGTTCAAAAGGCAATGACATGGCATCAAAAAAAGAAGGCAGATGTCTCTTTAAATTTTACTTTTATATAGAGCAGTGCACTGAAAATCTTATTAAGATCATTAATTTGTTGCGAACTGGATCATCTCCTTGGTGAAAATGTCTGCAGTAGCTAAGAAAAAAAGAACCTGGGCTTTGCCTAGGACCTTCAGACTCTATTATAGTAAAAATAGGTAGAAATCCTCCTTTCTTTCCTGGTTGGTTATGAGAGAAAGCAAAGTTGTCCAGAAGTAAAATATGCAAAAAGTTTTCTTGATAAGGAAAAATAATACTATCTGTATGCCTCCATAGAGAAGCTAATGCTTAGGATCCAACACACTGTGGTCAACCTATAGGTTTATCTGAAGTTCAGATATACTTTTCGAAGAGTACTAAGCAATATCACTAGAGTGAATCTAACTTTGCAGTTTAAAAACAAGGAGTTTAGAGTCTGACTTAGCTTGAAATTGATAACAGTCACCTGAAGCTAAGAAAATTACATAAAATTATAAATAAATTGCATAAATATATAACACACACTAAAAATATCAGCTTAAATTCTGATTATATTTTTTAATTCTAATTTGTCACATAAAATCATAAGCTTGAGAAGGTAATTTTGTCTGCTTACTAAAATATATTTATTTTACTTTTTTTCACTTTCAATTTAACTTTAAATTCCCAAGGTCCTACTCATATGAGTAGGACTGAGTGATGCAAAAGAAGAATGTTTCAAGCAGCTGTTTAATTTATCTTAAACATACACTTCAGTGATTTCTGAAAAAAAAAAATATTTTCTTGGTCTATATTGTAACAAAATTCTTACTAAATGGAAAGTTTTAATAGTTCTCTTGGACAGTCCACATCTGATATCCCAGAACAAAGTAGGACTCTTTTTGGTATACATTCAAGACAACTTTAAGGTGAATTCCAAATAATAAATACATGCCAGCATAAATCCACAAAATCACAACAGCTGGAAGGTACAAGTAACTCAAGATTTATACACAAGTCAAAATATTGAACAGTATGGATTAATATTTTTGTTCTATTTCTTAGAAAATGTTCAAATGAAACACCATTACATGCAAGCTTCACTATGCCTAATACATAGCTTATAATTCTGGAAATTTATAAGACATGTAGTATAAAGAGAATATGAAGGCTAATTATAATTTTGACATTTTGAAAAGATTACACTAAATATATCAATATAAAGAAACTTCTAATGCAGTAGAAGAGGCTGAAATGAAATATACTGGTTTTGCAGTTCTTTTGTCATTTAATACTTTCTTAATAGCTCTAGTCATATTCTAAGACTATTTTACAGTCTTTCAATACCATAGAGTGTCATTATCAAATAGATATAATATACTCAGCATTCCAAAGAACATCTGGTTTTAAATATTTGATCCCTATCTTCTTTTTCAAAGTAAAATCTTCAAGGGCACTCTCAGGAAGTAAGTGTCCAAACTCTTTTGGAGATGTCTCAAAATCCCATCTGGAGAGCCTCTAGTAGGACTTGAAAATGTATAGACTAAGTATTCATTCAAGAAGATCAGAGGCTGATTCCAAACTGTCTTTTTAAGGCATGGCCTAGAATGCTCAGTCTCATTTTTTTCTGCTGTTCAAACAGAATTAGGCAACCATACACTACAGCTTCTCTACAGCCACATTTTTAAATTGCCTCTTCACTATCAAGTCAAGAAGGACCTGGGGTCTCATCCAAGCCTGAAAACATGCAGCATTCTCAAATTCAGTAAGTATAGATAAATTCAGGCACTTATACCAACCTTGACTTCTTACCTGTTAGTATTGAATTTTGCAATGTAAAATGCAAAATGCAGAAAAAAAATACAAAATGCAGAAATGCAATTTAATGATAATTGCATCTATTCTCACCTTCTCTTCCTATATTTCTACACTGGGAAGAAAAATAAGAGATGTAGAAAAATGCCCTGATTCGCAGAAGTAGTTCACTCACTTGTTTGCTCATGATTGGAGTTCCATGCCACTGAAGTGCACAATCAAATGAATTTTTTAAAGAAAATTGTTACATCTCCCCCCTGCAAAAAAAACTTGCTCATCTTGGGGAAAAAAAAAAAAAAACAACCAAAGAAAAAAAACCCAAAACAAAACACACCAAAACAAAACAGTAAGGAAAACAGAAAGATGTGAAAGAAGCAATACTGGCATTATTGTTGAGTTCTTTAGTACATTGTTTCCAATGGTTCTCTATGAAATGCAGCTACCATCACTAAACATCATATTTTGCCATATTTCCATTAAAAATTAGTACAATTTCTCTTTTTAACTGCCAAATCTCTTATATTTTACAAGTAGTAACTCAAAGGGTCATGTCACTGTAACACCTATTATTTGACTAAAATACTATGTTGAGTCCAGTCTATATTATGCCAAGTATGTTTTAACATGAGTTACAATGAAAGTGATACTCATATTGATACCGTGCTCACAAGAATCCTACCAGTGCAGGCCTGTTCCTGTAAATCTTGGAAACATTATGCAGACAACATTTCCACATCTTTTCCAAGATAATTCAGTGGCATGTATTAGAGGAAAATATGCTAATTTACTATTTAAATGCACGAAGGAAAGAGAATCATGCACTTACAGTCTGTGATTTTCAGGACTCTTTTGAATTCTCCACTTCCAGATCCTCCGCAGCCATCTTCATCATCACAATCACCACTTCTTTGTTCATCTACACCTCCACCGCTGCCTGTTTGATGGAGATCCCATTTATCATATTTTGGAAATGATTTACCCTGCAACAGCTGAAGACAAGATACAGTATGCAAGTTAGCAGTGCATGTGGAGAGCTTCAGTGAGTACCCAAAATTTGGTATATGTCTCTCTAGTAATTATCTGATTTGAAAAGGAAATTCCAGGGTCAACAGAATGAGAATTCTGATTTATTTTTTTCATGTTTTTTTACCGTGGCTTACAGACAGATTTAGAAGAGTGGTTTCTGGAGATATATAGTTTATTTTTAATTAAAAAATATATAAATTGACTGTGTCTTTATTAGTATAAAAGAAGATCAGGCACCAATTCCTGGTCCAGAGGCCAAGTGGAATGAATAGGTACATAGAATCATAGAATAGCTTGGTTTGGAAGAGACGTCTAAAGGCCATTTAGTCCAACTTCCCCTGAAATGAAAAAGACATCTTCAACTAGATCAGGCTCAGAGCCCTGTCCAACCTGACCTTGACTATTTCCAGGGATGGGGTATCTATCACCTACCTGGGCAACCTGCTCTAGTGCCTCACCACCCTCATTATAAAAATCTTCTTCCTTATGTCTGGTCTAAATCAATCCTCCTTCAGCTTAAAATTGTTCTATCACAACAGGCCCCACTACAAAGTTTGTCACCATCTTTCTTATAGGTACACTTAAAGAAGACAGAGAGCATCTGTGCTACAAAGCAGATGAAACTAGACCTTTTAAAGACCCGTGTAGTGTCTACCAAGACTTAGGGTACATTTATGATTTTGTGTGAATTTTTCAGTTTGAAATGTCTGAAATAGTATAAGACCTCTGTTGCAGCTCTCTATTGGTGAATCCAAAACATATTTGTGTGCTCTGGGTGTGTCATATTGACATCTGGTGGAAGCTGAAGGAAAAAAAATGTGTTGGGACAATATGAAATGCGTGACCAAGCAGCAGCAGACCAAGCTAGCACAGTCAGAGGCAGGGCTAGCATGGAGAGAACTATTTCCAAATTACATCCAGGCATTGTTTCAGCAGAATTAATAAAGTTGACTTAAAATAAAGCAAAGGGATAGGTGATACTGGTCTAAGCAGTGTAGGTGATTCAAATTCAGTACTTGTTCTCTGGATCCTTTTTATTTATCACCATAGAAATGGCCAACGATGCCAGCATGGTCTATAAGACAACTGTTAGAGATCTCAAAGTTTAACACATTTCTCCGTTCTTTGGGCAGTGCTGGGTAATCACCTGAATAATGTTAATGTCTCTCATTAATCAAATGTACAGCTGCTGTCATCCAGTTTTTAAATACTAGGTGGTAGGACTGTCATGCATACAAACATACCCAATATGCCCTCTTCGATATTCATCGATATTCAGTTCAGTTTATGTGTCAGATACACATAGACATCATAATCTCTAAAGAACCAGGTTCTTACAAATGTTAAGGATTCTTATAACTTTATCTCATCCAAAATATCAGTTTGTGGAGGCTTGTACATTACAATTGCTTCAATCTAGCAAGCTTTCTTTACACTGGCTTAAATTTCACTGGTGCAGATTCTTTAATTTAATAATGAGATAGTTCTTTCTCTTGAAAATAACTACTAATTAGTCTGAAACAGACTCAGTTGTTTTATACCTTCAAAAGTGTGGTTGCTTTGTTGTTTAACAATATACTGGGTTCATATTTTCAACCAATATACTGAGTTTATTTACAGATTAAGGAGTTGCTTCCCAGACTAGTTGATCTGTTAAGTGCTGCATAGTGCCCAACAAAAAATATTCTAATGACTACTACAACTCATATAAATCTCAATAGTTTTATAAAAACCACTTGCCACACTGCGTAAGAGCAGTAGAAAGCCATTCACCATTGAATCAGCAGGACCAATTTATGCAGCACTTTTAATTCAAAGATTTTATTAGGAATTTATATGTTACCTGAAAGACAAACTACCTAGCTAAGAGGAAAAGATGTTCCTTTGTATTGCTGCCCTGTTCCCTGCTCATTGTGTAATCCATGCCATACTTCTCCCAAAATAGTATTTATGGAAACAAAACACAGTTTAATGAAACACATTCAGTTAAACAGCACACTTTTCTTACTTTTTGCCCCTATTCAAATCATGACACACTTCCGAAGCAAGTTGTATGATAAGATGCTCTTTATCCCTGAGCTCTGTGGCATAAAGGTGGACAGGTACTTCAGTAAGACAGTATTTCAAACAAAAGTTGCTGCCAGTTTCCACAGTATACCATATACACATACACACATTATTTCAGCCTGAGAACATGCCTCCTCCTCTATACTCTTTATCTCAGTTTTAAAAATATATTGGTTTGATAAGATCTTATATTTTCCTGCTTCTTTAGATTTTAGCCCAACTTAATTATTTCTCTTTCCTCTCTTTTTTTTCCCTTTTTGTCTTACTGTGCATTATTGACTTAAAACTAGAAATCTGAAAACCCAGGTGATCCCACTATATTCTTTTAAAGGTAGACTTATAATTGAAAAAATGCTCTTCAATTTTTCCCAAACTTTTTACTGTACTTGAAAAAGTAAAGATTAAAGAATAAACAAGATCATTTGTTATATGTACTTTGCTATTCTCTTCAGTCTCCTTAATTGTACAAGAAGAAATATTGTCTCCCTATAAGCTCAGAAATCTCAGTGCTGGTTCTCTACTAAGCAAGACTTGGATCTAATACAAATTCTTTATTAAATGTGTATAATTCAAGCTAGATTGGGTTCACATTATAAATAAAGATAAAAGGCATTTAAAAGAATTATTCTGTTGTGCTGAGCTTTTTATGCAGTTATGATTTAAGTGGAGAATAAGTACATGTTATAACTGGAGAATTTTGCATACAGTTAATGAGTCTTCCAACTGAATAAGGAGGGTTACTAGTTATGTACTATGTGCCTCCTCAAAAAGTACAATGAATGTTCTTCCCATTGTGTCACAGTCTAAAATAATCACTTTTCTTTTTAGGTGTCCCCAAATTTTTTTCCATTCTACCAAATTTTTGTCTCAAAAAACCCCAACCCAAAACCCCATGAGTTTGTTTACTCATACACTATTGTTTTCCAATTTCAATTAAAATAACAGCAAATATTGTTGGCAATAATGTTAGTTTGAATTATGGCAAGGATTAGTTCACCAGTATTGTAAGATTGTGATAGACACACCAATATTCCAGATTTGCTGGATCTTTCTCTTAATTTTGATGAAAGTTTATTGAACTAAGATTTTGTTATCTAAAACATGTCTTCTGCCAATGGCATTTTATTGTCAGAGAAAATTACTGTGCTACTACTATGGTCCATGTGCACAAGTGAATGATTTGGGTGTAATGTCCTTGGGAGTCTTCAGCTTAACCTACATAGCTGTGGGAAGTTTGGCCTTCCCCCTAGATCTTTTACTGCTCAATTGACTAAATACCCCTCGGCATTTTTGCTAATGTCTCAGTGGAATGCTTTCTTTGACACAAACAGCAATTCTGAACCAGGTTATAATATCAAAAAATATCATTAATAAATTTTGTGAAATTTCGTCTTTTAGAATGCAAATGTTTGCATTACAGAAGTTACATTGTTGTAATAAAGTACTTACAGGGTTCTGTAAATACATGACTCGGTACTATGTAACATTTTGGTAAGAAAATAAACTGCTTGCAGCAGCAACGTCTATGAGGGTCCTTGAAGCTTCTCTGAAAATCTCAGAGTCTAAGCATAATTGGGAAAATTATCACTAAGGATGTACAGTTGTTATACAGTCCTATAGGGTCTGGTAATCTTTCAAGATTATGTAAGACTTTTATTGATGATCTGGAAAGCGTTATAAAAAACAAAATGGTAATGATAATTTTTTACTGCCACAAGAACTGGAGAACTACTAAATAACAAAGAGAAATGACAAAAAACTGTCTAAGAAAATATCTTATCTGGCAAGGGAGGCAATCAAGTGAATTTTTAAACACATACTATAATAAAATACAGACAAATGTAAATTTGCAAGTCTAAATATTATATTGCATGCATATTAGAAGACAAAATATTCTGTTCTGTAAAATAATTGTGGGTGTCTAGGGTAGCCGGCAGACTATGAATTACTAAGAGCAGTGTTCTAGTCACAGATTTTAATGGGATATCTCTGGGGACAGAAATAGGAATACTAAGTCAGATTAGGGTTGTTATATTACTCCTAAATCCCATTCTCATTTCCTTTGTTCAAAAAGGATGGCACAGAAATGAGCTCTATTACAGTGATTAAAATGGAACAAAAAACCCCTTTTCTTTTAACCAAGGAGCTCATCCTTCAGTGCATCCCAAAAAACCCGACCTCAAGAATTTATTTAACCAGCCTTATAAGCCTTGTAAGCATCTACATGACAAATACAATATAATGGATTTGGTAGGCCAAATCATATGAAAATAGCAAAAAAATTAAAATATTTTCTTTACACATTCCAAGTTAATAATTTAAAAAATATGCAGGTTGTTCTATATCAAAATAATTTATCAATAATAAAGAATAATTATGAACAGTTATGGTAAGGTTATTTTATGTATATATATATATATTCTGGATCAAACAGTTTTTGGTCTTAAAGCATGAATTAATCCAGGGGTTCAAGGGCAGGGTATGCATGTGGTTAAACTAAACCAAAATGGTCCCTTCTGCCTCTCAAAAATGTATTAGTTCATATAACTAAATATCGTTTAAATGAGAAGACTGTATTCACTTTTATTTTCTTGTGCTTGCAGGAAGTTACAAGTGATTTAATCTCTGTTGTTTACCTCGGCAGGCAGCTAAATATCAGATAGCCATTCGCTCACTCTCCCTCAGTGGGATGAGGGAGAGAATCAGAAAAATGGTAAAACTCAGGGGTTGAGATAAAAACAGTGTAATTGGACATGAAAGGAAAGGAAAATAATAAGGATAAAACAATGTGCAAAACAAGCAATGCAAAATGCAATTTCTCACCACTCATTGGCTGATGACCCAAGCAAGTGGGCCACCAGCTCTTGGCCAACTCTCTCAAGATTATATTCTAAGCATGATTTTGTATGATATGGGATGTCTCTTGGGTCAGTTGGGGTCAGCTGTCCCAGCTGTGTTCCCTCCCAACTCCTTGTGCACCTCCAGCCTGCTTGCTGGCAGGGTGGTATGAGAAGATGAAAAGTCCTTAACAGAGTAAGCATTGCTCAGCAACAATTAAAATGTTACTGTGTTATCAAAATTATTCTCACCCTAAACCTAAAACACAGCACAATACCAGCTACTAGGAAGAAAAATAACTCTATCCCTGCTGAAACAAGGACAAGGGATCATCATGAATGATGAACACTGAAAGGCAAGGATGTTTATGTTTACACTATTGAAGTCGATGTGATTCAAAAATCTAGTATCCTATTTACTTATTCTACACATCATATACCTTCAAGGGAAACATTGATTTCCCATGAATTTTATTTTATTCTATTTCAATAAAAATATCTTGATACTCTATTACCTTCAATATGAACTAAGCTCAGTCATAGTATTTCCGGTCTTTCATTTCATCACAGCATAAAATTTCCTTGTGAGGGGAAGAGGAGGAGCAGACACTGATCTCTTCTCTGTGGTGACCAGTGAAAGGACTCAAGGGAATGGCCTGAAGTTGTGTCAGGGGAGGTTTAGGTTGGATATTAGACAAAGGTTCTTCACCCAGAGGGTAGTTGGGTGCTGGAACAGGCTCCCCAGGGAAGTGGTCACAGCACCAAGCCTGACAGAGTTCAAGAAGCATTTGGATTATACTCTTGGGCACATAGCATGACTCTTGGGGATGGTCCTGTGCAGGGCTAAATGTTGGACTTGATGATCCTTGTGGGTCCCTTCCAACCCAACATATTCTGTGATTCTGTGATTCATGTGTGCATCATAGGTGCTTCTTGAGGGAATCTCAAAGGAGCCCAGCAGTGAATTCAATTTACCTAATCAAATCAAATCCAGAAGAATTATTTCTAGAAACTCTTTTAAAATGAGAGGAAGAAGCAATCCTAATTTTTTTTCCCTCCTCTTAGCATTACATACCTGAATACTTAAAAGTACTGCATTTTTTTTGGTGATCTCATTAAAAAACTACTCGTACATCTGTAGCCAGAATATCCTGCAGGGTTTCATTTTCTTAACAAAAATGAACTTTCTACATTAGAAGTCCAGTTTATATTGGATATTGGTATTAAAGATCACTAGTATTACAACTCTCGTAGTCCCTCACGATAGTGCCCTATGGGGATTTTTTGAATAAAAAGCTGTAGCTTTGTGTGAGGTACATCAACTCCTTTCTTACTTTTTATTTTTTCAATGAAATTTTAAAAGAGAGAATGAAATTTCTTAACAGCTATAGCCTTTATATCTTTGGGATGATACACAAAATAAAAGCAATACTTGTACTGCTATGTCAAACCCACTGTTTTCTGCCTGAGATCCAGGGCTACAACTCTGTTTCTAGTCTGAAAACTCTTCCATAAAATCACCAGCCAAATAACAGCTTGAAATTCTGATGGAACTAACACAATGCTAGCACTGCACAACGCAGTTCTAATCTTTGTGTTTTCTTGATATACCTTTACCAGCTCGGGATCAAAACAGTTGCTACCTGAATAGTAGAAATAAGAATTAACCCAACTTATCTTTCAGCAAGAAAAAAAGAATTCAAACTTAGTATAACTTTATAAAAGTAGTACACTCCCAGAAACATTTGAAAGCAAGTTAAATACAAAAAGAAAATAGAAGAGATCCTTTACTTTTGCATTAGCCATTGCTCTACAGATAATAAAAGTGAGAAATAGTCGCTCATACTTAAAAAATTGAAACATTAAAAGCACATTTCCCTCTTCAGCAGCTGAACATGTACTTTTTCCTTAGATCAGAGCATTTTAAATTGATCTAGAATATGATATGGCAGTAGACACCTATAAAATTTAACACAGAACTCAATTACTATGAAAAAAATCCTTCAGTATTCATTTATCTCATAATGGGTCATAACAATGTTGTCTATAGCACAGTTTTTGTGGGGAGATTCTCTATGCAAAAATACTGTGGCGTCCTATCTCTCCTGCCCCCCCCTACCACTAATACAAAAGAAGTTATGCAGAAACTTAACTAATGTAACCAATAAGCAGGAATCTCCTTACCTTAGTGAGATCAAGTATCACTTACAAAGGTATACCTCCAGTCCTTATCTGTGACTTTGTCTGGCTCAATTAGTTTGCCCCAAAACACATCACAGCAAAAAAAATACATACAGAATCTTCTGCATTATTTACCAAGTTTTTCTTAAGGTCCAATATACCTTCTTTACACTATCAGAATATAATCTTCAGATAGAATGCCAGTATAAACTCTTGCACACCATTTATGCCCCACTTAAGCCTTACACCAAAAGTTTTCCAGTTGCTGACATTTTGTGCTAGCTAGTGAATTCTCAGTAAGGGTAAAGCATGGCCTTCCTGTCATACATTTTGCCCCTTGTCCCCATTCTTGAGTTGTCATTTATTTTCATGATTTCTGCATACTATATATTCATGTAGTAAGGCTGCTTTGCATAAATTGAGACTTATCATGTATGAAGGGCTGTATTTTTAAATCCTCTTTGCCTCCAAACTATTCTTAAAATAGTTCCCATTGCCTAATCTTGTCAAAATGCATCATGCCTGTTTTTCAAAATCTGGAAGAGAATTAAGGTATCCTTGGAGTTTGAAAGTGGTGGAGGAGGGGACGCTTACATTACTTGAGAACAGGTTTCTTGATGCATAAAGAAGCAGACCATTTACATAAGAGTCTTCTCAGAAAGATTTGATAGAACAATTCTTTAGATCCCATTGGGTCTTGTATATGTGATAAGATTATAACTTTTCTCAGAAAAGCTAGCTTCAAGTTCAAGTAGCTGCCTATGCTATTTCTCTGCAGCATTACTTATTCAGATGCAATCAAATACCATGGAGAATATTATAAAATAGAAGAAGCCTTTTTGAAATTTCTGAGAAAGCCTGGCTCATCCATTTTGCAGCTGTAATATGTGTGCAATAGTCTAATTATAGTAATCCTAATCTATACAGACTATGTTATTAAATGTGACATATATTTTAATTGTTGACAGATGGCTTTGAATTGTGTATAAATATTTATAAAGTCACATGTATTCCTATAGCTAGCACACACAAAAATTCCAGGTATATTAGTCTGTCTTTCTGAGTCCTTTTAAATGCACATGCAAACTCAGGATTTCCATTATAATAACTATTCTATTGTTTGGGTTATCTGAAGACATAAAGAGACCATTTTCTTTTTAAAGTGAAATGAATATTGCATAGATTACAGATTATTTTGATTACTTTAGAAATCATAGTCCTTTTTCATCAGTACATTGTATTGTGTTAGCCCATGTTCTCACAGTTATTAAATATTGCCATTGTGCTGTTTATTCATAATCATCCATCTTCAATCATCACCTGCATAGGAGATATCAATAGAAACCTTTAAATCTTCAAGAATGGTGCAGAAAAACAGGATCAATCCAGCAATACCATCCACTGACATGTGAATCTAATGCATATGTTCATCTTATTTAGAACTTAGAAATCTTCATTTAAATCTCATGCAGTGAAAAAGTTGGTTATTAACAAAACATCCAAAACAACCAGAAAATAGGCAACATTTACCAAAAATGCCACATAGGAAATACATTTCCCGTGTTTTTAAAAAATATCCTAGGACAGGCTTAAACTAATGAATAAGTGAAGACTGACAGATCACACTAGTCACAAAAACTGCTTATGTATCTTCTCAGCTATTAGGGTGGGAGTCACTTCATGTGGCTTTAGAAATCTAAATTTAGGCATCTGTCTGTGCAGAAAGACAGGAAAGTCCAGTGGGTAATTCATCTCAGCTTAAAGTTTTCTGAAAGATGTTTATTGAAGTCAAAAGTCAGATTCTTTGATGATATGCTGTTTTACAAAAAAAACCCAAATCAACCAACCAACCAAACAAACAAAAACAAAACCAAAAAAGCCCCATCAACCATGTAGGTTTACTCTTTTTTTTCACTGTAGGACTTCTCTATTAAACTTAAACACCTGCAGGATACTTAAGTGGTAATAGTCACCTTTTAGAGTCACTAGACCATTTATAGTCAATGGAAAGAAACAAGCATCTTCAAAAGTCTGATCTCATCCTAAAATAAACGATGTAAGAATGCATGGACATATGCATTACTGATTTTGGAAGGGTCTTATCTGGCGCTACATATCCCAAAGAGGGTTGGTTTTTTTCCCCCCTGAATTCTTGCACTAAAAGCTTATTCTGGCAAAAACTAGTCTCCTGCAGAAAATGAAGAAAGGAGGCAACCATTTAAAAGAACAAAGTGAAAATGAGAAACCTTAGCATTTAACTTCAAAAACTGAAACCATGAAGTTATAGTCCTTTCAAGAGAGCGTGATAATTTCTTCCTTGAAAGTCTGGTGAAGGGATAAATAAAAAAGGAAGGAAGGAAGGGAGGAAGGAAGGAAGGAAGGAAGGAAGGAAGGAAGGAAGGAAGGAAGGAAGGAAAGAAGGAAGGAAGGAAGGAAAGAAAATGTGTCAACCACTTGATGTCATTCTTCCTACTCTCTGAAAGGTAGAGCAAAAATATTTTTAAAGTTCTGAGAGTAAATTGTATGCTATTTGTTATATTACTTTTCCTTAGAATTAATACAATTTTTATGGCAAGTTTTATGCATTTCTTTAGCACACTTAGCTTTCAATTCTTTTTCATGTGTCAGAAATATTTCACACAAACAACAACAGATGTTGCCAACAACATCAGAAAAAGATGAGTCAGAATTCTAAAGCTTTTATGAAATATAACAAATCTTATATTCCTCTCACAAGCCATATTTATTGTATTAATTTTTTTCTCATATAGACCATCTAATTGGGGAAATACTGCAATCTCCTATTTGATGCAGTTATACGTTTTTCATTTTATTAGAAGCATGAATTTCTACCACTAATAACTTTAATACAAAATTTTAAAAAACATTGTTAAAGGAAAGAATAAATATCATATACTTCTTTTAAGGCACTTGGGATGTTTTTCAATTAATCATAATCCAATTACATATGTACATGTCCTAGCTGCTCTGGAGATAATATATGACAGATGGAATCTGAATTTTGTTTCAAATGCTAGTAGAATTTATATATTGCACTTAACTTGACAAGGATTTTATTACTGTAATGTGTTCATTTCTGCATGGTTTTGTAATGTAAATTTATGTAGAAATGGGAATCATAAAGAGATCAAGTATTAATGCCAAAAAGTATAGAATACTTTTGGTAAAATATGAGTCAAAATATATATAAATGTTAAGTCTGAAGTTAATTTTCTAGAGTTTAGTGCTCCCATTTCTCTTTATATCTTTTTAAAAATTGAATGTGTACTAAATTACAATCGTAGAAGTTGTTCAAGTCAGGACTTTTACATACAATCAATTGGATACACACAGTATAAATGGCAGTAAAATACAGTTGTATTTATAAAACCAATATTAACGGAGCTTCAATCTATGACATATAATAAAATTTGATTTTTTGTTTTACTGTAGTGTACTTTTATACCCAGGGTTGGGCTATACTGCTGTATAATTGCAAAGAAAACGAAAGAGTTCTAATGTGAGCTGATATAGTATAGTGCAATACTGGGGCCTACCAGCAGCTGTGCTCCAGCTTGGGAGAAAAGATACCCCACTAATCATAGAATCATAGAATGGTTTGGGAAGGGACTTTACAGATTAGCTATATCCAATCCCCCTGACACCTACCACCAGAGCAGGTTTCTCAGGACCTCATGCAACCTTGAACACTTCCAGGGATGGGGCATCCGCTCCAAGAGGCACATGTCCCCAAGAGGCAAAGATTATTAGTACAAGCACAGCCTTAAGGAAGAAGATATGGCTCAGCAATATTTCTGTCTCTCACTGTTTCTTAAAATTCTGCCAACAGAAGAACAGATATTACTCATTTTCTTTCATATAAGAACTAAATTATTAAGGTTTTCATGCAAAAAATGAGTGACTTGGACTGAAACCTGTACCCTGCCCACTGTGAGTCATGCCCTTATTTCCTTCTATTATCCTAATTTTTATACTATAGTCTAGTTTCATTAAGGAAAAACAAAGGCATGTTCTCAAGCTATTCTTACAAAAAAATGTATCAGTGAAGAATGAATTCTTAATATTTTATGGCCCAAAGTGCTAAAGAGAAATCAGAGATTCGTAACCTCTTAGTTAAAAATCTGAAAGTTATAATCATTGAAGAAAAAAGTTCTCCCTTCTCAAAGATCCTGTAGCTTTGATCTAGAGGCACTCTCTTTGGAATAAACTGAACTAGGATTTCTCAACTGGTACTTTACCCATCATACTATTATTTGAAGGGAAAGAAGGGAAAGAGCAGCAGCTTCTTTTCTTAGATCAATGTTAAAAGATTATACCATTTAGCATAAGTGATTAAATGATCATCTCCACCAATATGAAGGAGCACATAGACACAATGATTGAAGGGAAACCAAAACAAGCCAGATAGAGATGGATGCCTGTCCCAGCCATCCCAGAAAACTCTCAGTCTGTGGGCTGGGGGATTATCTGTCTTCTGGACTCAGTGGGGAAGGATCTCCACGGATCACTTCACCTGCTGAAGGGGTTACTTCCTAGGAAATGTGAGACAAATGAGGATGCAGGGAAAGAGTATTTAGAGATTGCACAAAGCTTAATATGGGTTGCTTGGAGGCAGAACCAAAGATGGGGAGAGTCAAGGGGTTATGAGAAGGAACAAGCAAGGGAAAATAAAGGGATGAAAAGGGCCAATCATCTGTAAATAGTGTCTCATCTGTACACTTGTCTGGCTGTGTTCTGCATACGACCTGCACAGCCTGCCCTGTCTTCTCATTCAACTCCATCTCTCACTACTATTTAGAGTAAGAGACTGAAGTGTATAATGGTCTGAGTGTCAGCTACTGATGTGAGGATGATTGGCCACGCAGGTCCATCTCTCTGTGATGATAGCAACTGGAGGGACTGAAGTGCATTGATATTCTGTGATTTTTATTGAGCAATTGGTAGTCTGGACTAGCTCAAGAGTCAGGTAAGAGGCCTGGGAGCCAGGTAGTGAAGCACACATAAATATGGGCTGGGTGCTGGAAAGATCAGAGGGTCTGTGATTTGGCCAGTGGAGGGACCAGGAGGCCATGTGCATGTTGATCTCAGTGTGTGAGGCCACTAGAGAACAGAGGATCCAAGATGGCTGGGTAGATGATGAGTGTCTAAGGGTAGTTGCTGAAAGGATCCCTAGTCTGTGTGTCTGGAGATATGTGTTGGCAAAGGGCATCTGTCCCAGGAGCAGGAGTTAGGCTGCCAGCAACTGGGGAGATCAAAGTTCAGTTAGTGGACAAGATAGGTGTCCAAAGGCTAGTTATTAAAGGGATATTGTGTATATACCTATATATATTTTATATAAATATATATATATGTATGTTATGTATTTTCCATTAACATGTTTTCATACTGACCAGTCAGAGAAGTAAACAGAATCAGGCAACTGGTGCAGTTTGTGTCTACATGAACACTGTGTTTTCTATCTGTGTTGGTATGCTGCATATATATATATTCCTCATTTGCATTTGGGAATACATGCTCAGCCTTGGTACTGACTGAACCTGGTGACATAATGTTGCTGCAGATTTGACAAGTCCCAACACAAGGCGGTTGCATTCACTTTTTTTTTTAGGACACCTCACTCTCAGTCCATGTGTGTTCAGCAATTTTAAGAATGCTTCTAAACTGGGCTTTCCAGGACAGTTGCATAGAGAGCTGTCTTATTTCTGTACCTGCATTAGCAAAGTTTTGTGGTAGCTCTTCAGGGCAGGGCACCTTCACAAATGCAGAAAGTTTCATTTTTGAGAAATAAGGAAGTTTGAAGTCTCAACAAGGCCTAGGTGCTTCTGAGACAGAGTGAATAGGGGAAACAAATTTTTATTTAGTTTCTCACCTTCTGGTTTACTTTTTTTTTAGGGTGAGGGGAGGTCAGTCCTTTAGGAAAGATGAAAAGAATCCTGAAGAATGGCTGTGATCACAGCAGATATGTCTATCTGGTCAGTAGGTTGTGCAAGTTCTACATTCTGTTAGAGCCCTGTGTATATCAGTGAATATAAGATGGCAGTACAAAGTCAACATAAGAAAAAATGGCTATTTCTCGTGAGGAACATTACCTTTTTCTTGGCTTGAACTTCATTCCACAGATCAATTCCTTACAATGCTTGATGTTGAGATTCAAATTGAAAGTATTTTTCCCTTTTTTTTTCCCCTGGTAAGCAAGGGCTTAAGGCCTGAACCTCAAGACAACATGCATATACAAAACTGTATTTCTGAAGAGTTAACAAACTGTTAACAAGTCTGTCATATATCAATGTCTGTGTGCTGGCTAGCCCCTCATATGCTTCAATATATGTCTATGGTTTTAAACTAGTTTTGTTATAAACAATCACTTGTACTATAGCATAAATGAATGCTAGAGTTCTAAAAGCTTCTTTTTCTTCCTTTAGAACATACTCTCATCATTGTCTTCCTATTTCACAAGCAAAATCTAGACTATGCACTATTTGATACATATCACTATATCAACATAAATTAGGGTCACTATCTGGCCAAGTAAGACATACAATTAATAATTTATTTGGTAAATTATTTTGAGGAGACCCATTACCTTACTAATTAAAATATAAATGTTGGCAGAGTAGACTACATATAGTACACAGCTCCCAAGGACACATTTTGCTTCAGCCCACATTTTGGTCTTACTTATGTGAAATTAACCTTTTCATAGTTCTTTTTAACCTGAAACAATCATAGATTGCATAGTTTGTTAATGCAAATTTCCTGATTTTTGTCCCTGACTTTCAAAAAAAGGCACGATTTGGAAGGAATTAGTTTTGCCATATTAGTTTTGCCATATTCTACTGTATTTAAACAAAAAGCCTTTACTCTCCAATCTGTACTCACAGAAGATGATGAGGATACACATAGTAAAATATACAAAAAAATTGTTCAAATACTCAGCTCCAACAAACTAATCAGAAATATGGCAAAGCATGCTGCTTGCAGTAGTTCACCATATTTTGAGGTACAATTTATTCTTGTGTAATAAAACCCATATGCTTTCACACTCTTCTATTATTTCAGTCACTGTCTCTTTTACCAGATCATTTTTGTCTGATTCAGAGCTTGCAAGTAGCATTAAGTCAGGACTGTCAAAATGAGGGCCAGCTATTACAGCAGACATATTTTCTATCAACACAATTCAGAGAAATAAATGACCTAAGAGAACAAAATTTCACCTATATAGTTTAGACAGTGGGGTCTCATTTTATGATTTCAATTATTTAGTTTAGTTATTACAGTTTTAAGTGTTTTGTGGTAATCAGAAGAAACTGATTAGACATAAAACTATAAGACGTTCATTTTGAAACGCTTAATTACATTGCAAATGCTGATATTAACAGATCACATAGCAGTTTGTTTTGTTGCTTCAATGATTGCTAGAGAGTACTCTAAAAGCAGTAACAAATGCCTACTAATATCTTCAGAGTCTGCAGTAGATGTAAACAATTAAAGGAAAGACACAAATTATGTACATTTATTTTCAAGCACAAGAGATAGAGAAAGGACCACTACTTACATCCACAACATTGCAGAGTGATGTCAGAACCGATTTTTTCAGTAAGAACAATAAAATATTCCTGGATATGGACAAATTAACAGAAATGGGTCTAGCATATTAGCTCAATATCCTCCTGGTAATCCTCAGCATTCAAAACAAAACTGAAGAAAACACTAAGCAAACAGAAAAAAATCCAAACAGCAGCCAAATACAGCAGGGCAATAATTCTTTTAATGGAGAGAGTACTGCTTCTAGGGCAAATGCAGTCCAATATCCGAAAAAGCATATATTTTAATTTTATTCTGTTATTTCTAGGCAACTATATAGGTTTAAAGTATCACTAATTTGCTTTGGTATTATCTCTGTGGCAAATTACTATCATGCTACTCAGATTTTTCTTCCTTCAACATGAAAATTATAAGAATGAAGCCAAACATATCAGTGTGACATGCTACTGGAAGAAAACATACAGAGAAGTTTGCCTTAACTCTTGCAAATTCTCATTTGACATACTGTGTTTATTTCAGGAGTCTGATTTAAAAAAACAGAATAAAAAACAGCTGGCTGCATTCCTGCCAGGCACTTTCATAGTTCATAGACTTCCAAAACACAAATGAAACACACTAACATCAAAGAATTCTTAGTTTACAGCAAAAATCTTTAACTTCGTATCTGAACAATATAGCATAATCTCATTTTTCCTGAAACTGACTCCTGGTCTCTTGAAAGTCTTTATGCAAAACAATCAGCATGCCAAAAGATTCCACAACAAAACAAAACAAAACAAAAAAAAACAAAACCAAAAGAAAAACAAACAAAATAAGTACAGACTAATTTAACTCTTCCAAGAAATCATGGGAAACTATTAAAGACTGCAGCTTACTTCAGAGCCACAGTATTTTCTCTGGTTGAAATGCAGGGCGTGAAAACTAATTATTACATTTTTGTATGAGACAAAAGTAGATAGTATAGGCAGTGACAACATACATAGAATGCTATGAAAAGTTAGTATTTGAACACTAATACTAAGCAATTATACTATTTGATATTCTAAATATAAAGGAAAACTCACCACATATTAACAAAGCTGAATTTTAGCTGTATCAATGGTATATTAAGTAGTCTACACACTGAGGACTCATTTCAGTGCTGGCACAGATAATAAGCAGAACTCTTCCAAAGACTGCCACGGAAACTATAAAATGCATTTTGCTAAATCCCAATAAAACCTGAATAATTTCTATGGTATAACAAAAAAATGCTTGGAAGACTGGGAATTAAATGTTGTCTTAATGTTTAATTCCCTTCTGAGTTTAGGAATTTTCTCCCAAATTAGGGTCTTGCAAGGATTTACTCATGCAATTTACTCATTTTCTGAAGACTCCACGCAAAGATGTACACACCATTTAATAAATAAGTTGTGGCCATTGCTCGGTTCTCAGCCATAATCATCCCTACTTTCCCCAGCATGCTACTTTTAGGACATTATCCTCCAGACTGTATCATCTGGCAAGGGTCATGACTTCCAAAGAGGATATTAATATTTAAACTGTAGTTGATCTAATGTGAGCATTTAAGTTGTGTCTGTGCAATTTCCTAGTGTGGATACAGCTATCCAATCTAGTAGGTTAATACTTCATGTATCAACATGAATCCTGTATTATAAAACCAGTAATGACAAACAGATGACTGAGATGGTCAGTAATTATCACACACCTATTGAAATCCAGGATTAGACTGCCCAGTTTCCAATCTCAAATTCATAGAAAAGTGGTAAATTCGAATAGCAACTCTACTGTAAATTTTTATACTCTTTATTGCAATACTTAGCCTCATTGAGGCTCTATTTCTAAAAAAAAATTAAAAGCAAAAGGCTTAATACAGAGCTTTTTGAAATCAATCAGAAGACTTTATGTGGTTACAGAGGCTTGTGAATCAAACTCCCAAAGTGTGAAATAGGAATAGTTCAGCACAGTGAAAGTTTTAAGAGAATAATTGTTTTAAACCTATTCTCTATAAAAGCAAATGAACGATTTACTATGCAGAACTCAGACTAGCAGGGATTGTCAGAAATGAAAATCAATAGTAGAGGAATCACCGAGAGAAATACATTATATTAAAAATGTGCAGCAACCTCCTTGGAGAAAATTTGAAAATTGAGTTATGTGAAAATTTTTATGTAAAACATGAGGAAATATCAGAGAAAGCTAGTATTTCCTTTTTCACTTTCACATAAGTTTTTCACTTTCAAATTCTTTGTCTGAGCTCTAGGTAAGCCACAGCACAACTGAGCTTGGAATTCATGATTCATATTGTGCTCAGTGAAATACTTTCTAATCAGCCATTATTGCCTGTAGGCATGAAGCCAAAGAAATCATCAGAGTAGAATGTACTTATTTATTAATTTCTATCAGTGAAGCTAATGCCAGGACCTTTAAACCATCTGCTTCACTTAAGGAAAAAGTATGGACAACTGGTGATGTTACTACTGAAAAAAGCATTTAGAGGAGAAACATATGTTCCAATGGCAGTTTTCCTCCTGAGTGCAGAAGGAAAGAGGCAAGCAGCATATGAGAGCAAGCTCTACAGCTACTGTTCCACAGTTCTGCATACTCTGAATTGCCTTCCAAGACATAAAGGTTTTTCTTCATGTCTGCTGGTACTCAGGGGGGCAAAGGGACAGAAAAAAACCTCCACTGTAAGCAACCAAATCATCTCATGATGTATACACAGTTCAAAATGAACACACAAGGATTGACACATTGATGACAGAAACAACTATCTGATTGCTCACTCCGACACATTCTGGATAAACACCCCAGAAACTGATCTGGCAAATAACATTACAGTTTAGTGCAGATACAAATTTTAAACTCAACTTCTGTCTGTGCTACTTTTACTATTTCCTGGTTTATCCACACTTTGGGAATCTCCAGTTAAAGAGATTGTATAAGGCCCAAGGCATTAGTAGAGGGCAAAGGTTGTTTGTCAAGACAGATAGAATTGTTTTCTTCCCCATTTTGAACTGACTCTTTCTGAAATTGGTATCAGGTGGGCAACTTGTGTGTGATAGCTTGCCTTGCCAGCATCTCAGCTGCAACTCTTTCCTTTCCTGCCCTATATGACTAAAAAGACAAATCACTCCTTCACTTGAGTTTGAGATGAATCCTATCTTTTCACAGGGCACATGAAACGGCAGAGACAGAATCTAACACGGAAAAGAAACTGATTGAAAAATTATCTGAGAGAGAGATATGTCTGTGACCTTGGCAGTGCTCATTAAATGAGGACAAAAAACCAAACCCTCACCAAACCCTCCTGTGACCTTCATATTGCTTTAAGCAAGCTCTGACCCTAAGGCATAACAATTCTTTCATGGGAGTTTTTTAACTTCTGTGTCCAGAATAACATGAGGAAGCTGTACCACCCCATCAGATAATGGGTTTCATGCATGAAAAAGCAAATATATATGGCAACTTTCCCAGTCATGTCAGGTAACTATGTGGTGGTACCTGGTGGAACCTGCTGAGGCATTGCTGAAGGTCCACAGAGATCCAGAGCAAAATGTAGGTGAATAGCAGAACTACCTAACAAAATGCTCCCTACAGTGAAGGGATCTGGAACTACGTATTGGAAAAAGACAGTTTTTTACATATGTAAATAATACATTCATAGAAGTGGCATTTACATGTATATTTATTGTGTTCAACAGTCCTCACAGACAGCATTGATTATAAATCCATGAGTACAAGATTAGTCATTGAGACGCCATCCTTGTGAAATGAACAGGGTTTGGTCTTCATTAGGCAGGACATTCCTAGTTGTACGTACATGACATATTGTGGCATATGTTGTGGATTTTTAATACTAAAGAGTATCTTTAAACTTCTCAGTTTCTATAGATTATCAATAGTTTGTGTAAATAACATAGCTGTTATCTTTTATTTAGGAAAACTGGTCTGAGATAACTGCATGCACTGTTAGGATTTACACATGACATCAGAATTGCCTTATCGTTTATTGTACTCAGCAGGCATCGTACGAAGTGCCTAGGAAAAAACATGCTTTAGAAAGGATTTCTGAAGGAAAATGTAATCAGAATTCTAGCTGTAACAAGTCTTTAAAAAATGCTAAGGCATATGATCCTTTCAAAATTAAATCTCTAAGTGCAATGAAAATTAATTGGGAGTGTATACTCATGCCAGAAATATAAAGCTAGAAACATGTACCTGTAGAAGTAACAGGTGCGAGGCTGAAATAGGCAGCATGTCTAAATCAAAACGGACAGACGGGAATGTATCTTCTAAGGGTTCTAATACAACTACTGGGAATTCTGGCAGAATACAAAAGGATCACATTCTCCCTAAATGGCACCTCCTATTGCTACTGTAAGAGATACAGTACTGAACTCAATGGACCACTAATTTAAATGGAAAGGACCTCTCTGGTGTTCTTAATCATTTGACACTGAAAGAGTTAACATAACAGAATACCCTTTGCATAAGATTAATTAATAGTGTATCAGTTTATGGTGAAGGAAAAAAATAGAAGAAACTTTAAAGGGAGGGGAACTGCTGTAATCTCGGCCTAGAATAAAGATGATGCTATATTTTAATATTTTAAAGTTTTCAGTGTAGCTAGCCTATTTCTGACTAACATCACATTCTGGTTTTTAGCCTGGGGATACAAACATGCTTGCTATACTGTGTTTTTCCAAATACATATAGCATTTGATGACATAGATATCATTGTGTATAAGCACCTTACTGAGCTTCAGAAGGAATGAAGGAAGGAAGGGAAGGAGGGAGGGAGGGAGAAAAAAGAAAGAAAGAAAGAAAGAAAGAAAGAAAGAAAGAAAGAAAGAAAGAAAGAAAGAAAGAAAGAAAGAAAGAAAGAAAGAAAGAAAGAAAGAAA
>NW_016690268.1:241391-317096 GCF_001604755.1 Lepidothrix coronata | reverse complement strand
AAGGAAGGAAGGAAGGAAGGAAGGAAGGAAGGAAGGAAGGAAGGAAGAGAAAAGTAAAAAACCCCACCTGTCTTTTCCTAAAACAACAAAAATGAGTGGTATTCCATATTCCACAAGCAAGCTTCCACTGCCTTTAATGATGCATAATGGGGCCCTCAGTCATAGAAAGACAGCCACATTTCTGTGTAGCACCAAGAACCCATTTACACTGATGAAAGAAATAGCCACCTAAAACTGAAAGTTTTTGTGCATAATAGCTTTTTGTGAAAAAGACATATGACCCAATTTCATTTTGACAGAAATCACGCAGTGAAATGGCCATCTAAGGTAAAATGTTTCCATTAAAATTCATTTGTGCTGTGAGCTTTAATTCTTAATATAACTTGGAACATACAGAATTTAGGCACAAATGCAGTTGCTAGTAACTCATGCAGAATTTAGCACAAAAGTTGTACTTACAGCCAGAGTCCTTAACTTAGAGAAAGAAATTGACTACCATGACATTTGCTGCAGTTACAACATGACTGAAAGGCAAAATCCTACTCTCCTTCCAGGCAGAAAAGGGAACAAGTCCAGAAGAAAACAGTCTCTCGGTAGGGTTTTTTAAATGGTTTGATTTTAAGCAGGTTTCATAGATATTTGCATCAAAGTCAATGAGACAATTCAAGTCCTTGTAGGATGAAATAAGCCTGTTGAACACTGTACCAATGAAAAATCACTTAGAACAATGAGTAGCCTAAATATTTTGAACCTTATTCTCAGTAAGTGTAAATTCCTATTATCCCCTGAGTTTATTTTAACTACACAGATTTACAGCAATTGAAGAAATAGGGGAATATAAAATATTTAAATGCAACTTCCTGAAAGAAGTGCAACCATTTAATCATTATTTTCTCTCTAACAAATTGGAAAGATAATTTGGAAAGTTATTAATAAGGCCATGGTTACATGGCTATTTGTGACAATATTCCATTCATTTATAGCATATAAGGTAAATATCCCACTAAAAATGAGCTAATAGATTCTGTAAATTTCATAATATAGTAAGATCAAGAAAAACAGCTAAGCTATTCTCAAATGGCTTATAGTCATCTTACAGTTTTTCTCAGAGACTCAAAGACATTAAAGATGCTAAAATACCAAAATCAAATAAAAGAGATTTGAAAATTACATTATTTAAGCATTGAAATAAATTGTGTGCAGAACCATACTAAGAATACAATCTATTCTGAATTTCTTTCTTTCTTATATTCTGATTAAACATATGAACTGGCCTCTACTGACATTTTAAAATCCTAGTTTTAGAGTCATGTCATGCTTTAAATAATTCCACTTTGAAATAATTGATTCATGAGCAGTTTATCTGATTTACTTCATTACCAGATAGCTATGAAAGGACAGAAATGTTTTGTATCACAAGCTCTGCTACTGGGTCTTTTACCAAGACTGGATTACCTTATGCATTGGACCTGCAGTGGCTATCGGTAATGACATCCCTGTAAATTACCTTAATAAATGAATTTAACATTTATCTTTCAATGATCACTGATTTTTAGACTACAGGTAAAGAAAAGTGTTTCTGGATTTGTGTTAGCTGTTTCAGTTCCCTCTTAGGTATCATGAACACGCACTTTAAACAGTCTCATTTGGTGTGATCAAATACAGGAATGCAAGCAAGATCCTCATTAATGGTTTCCCATCATGATATAACAAAACCAAAAAAACCAAACAAATAAACAAAAAAGGGAATCTGTCTCATATTCTGCATTTCAGCATTCAAATTGAAAGAAAATCTGACATCAGTTTAAGATGAATATAGGAAAAACAGAATCAAGAATTGTAACTCAGAGAAAACAATACTTTATGCATTCAAAACATTAAAGAACCACATATAACTGAGCATCTTGCTGGCATCAAGGTAAACATACTAGAATTATGCAACCAGTGATCTAACCAGGAAAAGCATGCTGCACCCATGGAAGTTCCCTCCTGGAAAGTTCAAGAACAAACTTGTTTTCAAAGTTGCTTCATTAAATGTCCCTGTTAGTATCTACTGTAACAGAATGGCAGCAGCTTTTAAATCCAGGTAGTAAAAGAAAAAAAGACAGGACAAAGTGTTAACGTTCAGTGCTGCCATTACAGTCATGAAAGTATTCTCTTTAAAAGTAGGCACTATGTAAAATTTTAAATGAGCTGTTAGAAGGTATGCAAAAAGTTTTGAGTTAGATCCCTTCATATTAAAACTAAGTTCCACAATCACTGCAAATATTATCTTGATCAAGTGTGGCTTGCATGCTGAGCTAACTGTTGTGGGTTTAGGTTTGCTCTTTAGTTTTTCTTTTTAATCTGAAAAGAAGAAGAGCAGCAACTGGGAAGAAAAATATTTTTTGTTGACTCTACCTACAGACTGAGAGCAGTGGAATAAGTAAAAAAATGAGGCCAGAGATGAATGTAAAAGGTACAAATATGGCAACATATCGCTCAATGCTTCCCAAAAAGGGAACCAAGCAATCACGAGCTGGAGGTGAAGAAAGTAACATGGAAGTTAAACAAAGAGGAACTATCTTGCAAAAATCATGAGACATGAAGGATTTACACTTCACCTGTGAGGTTTCAAAATGTCAGTAACTCTGTCTCAAATCATGCAGAAGAATTTCCACTAAGGGGATGTAGCCAGTGGTGAGGCAGCTACAGTTCAATGTAGGGAATGGAGAGACACAGATACCATCTTGTGATACCAGTGACCAGACAATGTAGAAATGACACATAGGAAGCTGGGTCTGAGCCATCTTATCAGATTCCCTGCTTGGCCATTTTCTGAGGAGGAGCCCTGGATGGCTCCAGGGACCTGGGCATCTGTCGGTACCATTTCGAACAGATTGCCAAGGAGCTTCTCAGGGGGATCAAGGAAAGCTGAGGACTGCCACTCATCCCTAGCCCATTTATGGGAAGCACACACTTCTGACATCAAAGAACAGAGAAGTAATCTCTGTGAAATGAAGTGTTAAGCACTGGTGTATGCTCTGAGGCATGTCTTCCACTTGAAACTCCTGGAGCAACAACTAATGAGAATAAGCAGTGACAGAAACCACTGACAAAATTATGATTATTGAATGACAGTTAGTTCAGAAAGTATTCTGTTTCAAATACTTATTTATATACGTATTTATAAAGAATAAAGGCTATCTACACGTCATATGTGCTTATCTTTAAGAAATGGTATGACGTGCTGTCTCAGTAGTTGAACCTTGTAGCTCCCCTTTTTTTTAATTCCTTACAGAATTTTGACCTATTCTTTATCAGATAAGCAAGCTGAAGAGAACGAAACTGTTTTACGTATGTTATCTTATCTCCTTAACACAGTCCACAGACTTTTATGCTATATTAAGATTGTATAACTCAGGAGTGCTTCTGATTTTCTGGACTCAGGCATTGACACCAGCCTTACTGCCTCTATTCTTGGGGATGAAAAGTGGTGATATCTGATGTTGACATCACGATACAGAGGAAGGAAAACCTTTTTACAGAAAAGAAATTTTTTTTGAATCATCTGATAACAAAGATCAGTCCTGCCTCTGCCAGCTCCAGCATATAAACACAGTCATAGCCTTAAATTTATTTATGCTTTTAGACACAAGTCTCTGAATTAACACAGATGATACTGCCACTGTTTGTGCACAATAACAGCACACTCAGACTTGGTTTCAGTGGAGTACATTTGTGCTTACAGACTTCTCCATGCCAATACTCTAGCAAGGTATATTCAGAAATTACATTGAATATATGTTTAACAACCTACAAACTTCTTCCAGATATCCTACTGGAAACTGCATATTCAATATCAGTAGAGAACAGTTTCCATATTTCATTGGCAGATTCCAAATTTAATCTTTATGATACGTGGATTTTTTTCAGGGATCTGCCACATCAGGATTTTGTTTTCATATATTACAGCTCATTTTAAACTTCAAATAATCCCTACGATTAAAAGACTGTCTCTGATTATACTTGTTCCTTGGGGTTCTTCAAGGCTGTAAAGTACAGCTCAATAAAATTCATATAATCGTGTTGCTCACCATTTAGAAGACCAGTAAGTCTCATTCTTAAGAAATCTAAAATAATCCATTATCCAGTTTCATAATTTTTCCTGTATCGAACTAAGTAGATTTTTCTTTTTAAATTATTATTATTTTACTACCAATATCTTCAAAGACATGGAGGAGCGGATCCAGTCTGTTAATTCAGTTTAAGCAGAAAACTGCCTTGTGCAACAGATAGTACTCCTGTGAATTTTAATTGGTTTAGTCTGCTGTACTACCAGAAGACTAACACCATTATACAGATACTTTGAAGAGCCATCAATCAGCCAGTGTTCCAAGTGAGCAGGAGCTGAGCTGTGGAACCTTTCACCAGCAGGATCAAAGTTTCTGTGCTTCTCCATGAAAGAAGTGTTCTTACTGCTTTTCTTGAACAAAACAGTAAGAATAAAATATAGAATACAAAATGGAAATCAAAATCCATTCCAGTTGGTGGAAATGGGGGAGAAAAAGCCAGTAGATTATTCAGTGAGGTTCTCTCTCTTACCTATTTTTGTTCTGCATAATGTAATCAATCTCTTCATTACCATATTCGCTTTACATTTTCCCATTTGACTGATTTTCAAATGGAATCACTGTCACATAAGGGCCCTAGATAGAATTACTATGTCTTTTCTGCTAGCTACTGCATTACATTTATAATACAAAATCTGGTGTTCGATTTTTTGTCCTTTTTACATCCGCATTTCAGCTTTTCTCTGACTGACATCATTCCTGTTCCTAATTACACTCAAGACTTTGCATGCACTTGAGGATGGATTTTCGTTATTTAACGGTAGTTTATTTCTTGAGTGCTCATAACTCACAAAGTAGCTGCACAGCACACTGTATATGAGAATATGCATATAGGAATATAATAACACTCTTTGAAGTCTCCAGATCTAAATCCCTGTGACACCTTTGCTGCATTAGTCTCGATTCTGAACAAGAAATAGACAGGGTTACTATTATGACAGTTTTTGAGAAATTCCTCTTATTTCGTGAATAACAGTTGAAATAGTTGGGTTTAGAATGGCATTTATAAAGTAACCAGTAGCTTTTACAATCATTTGGCTTATTCTGCTTTGTTAGCAAAACTGAAAACCGCAAGGACTAAATATCAGCATGTCAAAACTTTCCGACACCAAACCTTGAAGCAACTGGAAAACATATAAAAAGAAATTTTGCTAGATTAAATAATTCTAATGCATGTTTCCAAGGTTTTCTGGATATTATAAACCCACAGTAAGCACTACAGTCTATCTGTGTAACACTGATGCTCACAGTTGGTGGTACTAGGATGTTCAAGAGCATATGGGTCCCAGATAGGTTCCTTTTCCCACACATCAGGAAACCATAACTTTCGAGTCCTACACTCTCTGATTCCTGCACTGAGACCCTAACCAAGCCTCCACTTTACAGTCTCTAACTAGGAGCTTTACACCATGTCATCAGCTTTTCTTTCCACTCCTTCAAACTGATGCCTTCTCCATCCATTTAACTTCCTGCCTACATCCTTGTCACTGATAGCTGTAATCATCTCAGAAGGTATGTAATCCCACAGACAGAAGTCATCACCTCCAGACAGTCAGTTATTACTCTGAGATTGCTGAGTGCCAGAGATTTAGATTTAAGACCTCCACAGAGGCAATTGTTAATCACTGATATGTCTATTATCAAAGGGATATAGCTTAAGGGATATTGCAAGTAAGGTGAGCTTCTCCACATAGGCGATAGGATCATATGGATATGTTTCCTGTAATAACATTTCAAGGCTAAAATGTGCTAGGAAGTTTTTAGGGTGGTTGAAGCTTTTATAAAAGATTTCTAAATCAATGGTGCCATATGTTTCTCTCAATGCCCAGAATTTCTTAATCTAATCAGGATACTGTTCCTGAGAATCATGTCTGGACCAGATTACTCCAATCCAGAATACTGAAAATAATAGTTTGTAAGTGTTTCTGCAGGGAAATATATTTGCACATTTTAATTTTTCCCCAAAGACTGTAGAGCTTGAATTTTGTTGTCTAGAAAGAAAAAAATGAGATTGTGCTGTTTCATTGCTTATCTGCCAGCACATCCCTAATATTTTTTTAAAAGCATTAGTGAATTCCAGACAAATTTGATAGAGGGAGTTCAGCATTTCTGTACACATCTTTGGGAGTCAATGACTAACAGCTATTTCAAAAAAGAAGGGAAAGTTTAGTTGTGTTTGGCCATGATCAACTAATCAGCTGGGGAATCAGCAATCTAACAGCACAGATGTTAGGGGAAAAAAGTGGGAGCGTTCAGAGAACACATCTGAACTATATTCTAGTAACAGGCTTATGATGGTCTTGGGTTAAAACTGTGACTATATAATTGATTAAAAGTTCGTCTGGACCAATAAGAAGTAATCAAAAACTCTAGCCAATCTAATGAACTAGTGCATTTTATTCTTTTCATTTCTAATTTCAAATTAGAAATTAGAGTTTACTTTTCTTTTTCCATTAAATTTAGTGTTTAATAACTGTGAAACATCTAGAAATTAAGAAGTGAAAGTAAGAGTATTATTTGAGAATGGGTAGATTCAGTTTTACAAATCCAGATGTATTACAAGGTTTTCTTAAAAAATCTCGTTATTCAAAAAACTGTCAGAGTCTAGCAGGAAGAGAAATAAAAAATACATTGAGAACCTACAATTCAAGTAAAAAGTTTTAAACTTTTTTTTTTAATTAATAATATGGGTTGGTACTGAAAAAAATATTTCATCTCGAATGAAATACAAAACCACTCTGACTAGAAAAGTTTCATAGAGCTTTATTGGGCATTGATGCCACTTACTGCAAACCAATAAAGGCAGAAAACCTAAATCTGAGCAGTGCTCAAATATCCAAAAGAAAATGAGTGAATTGCTATCACATATAATCTCTAAACACATAAGTCTGGGCTCAACATGTGGGCAAGCTCACTGACAAAATAACATCATGATACTGTCTAGGTTAGTAACTTAAGAGAGTGCTTGCAATTGCATATACCAAAACAAAGAAATCTGTCCATTCCCAACTTTGAACTCTAAACTAAAATCAGAAATGGTCATCTGTGCCCACAGAATTCTGAAGTGTTAAGAGGTTTTTTTGTTCAAGTGACAATCATTCAAAATATGTGACTATAGGATTTTGAAGACCACAGTGAGGTCTCCCCTCAGTCCTCTCTTCTCCAGGCTGAAAAAAAAGAGTAGTTGCCCTTCTCTCTGATTTGCTGAGGTCTCTCTGAAGGGCCTTTTCTGCTCTCAAGGGAGTCTACAGCTCCTCCCAATTTAGTGTCATCAGCAAACTTACTCAGTATTCCTTTGAGTCCTACGTCCAAGTCATTTATGAAGTTGTTGAAGAAAACTGGGCCGAGGATGGAGCCTTGCAGAGCTCCCCCAGTGACAGGACATCAGCCTACTGTTACCCCATTCACTAAAACTCTTTGTGCCCAACCTCTGGGCCAGTTGCTCACCCATCACCTAACAGAGTTATCCACCTGTATGCTTTTTCCAGAAAGTTACTGTGAGAGACAGTATCAGAAGCTTTGGTGAAGTCCAAAAAGATTACACCTACTGGCTTTCCTAGATCAACTAGATGGGTTACCCTGCCATAGAAGGAAATCAGGAAAAGCAGGACTTTCCCCTCATGAAGCCATGCTCATCTAGGATATTCTTAAAGGAAATAAATTTGAAGTCATTACTGTTTCTAAAATAATGTTTTCTGGTTTTGTGTATTGCAGGTTTCTCAACAAAAACAAACCTGAAAGATCAGGTTTGGTTCTTAGGGTCTCAACTGCTCTAATCTCCTCAAACTGCTACAGATAATGTACAAATGTAATACTCTAGACAGAAATAGAAATGGCAGAAACAAGAAAGGGCTTAGATAGTGTAAACTTGCTATAATAGCTAAACAGAAATATAAAATTATAAAAAGGAAATGGAGTAAAACATGACAAGAAGAAATTCTGTATCAGATGTTAAATCAATAAAGAACTAAATTTATTTTAATATTGCACTAGAACTCAAAATTAAATAAGTGAGTACATTCACCGTATGTCAATTTCTTATCAACCTTATCCAGAGGATTCTTGTCAGACAAGATTTTATTAATTCGATACAATATATATTTCAAGAAAAAAAACTATTCCAAAGAGAACTCTTGTTTCCTTAGTCTCATAAAATGTCTTCATTTTTGCAGTGCCATTGGCAAAGGTAGCAGTAAAATGCAGGGGTAAGATTTTAAAATTGATAGTATCCTGCTAAGCTATAAGCACATTCTAATGGTTATTGCATAGGGAAAAAAAGCCTCGTGAAAAGCGTCACAGGACAGACATATGCAGAACCAAAAATATAAACCCCAGTAAATCTGGTCCTAAAACTATGCAGAATATACTTTACAATTACTAACTGACCTCATATATGCAGTGACAGTGCATATTTGTCAGCATAAGAAATGATGTATCCAGTTTCCATAATCTTAGCATATTTATAGCAATATCAAAACAGCTTTAAAGCAGTGAAGAGTGAAAGTCCCTTTCTCTCTAATGCTGCATGTTCTGCATCAGTCCTCACTGGTCTCAGAAAGAATTCTAGAAACAAGTACAGCAAAGTCAAGCCCCATGTCTCCTTATATTACGTTTTCAAGTACTACAGATGAGTAGCACAGGTGTGACAAAGTACAAGTACAACTGAACACAGATGATGCTTTGAGGCAGTAAGATCTCTGTAGTTAGGAAATCCAAGCAGACAAATAGATCTGCAAAAGGAAAGGGACAGGAAAACTAAAACAAAAATATGGACTAGAAGAAAAATTGACAACTCGTTGCCCTCAAGCTTCAGACACTATGCTAAAAACTTAGACTTCCCCCATCACAAAGTACTTTCATATCCTTGAATTTTATAAACCATATGTAAGACCTATCACCAAACTCATAAGAAACTTAGCTACTGGGACAAAATCACTGCTAAAATAATTTTCAAAATTAAGTTATTGAGGTTTCATTGGGGAACTTAAAAATTAAACTCTGTGATAGTTAATGAGATGATAACTACAGTGTTTAGGTAGAATGTGGACTGAGGTTCCAGACTTCTCTGAGATGAGCAGACCACAGACAAGAAGGTGAACATGTGCATCCCATGAAAGGATTTTTTTTTACTGCAGTACAGAATGAGAAAAAAATTTGATGTTGAAAATTAACCTTGGTTATTTTTCACTAAAGAGTAGATTACTGACAGTAGCTTTTGCTTTCATCTTGGACATTTTATCACTAAATATTTCATCTTCAGTAGGCTATTAAAAACTCTATATTTGCCATAAGACTAAAATATTTTGCCTGACTTCTCCTTTTCAATCCCCAGCAGCATCCACAGAGGCTTTTGTCACACAACACTGGTTTGGTGTTACTCGTACATTGTTTATACTGAGCTATAATGTTCTGACAGTTAGCATGCGATTTCTAAGTCTAGCCTGCTGTCACTCTTTAATGCTCCTGCTCCCAAGAACCAGACATATGTTTAGTTATATTTACAGCATAATTCAACAAAATATTTAAGTGTATGTTTGAATCTATTGTTATGAGTTATGTAATTAAATAACTTAGAATATATGGGGTTTAAAGTATTTCTCAGGTTTTATACAGACAGTATTCTTCATCTTTTATGTGAAATACATGATTTTTACAAAAATGTATTTATCAGATCTTATCCTTTCAGTTAGCACTCTTGGGAAGTGTGAAGAGTGAACACTAGCTGCCAGTCTGTGAAATCACAGCCAAAAGCTGGATTTTTTTAATCTCAAAGAAGTCAACACACAAACACTGCATCATGAATAGCCATAAAACAAAGGGATGCATAAACTAATTAAGATTCAGTCTTGGCAACTATTAATTGTATTTTACTTACACCTACAGGCACCATTAAAAATTTTCATTTTGATACATATAACAAGGAATGAAGGAAAAAGTTGTCTCTGGTCGCATAATCTTAACAGTTTAAACAGGTTCCTATAAAAAATAATTGGAAGCATTTGTGAATTCATAGAAAACAATATTCTTCTTACAGGGTTCTTCTGATTTTAATAGAAATGGAGCTCTGCAAAAGACATACAGGGCCAAATTCAGTAAAGGTCTCTATGCCTACAGCACAACCAATACCAACTTGGGTAACTGGGCTCTGTGTAGTGCTAATGATAATAATGATATGTCTTTGACATTAAGCATGGAGAGGTCCATTGGCAGAATGTGTCTCTCATAGAGGAAATGTGAAAAATAGGAGTGTGAAATACAATCATTTTTTCCCCAGAGTTTAAAGATTCCATCACCAGGAATCAGAACCGTTCTTTTGGATAAGTAACCAAGGAACCCATGTACTCCTAGGCTGTGACTATGATATCACCTCCTGTGTGTATGGTGCATCTCATTTTCCTGTTAGAACTGCTTTTACTGCTTAGCAAAGAATTTAAGGAGCAGGGTGAGATACTTGGTATGTGCCCTTGCTATGTGTACTTGCTACAAGGTCTGTGTTTTTATGCAGTGATGTTTAAAGCAAGGATTAATTGTTCCGGAAATAAAATGCTAAGCTGAGTTTATGTTATGGTCCTCATGAAGTGCTCATGTCTTAGATTTGACACCTATATTACAGTCCAATTCATAAATGTAGGAGAGAAATTATTTTTTATTTTGTTTACTGCTTTTGATATTGAGCAACTTCGTCTAGTAAAAGGTGTCCCTTCCCATGGCAGGGGGGTTGAACTAGGTGAGCTCTAAAGTCCCTTCCAACACAAACTGTTCTATGATTCTATGATATCACCACGGTCGTTATTATCACTATCTTATGAATTAAAGACTACTGAATTGTCCCGCTAATCATAAAACTATGGTTAATCCTTCTTTGTCATGGACATATGTCCACCTTCCCACATTTCCACTGCTTTTCATTGAAATAAAACAAGATCTCACCTCCACCCTATCTTTAGAATGACCCTACAGCAATTCTTCAGTTTTCTGGCAGTTCCCAATTCAATAACAGTAATGACAGCTTCTCCTGACATCCATAATTCCTACTTTTCATAATTTAGCAGACTCTCACCACAAAATACTCCCTAAAATCCTCTCAGTTTCCTCCAGCAGTACTTCCTCTGGCTTCAGTAGTACTAGATCCCTCTCTTCCTTTTGGTGCACAGATAAATTAAGTCAAAATCATTACAGTGCCCTATTACAGAGTGACATCTATTCCTTTTTTAGATGTGGCTGAAGAATGCTACAAGGTCCAGAAAGTTATCAGGAGCATCGGTAGACATAACATCATTGCACAGGCTCTAGTTTCTTAGGAGGCTGAAAATATGTTCACATCTGATTAGCAAATCCATCATACTGGAGATATCAACATTTAGATATTCACATTTCTCTAGGTAAAATCTATTTTGTATTGCAAAGCTACACTGGGCCACTGGACTCATGGTACAAATTGACTTATTGAAAATATTTTGCTGCAGGGCTGCTGGGAAGTTGTTTATGATGTTATATTGAATTAGGTCAATGATGGGCAGGTAACTGTCCTGTAGTGAAAAAAATCTTTCTTTTTTTTTATTTTTTTTTTTTATTTTTTTTTAAATTTTTTTTTATTCTAACAACAATCTGTTGTATGGAAAAATATTTGTGTATCTTATACACACCTAAATGCATGTTGGTAATGCATACTCAGTTTCCATGCTGTAGGGATGCATGCTACAGGCAATTAAAGTTTAAAGCAAAAAAATTAACAGATTGGCTCTGTCTTGAATCCAAAGTGGTACTCAGACATGTTAGTTCAGTTGGTAACACTGCCTGCTGTTCAGGTTCATACTGCAATGTGGTTTCATGGAATTTTAAACCACATCTTTCCCTCATTTGAATAGGCAATTTCCTTATCTGAAAATAAATTACTCCTGGAGGTATTTTGGTGAGAGGAAAAAGTTTCTGAGCATTTCTCATACATAAAATATATCAAGTCCATGTGAAATGCCTCAAACAGAACACTCAGCTTGTAGCAGAGGCTTTCAATTTTACCTTTTATTCTCTGTAATAGTTACAAGCCGTTTTTCCCTTCTTTTCAAATTTTGAATGGCATATTTCATTTCACACATCCATTGCTTTCTGTCCAGCACTGTAATTCAGCTAAAGAAAAAAGCTCAGTATTTGAAAATGTCAGCTCCCTAAAAGATATTTGGAAGTCTGCGAATGTTAACCTTTCTAACATTTGCTTAAAGCCATCTGAAATTAATTTTCCTCTCTGCCTTCCCGTATCTGAATAAGGAGAAAGAACCACTCTAAGATGCCTATTTAAGCAGAAACTGATACCAAGTGTATGATCTCTTTGGGAAAACAGGCCTCCTAATATATGTAAATAACTCCCATTCACATTACCGTAACTGCAGAGGAACAGATTTGCTCCCAAGATTTTTATTCAGTAAATTAAATTCATGATCACCCCTCTCAGTTCCTCTTACTTACTCTCATAAAAAGTATTTTTTCTGACATTTTGTGCACACCTTTCTCATCAGTTCACTGTTCATAAAATTAAATAAATAGAGATATATAAATAGCTTCAAACAATCTTAGAACTCAGAATATTTGTTTTAACCATTGACTATCAATTTATCAAATCAAGATTACTGGTAAAGACATAAATCCTGAAGGAAGCTTTGAATTTATTATCCTTTCAAATAAAACTTTACTGCTTAGCCACAAAACATAACTGAACAACAGACTAAAATGCCTCAATTTGCTGGATCATCATTAACAGGAATGTGACACTGTCTATTATATGTTTGATTGCGTCCTCTCAATACAAAGTAAAATGAAACTGCAGATCTTATTAAAAATAACTTACCATGTAATCATTTCAAAGAAACACAAGAGAGTTACAATTGTTTGTGAAGAACAAATAATAATCTTAAAATGATTTATGCTTGAAGCAAGTAACTTTTTGTTATTGATACAGTTTGTTCTCTCTATCACAACAAGGTTCTTAAAATTCTAGTCCCAAAAATAAATAGTATTTACTTTACATAATAGGTCCCATTCAGATGAAACTATATGAGTTCACTGAGGCAAATCTGAATTTTTTACCTTGTTTCTTCCCTCTGTAGTCTTGAGAAAAGGAAAAGTCCCACTCTCTACTGCTGATGTATAATCATAGCCTCATGCAAAAAAACTGCTCTGGGACATGTAAATGGAAAATGACCATAGCAAACAGAGCCAATGTTAGAAAATGTGAGGCCACAACAAGACTCTCCTTTTGAAATACTTAGCTTCCCCTTTTCCTTTCATAATCACATCTGAGCTCCATCTAGACTCCACATCATTCATTATTCATCCACAGCATTATCTTCCCAAACCATGCTAGAGCTTGATGTCCACTGCTCTCCCAGATATCCATCTCCTTAACCCATGACAAATATACCCCAAGCCTACCCTAAGAGACAGCAGAGTTTCCATTTTGCACAGCAGACCTCTATCAGGAATTCCCTCTATTCTTGACAGGAGATGTGGCACAAGGGACATCTGTACCTACATGCAGGATCTTCTCCTATGCTACTATTTTGAGATGAAAAATCAATTACAAGGCTTTAAATTAGAAATAGAAACATTCAAGGTCCTTTCCTAGAAGCCAATACGCACTCTTCAGCATTAACATCCATTTTCCAAGAACACCTGACTACTGAGAAAATGTTTCCTGCTGTTCCAATCTGTCACGTGTAGATTCTTAATTGACACCTTCTCAAGTGACCGATTCAATATGGACCTGCTGGCTGTCAAAGTAAAAAAAAAATTGTTCTTCCTCACTTCAGAATTATATGATTTGCATTAATCACATCCACAGTATCAGGCAGGCCTTAGTCCAAGCTGAACTCCTCAACTCTCAGTAGGCAGTAGGGTACTCATGGACACGATCTACTACCAGTTCAAGATATCTGGTTTCCTTCAGCTCTTAGGTCTTCCAACAGAGACTTATCTGCTTCAATTTTGCTCAAAAAACATCAATCTCTGTGTTAACAGAGTGCCAGTGTACACTGTAAACATTACTCTCCTGATGTGTTGGGTTGTACACCCATACTTGCAATTTTCAGCCAATACTGAACCCTGTGAAGCTAAGAATGGATATATACCTTCAGGCAAGTGACTCAGTGATGAAGGACTCTTATGGACATTTATGAAGCCTGCATCCCTAAAACCATGAGGACTATCATGGTTTATTTCAACTTGCTTTATTTCTGAGAGCAATCTGGAGAAACACACCATGTGAATGAGTTCAAAATGCCTAGTTTAACTTAATAAAGACTGGGACAATCGCTGCGATCTCCCTAGTACCCAGGATGGTGAGTACAAAGGAATGTCATATGAAATATATGGATGTTCATAGGTAGTCTAGAGGCAGCACCACTGCAGCTGACACCAATGGCCCTAATACTTTATCCTTTGCTATTTTTCCCCAGAACAGGATTTCCACTCTGATTTTCCCATCCACACTAAGAAAAACAGGCAATAAAACCAGGTTAATAGAACATACCCCTATATTTACCAAAAAAATGCCTTTTTTTTTTTAATCAATGCACACATGCATGCACAGTTTGATGATGTGAGGTTACTCAAATCCTCTCCCATGTGCAATGTAATCTGGGGCCTCCCCCCAGACCCTCCAAACCTCTCAAGGAGAAAAAGTGAATAGCATTTTGGCCTCCCTGCTGTTCCCTGAGGTTGGCCTAGTCAGGTTGGAGGTGGATTTCAGATGAATCTGATGTGACAAATGTTGGTCAAATGGCAATATGCCAGATAAGAAAATGCTCAAGGCAGGTGACCAATACTTCTCTGTTGCTGGTCACTTCTTTCACCTATGTACCTATGTAGCCGTGAACCCCTGAGGGCTCACGCCTTCCAAGACTGCCCATCCATACAGAGAAGTATAACTGTGGGGAGAGAAAGAGATGAGTCACACAATTTTCCAGAGGAGGAAAGACAGCACAGCAAATAGTATCCAAATGCAAACTGATTGGTAATAAACCATTTTAAAAGGCTAGCGCAGCTTAAAATGAAGGCGCTAATTAATCTGTCATTGATTTACAGGATCAGCCAGTCTGACTGAGAAAAAAAATGTAGAAGAGGAGAGAGGGGGGGAAAAAGGCACAGTCTGCCTACCTGCAGCAGACACATGATACATCAGCCTGATTGCCAAAATAAGGTGAGTGATAGTATACACATGACTGTCTTGCTCCTCTATCTTCTGTGATACTTCACTTATATCCCAGTTGTTTACAGGCTTTGATAGCTCTTTGGCAATGATTTTACAGTCAAAGGCCTGACAAAGGTTGATATAGCATATATACTTAGCTATACCAGATAGCAATTTTTTAGAGGTTTGTTGGTTTTTTTCTGCAGCCATCAATTTCTATAGATTGGAATATCTTGTCCTTGGACAGTGGCCATCAGGGCTGAGCTTCCCAGATGCCAGGAAATAGCAGGAATGAATGAAACCTGGAAAAGCAGGAGAATTCATCCTGTAGAAACTAGTGCCTTGATTACCTCTGGACCTCAGTACCTGCTCCGTGCCAGGGCAAGTTGAGTAAAATTCTCCTCTGTGCCCACAGTGTAGAAATTAAATAGCTACTCCAGACTAGAGCCAGGCTTGAGTCCCACATCAAAAAGTAAAGCAGAAAGTGATTCAACTTAGATAATTATTCTCAAACCTTTAGCTGCTTAACCTGAAAATCTACAGAAAAGATTGGTGGATAGGCCCCAACTTCAGCTAAGTCTGACCTCATAGTCACTGAACTGTAATTCTGTTTCTGGTTATTTGCAAAGTAAATTGTGTTTAATCATTGCCGGAGTTAATTTGACATGATATTTTCAAAACTGAATTATTGCATTTTTTGCACTAAACCCAGGCCAGTTCTAATCTCAAATATGCAAAAGCACATGACTGTGCCAGTGATTATGATCACAGAGCCTACATATTGCAGTCTTCTCCGCTTTATTCAATTAGCATTTATCACCCATTTCTCAGAGAAATTACATCTGCAAAGAAGGTTATATTGACCAAGATCCTGTATGTAACCTGTATGTATGAATTTAATAAAAATCTTAAACAGAAACAGTATATAAAAATCCAGTCTGTCAAAGTCTCCAAAGCTGTAGACAGCATGGAAGTGATAAATCATTTAATTTTTCTTTATAAAGCTGACAAGACTTCTGCACTGGAACCTAAACACCATTAACAGATATATTGTTTGCTTGTTTGCATCTAGTGTCTGTAAATATATGTAGTCAAAGGTCAACAGAAATACACTATTTCACTATAGCACTTACAGATATGCCATCATCAGCCACACGTTTGCTTGAAACAAAGATACTGGCCATTCTGTGGAATGAAAACACTGAAGTTGTAAAATAGATCTTTAAAGGACTGTTATCTGCTCTTTATAGATAGTGGTACTATTTATATCTCTATGTTATGATTACTGAACATTTAAAACTTAGTTTAGATGGGACAGTTTTGTTCTGTATTGGGTAGCATCAAGGTTTATGGCTGTTTTTATTCAGCACAGAATGAAATCTACAGGTTCAATTGGATAAGTGACACCAAGTTGTTTTTTTTTTATAACTAGTATCAGAATAGTTGATTTTAATTGATTGTCCCTTCTTTTCTTCTGGTTTTCAAATACATGGGGAAAATGAGAAACAATTTATTTTCATAGGAGTGACAGAAACACAAATTTCCTTGATTGTAACTGTACAATGTCACATGGCAAACTTGAAATTCCTTTCAGATCATATTGAGACAAAACACAAACTGTGGTAAAATTGACTTAAATGGAAGAAAGTAGATTCATACAAAGGAATTTAGAACTGACAAACAAAACCACTTTTCTTCTGTATCATTATAATAATTATTATTGGTTTATTATTCAAAACCAGGTGTTAATGACTATTCACCTCATTTTTTCCTTTCCTGGTTTTTGAAATCTTATGGCAGCATTTCTCAGCCTGCATCAGGGAGGTGCCCTATTCACAATGCCTGCTACCTGCTGGGGTGGTGGAACAGCTGTGGCTGCAGACTCTGCCCTGCCACCCCATGGGGGACCCTGCCACTCCTGGCAGTCCAGTCCCTGTGAGCAGCTTGCCCATGCTAGCAGAAACCTTGTCTTTGATGGGTGGAGATGAGAGTCTAACCAGCTGAACTTACTCTCCCCACAGACTTGTCAGAATTAGCTTCAGAACTAGGGAAACAAGAGGGCACACAGGCAGGGTCATAGTGCTGCTCTGACAGCCTTTCTACTTTCTTTCCTCCAAGACCCAAAATAAGAAAGGTGTAAGATACATCTGAGCTCAAGGCTTGCTCCTATGAAAGAAATAACAGGTAAAAAGCCTTGGTTTCACATTGACCCTCCCTCTCTGCTTTCAGCCATGTGTTCCACCCTTTTGTTGATTTTGCAGCTTACTGTGTCCCTACACAAATTGATTTCATTGCCTATTCAGTAAAATTTAAGAGGAATTACAGAGAATTAAGAGCCCTTATAGAGCTTATGAAGCCAGGCAGGGAGATGAATCTGAAAATTAACTATTGCTAAAAGAAATCCTCCATATATGTCATATTTGACTTGTGTTAGTTGCCTGATCCAGTTTATCACATGGTCATGTTAATATGCCTGTAGGTGCAAAGCATCCAGCTGTGCAGGGCAGGGGAGAGGAAAAACTGTTTCTTTCAGAAGCTGTATCAGTTGATATCAACTTAAAATATGACAGCCCAATGAAAGGTGGAGTAAGAGTAGTACTAGTCATAATTTTTCAAATAGGAATTAGTTAAGATACGTATTCAAGAGGTATAGGAAAAGGTGGTTAGGCATCAGTATCTCATTGCAAGCCTAAGGAAGAGCCAAATATAAGTTTCAAGTGCGAAAATCTGTTCAGTCTATTAAAAATTATATGATATTTAATCACCCTGAAATCACAGTTATAGTAATAAGCTCAAAGGTGTTGCTTATTTTGTTGATTAAGTATGTAACAGACATTGTTATGGGCATTGGAAAAACTCTAAGCTCTACTGACAAGATATTTGTAAAGATGGTGGAAACCAAACAGCCTTTTATCCTCAGTTGACTGCCCCTGCTTGGGTTTTTTGAACAGTGGACTTGGATAATAATAGCAGAATCAAGATGTTTAGAATACTACCATCCTTCCTGCATTTTAATGATGAAATTAGATTTTCTTAGATAACTTCAGAAATTTTTTTGTTGTAAAACAAACTTAAAACCTCTGAAATCCCTTCTTAAACTGATTTGTTCAAGAAATTCTTTCAAAGATTTTTTCAACCAACATATCGACAAAAATATGATTTTGCATCCTTCTAAGTATGTCTTGTATGGTGAAATAAGGCCTTGCCTTATTTCAACAGGCCTCTCCCTCCTTCACACACAGCTCTCATCTGAACTCGGCGCATTTCTGCTGTACAGACAAATCCAATGAATCAGATCCTTAGTTAGAAACTTCTTTGAATAAGAATTGTGTACTTGTGAAACAAATTTTATAAGGAAGTATGTATGATAGCTGCGAGACAGTTTTAATGTGCGTTTTTTCTCTGATTTGGAAATAAAGTCATTTTACAATGAAAATGCTTTAAAAACTGCTGAATAAAAGAACTTGGAAGACTGTGCAGAGCTCTTTGAAATCCATTTTTGTGGACAAACTGAAATGGTCCACACAATTTTGAGTTGTGCATGTTTTTTCTTAACATTCCTAAAACAAACTACGATTGTAAAATAAAAGTAATTTCAAACCGAAAAACTATAACCTTTAATTCTGAAAATATGAAAATATGTTTATTCTTTTTTTCAAAAATAGATGTTTTGTCAAATTCATAGATAGTCAGAAAAATGACTACTGCCAGCATGTCTTAAGCAAAAATTGCATTCACTTTTCATACTCTGTTGTATAGAATACTTAATACTCAACATTAGATGCAAATTAAAGTCCTGTACACCCCAATACTCTGTAAAAGAAATGTCAGTAAAATTGGTATGTAAAGTGTCAGTGTAAACTGTGCACCAAATGATGAACTATTTTATATGACCAAATTTTCTCCATAAAGAATTATACTGAGAGGGGTAACTTGCCAGCCACTTGGAGACAGAAAAAAAAGTAGAGAATGACCTTTTAGAGATTGTGTTTCAATTACTGATATTTCAGATAGGCTTGGCTGAAAAATTTGGGCAATCTTTGTGAAATATTTCAGTCCTATATGAGGAAGATAATAATAAAATATTACATAATGTAAACAAAAGATAAGATGTCTATTTTATGAAGTCTCATTTCAGAGCATTCAATGTTAGTATTTTATTTAGCAACAAAATGCATCTCCTGGATAATGATGTCAAGTGAAGAAAACCAGAATAAATTACAAAAGTTCCCAGCTGTTACCTAAACTTCAAAGAATACTACTAAACACACTGACTATTTTAGATCACAAAAAACTTTGCAACAACTTCATGCACTCACATACTTAGTAACATTGAAAGCTAGAAATTTCTACCAAGCTTTTATTAAATTACTTACCAAGAATGAAGAAAAAAAAGCAAAAAACCCCCATCCACCTTAAAGAGAAACAAGGAAGTCCCTGTGTTTATCCACATATTTGTGCACATATTGCTTTTTTATGTTTGAACACGTGTGGATAAAAGGTAAAACAAAATGATCAAAGCTTTCTCAAATTAGGATGCATCAGTAAAGTTTTCTCCTGGGCCATGCAGAGCTGCAAGGCAGGCTCTGTCCTGTTGAAGCCACCTATTCATCATGTTGGAATATTTTTGCACCAAAACCTGCAGTTTAATATAAAGCTGTAGGATTTGTATTATGTAGTTAATGATAAGGAAGATAAGCATCAGAAGATGTAAGAAGTATGTTTCCTGAAATAATAGACGTGAGGTAGTATAGAATAACCTCCTCCTAGCCATGCCCCCTTCCTGCAACTGCAAAAATTCACCCTATCCTGGTCAGAACCAGGGCACAAAGTAAAGCATCTGTTCTGACTTTCAATCTTCATGTAATACATATGGGACACAGAAATTTTATAAATTTGTCAAAAGAAATGAAACCAAACATCTCACAAGAGATTTCCTTACACTTCTCACATTTTAATTCACCTTTTACCACCACAAAGTCTTAGTATAAAAGTTTATAAAAACACTGAACCACATATTTTGCATTAAAGCTTCTGGAACACTGAAAATGAGATTAGAAGAGAGTTATGTGAAATTATTTAATTTGAAACTGAGTTTCAATCTATGTTAGTGCACAGAAATTATTTTTACCAGAGACTTATTCATAATGGACAAAAGAGTACAGATAGTTCAGTGTGAGTGGGCACAGCAATTAAAATGCCATAACAGAGTCATTGGGAAATCACAGTCTTTCTGTTGAAGCAATTGGAGGTATTCATACCAGCTAAGCTTTATTTGGAAAACACTGTAATTTGATTGTAATATATGAAAGTAAATTACAGAAGTTAACTGATATGCTTACTTACAATGAATGTTTTTAGTTAAATCCTACTAATTTAATAGGCAGATTCTCCTGACTTCATTGAGTCTGCACAAGGGGAAATAAAGGCACCAATTGGCATTTACAGGTGTGGTTACACATCTACACTTAACAATAGGAAAATTAGGCTAAATTGATTAATGGTGTAAAGCACTTATTTGTTCTCCATTAGTAACATTTTATTATTATTATTTTTTTAGATAAATTCTTTTGTTGTAGTGGCAAACTTCAGACCAATATTGCCACTTCTTTTTCAACAAGTAGAAAAAAAATTAAAACCCAGGGATGTACCTAGCAACTGAGGATGTGACTTTTCAGGATGAAAGCTAGTTACTTATAGCATAATTTGATCTGACCTTCTATAACCTATAGCCTTCAAATCTGTTTTACAATATCAGCCTATAAATATGAAAAATGTAAAATTCCTTAATCACAAAGAAGCTAAAAGCAGGATGACATTATAGAGCAGCAATTGGTTTGCTAGGGGCCAAAGAGAAATGTCACAGTTAAGCTTCTGAATTCTTACTCTTGTCTTCTTGCTAATTATTTTCTAACTTCACTACAGTTCTGTGCTTTACTCTTGCAAGCTTCCTAGTGGTTTAAAGTTCAGTTTAGATTAGCACATGCTAGTAGTTGTAATGGCCGTGGGCTTCACATCTGTTGTAAGAGGGAAAATCGTCAGAGACAATCATGTAAGGCAGTGGAGGTAAAAGCCAGCCTGTAGGATATTTCATAGGCCAAAGAGGCCTTACATTTCAGATGTAAATTGGTGGAAAACTTTCAGTTATTTCTATTGTAGAATTCTCCTGCCTAGTGTCTTGATTAAATTCCCTGTTTGGAAAATCAAAGCAACAGAAAACCAGCTGTGAAAAACTCAGTTTGAACATTAGGTCACAAAACATTTTTTTACTCTCTTTAAATGACAGTTAACAACTAATAAATCATAACAAAACATTTCCCTTAAAAATAATTTGTGCAGTGAAGCAGTTAGCTACAAAAACCTCTAGCTAAAGACAGACGGGATGCAGTCCCAGCAGTTTTAATTAATCAATTAGCAAATGTGATATATCTCAAAATTAAAATTAATTGCATTTAATTGGAGGCAAAACTCCATATTTATCCTTAGCTCTTAGAAAGATTTTTCCAAGTTAGTACACTAAAGAGACTATCAAAAACAGTGTTAGAAAACGTGAAAAATATTGTCCCATTTACTTGCAGGAACTTTTAGCACAAATGAAGTCTGTTTATAAAGATGAAATAAACATAGCATATAGGAGCTTTCAAGATGAGTACAAGAAGAGATCACCAAGTACCCCTAGCAAATATTCAAGTACAAAAGTCTCTCTGAAAGAAATAGCCCTTAAGGCTATTTAATTCTGTGAATGCTGAAGAAATAATTAGTCCTCACAAACAGCATGTCCCTTTTGACTAGAGAAAAAAAATACTGATGTAATGAACAAAAGAGCAGATCAAAATGCTGACAGACACTAAATTTTTTTTTGTCATTTTATTCTAAAATTAATAATTTTGAAAAATTTAAAAAACTAGATATTACATGGATTTTTCACAATCAGACTAGGGGAGTTTCAGTCCCAGTGAAGGTCAATGGGACCAGTGCTTTTCAGACACATAGATTATTTATTGAAAATCTTCCCCTAGCGTATGTCATCCTCCACGTATTCTTTTCTGCAATTACAGAAGAATGGTAGATCAAGCAGACAAATGGAAAAGAATCGGTAGAAAAAACCCACAACAACATTTGAAGAACTAAAATAATCCAGGTTGCAGATTACGGATGTTATATTTATGTCTCCATACTAATATAGTGTATACACTCCAACACTACAGCAAAATTCAGTCATGAGTGGTACTTTTAGTCATTTCCATTTACACTGCAGACATACCAAATCCCAAACTCTACAGTTGATCAAAATAAGACTTAAATATGTTACTTAATTGCTGAATCCCTCTAATATTAAAAAGATTATATTCAAATTATATTCAACATTATCACTTCACAGAGAGCCAACTTAATCTAGTTCAACTTCCCTCTTGGAAAAGTTCTATACAGAAAAAAATGACAGTCCTTTATAATTTCAATTTAAATCTTCAAGAAACAACAAAATTAAGGTACGTACCTTCGTTTATCAGATTAGATGTTTTTAAATTATTGGTTTGGAAATTCAGTGATGAAAATTTTTCCAGTCCTTTTGCAGCACTTTCCATCAAAGAGCACGCTTTTATGCTAGCAAAAGAATAGCAATGCAGCTTGTATCTTCAGAGAATTAGAAAAGGTTTTATATAATACATCTTTTAATTTTATGCTCAGTGATGAAGCTGTGCAATTTCCTATGTGGATAATAAATTTTCTCAATATATGTGTTGCTTCTCTAGTTCCAGCTACATCTCTAAGTGGCCTTTAAAAACAGACATTTCTTTTTTCTTTTTTTTTTCACTGACCTACTGTGTAACTAAAAAAATTTAGAGTCTTATTGCTATAAAATGCATATATATATATCACTTGCTATTAGAAACAGTTGTGAAACTGAGCATTTAAAGGAGTTTTGGCCATCACTTCCACCATTCAACATGCTGCAACTGTGGATCAGCTTCAAAATTGCACTTATCTGCATTGTTTAAATGCAAAATTAAATATTGAGTTTATCAGTAAATGCAGAATTATAGTTTTATTTTAGATTTTCATGTTTTCAATTTATTGAAATCACCTGAAATGGAATTGGGACAGAAAAATACACAATCATAATAAATATAAAATAAATATTTTAAGGATTTGAATGGCAGATTCTGCAAATGATCTCAAAGCATGTTGCTATAAGCAGACCTGAACTCACCATTATCAATTCCTGAAGGTAAACAAATCTGGACAAGGAGGTATACCTAACTCCCTCCTTCATGACTAGAAAGAGCAAAAAGTCTATTTTTTAAAAAAATCCAACATTTATACAGTGTGCAGGGTCCCTCTTCTGCTTTCAAAATGTTCAACTTCTTTGGTGTGGGTTTTTTTTTCTCTATGAGTTTACATATCTGTCTCATTGAAATGTCAATGAATAATACCAAACCTTCTAATGAGGCAGGTTTTGACCTCAGGCTCTTTCAGTTTCCTGCAGAGGCCTCTTCTACACAGCATATTTCTTTTAGAGACCTCAACATACAAGTAAAATTTATAGCAGAAGCCTTTTTCTTCTCTTAAAGACTGTGATACAGTGAAGGAAATAATTCAGTAAGTAAAGAACACATTGCAGACTCATGCATAACTGAGTGTTGTGCTTCTTTGTGTTTAAAATGCAGTCTAGTAAAAAAACCCCAAAACAACAAATGAAAAAAAACAACAAAACAACAGAGAAATGAAGAAACAACCACATGCACACTTATAATTACATCTGTGCCCCTTTCAAGTGGTGGCATTAAAAAGTCTTATTCTACAGAATCTCATTGTGTATAATAAGTATTCTTAAGGATAACTTACAGTCTGTATGATAAGTTTTATGATATTTCCAGCTTCCTTTAACCACAAACTCAGCTACAAGTATAATGCAGAAACTTCAACCTACCACTTAACACTCATAGTCATTGTAATAAATATCAAAGGTACAATGAGAGTAAACAATGTAAGTCACATTTTAAATTCAAATGTTTTTCCAAAGGTTGACTTCAAATATCAAAACTGGAACTCTGTTATGTTACAGACATAAAAATGAAATACATACTCTGCTTAAAACAGCCTAAAATATATGCATGTAATAAAGGAAAATAATAGAAAAAAATCACTACTACCCACATTTCAGAAATTCTTAATTTAGATGTATTGAGATTCTATAACCAGCTAAGTTACACTTAATTGCTTTGGGCCTTTGTCAATATGAATTTTAACATTGGTAATCCATGTTTCTTGAATTTCAAATACGTAATTCAACCACTAACTTCAAACCTTAACTTTTTTGTATAAAACCTTAGCTGTGCAGATAGTGGATGCACTTGATGTTGCCTCAATACACTTTGGATTTCACATCATCTCTGAGAACGTGGGAAACATTCGTTGTTCAAGCCATATCTCTGACAACTTTTTTGAAAGAAAACATCACCACTCTACCCTATCACCTAAATCCAGTGCTTGGTATATGTAACATAATAACCTTCTCCAGCAGGGATACTAATCTCCTAAAGTATGACAACTTCCTTTGGAAGAAAATTTTTTACTCAAACCCTACTCATAAATAATGAAACCTGAATTTTATTTTCTTCATGAATTTTCTATATCTTATTTCAGTGTTTCAAGTCCTTGTCCAGACTCAGTATCAGGTCAAGTTCCTAAAGGACCTAATTTATGGGTTTGAAAAATACTAGTGTAATGTTATCAATTTACCCTCTTCTTTCAGCACAAAAATATGCTCTTAATATAGTTCTCTTTTTTCCACTTATAGCTTCAGTGTACCTACCCCTCATCATATTGACTACATGTTTCTGAAGGTTATTTTTAAACTCATTAAAACCATTTTTCGACTCATGATTTACATTCATTTCTCCCTTTTGTTCTTTTTATGTATTTACACACACACTTCTGCTCTTGTACATATTTATTGTACATAAATACACAGCACTTAAACTCAAATTTCAAAATGCTGTGTATGATAGTAATACGACCAGAGGAAAAAAAAATTAGTAAGCAATTCTCTATCATTTTGTGACTTGGGTGATTGCCAGTGCTGCATTGCAATCAGGTAAGTTCATATAGACATATTTTTTATCACCTTACAGGTTTTATTTTTATTTCTTATTGTCTGAATGAGATTTTTTTTATATATATATATATATATATTCACATATATTTAGGTGAACAAGCTTTCTTACCTGCAAAATCGTAATTTGCTGTCACATAATAAAGCTTTCTTAAAATATATGTATGTTTTCTTGATCAATTTTCATTTCACAGATTTGACTTGTGTTTCAACATCTGAAGATATAAAAGGCTAACCTGTGAAAGTTCTATACCTCCATGCTGAAAATGTATTTATGTTTTTTCTGTTGATTAAAAAAGCATATGACGAATACAAAAGAAAAAAAAAATTGTCCATAAGCTTCCAACACTCAAAGAAGAAAGATTTAACTGTTTTAGTCAAAGAAAAATGGTCTTTTGGATGATTCAATGAGTGAAAATAAATAGAGGGGATTTATTTTCACTGGAGGAAAGAGCGAGGAATGATAGCTTGGCTACCCACATGCATATATATCCACCTGACATGCACCTGTTTCAGATGCTGCTCTTTTTGTTCTTAGTATATTTGCTTTGTTTTTGCAGGTGAAGGAAGCCATTGGGGAGATGTTTAATTGAACTCTGGTATGGGGGACAGACACAGAGAAGGCAGAATGGCTTCCAGCTTTCACTTACAAATTACACAGAATCCTCAGGGATCTTTAACTGGCAGACATTTGGAGGAAATTAAATGCTAATGTGTGCAGTTGCACTTCCTACACCCACAGACATCAAACGTATAAAGACACTAGCTTCTCTTCTGTTTCAGCAAATTCATACTAAATGCACAAGGTATAAGGTTAAATCTTATGAAGTAAGGTAAGAATTCAATATAAAATCATGCACTTGCAGTATAACATGAGCCTAGACATTTTCAGCATTAAACTGTTTAACTAAATGACAAACACTTTTTTTTAAGTGTGCAAAGATATGGCACTACTGCAGAATTACAGAAGGTCCTTGTTGAATACTACAATGTGAATCATGCCCAGGAGAATAAAGTTAATGATGTTCTGGAATGGTAATAAAGTTCTTAGGCATAAGTTCTCAATATCTGCATCCAGAGAAGAAAAATGTTCTAAGTATTTCCCACTTAAGAGCTTCAAAAAATAGTTCAGCAACTCAGGAGAAAGAGTGTGTACCAATAATGGCACAGACTGAGTCAGGTCACAGTGGAAAACTCATCTTCTTTTCCATACTTCTCGTTTTTGTAGGTTATGACAAATGTTTGCATTTGTATAAATGGTAAATTATGGTATTATGGATGTTTTGTTACTATTCTAAAATGTCAGAAGGCTGGTGTCTTTAGGAGGGAGCAGAGTGTAAACTGTCAATTTAGGAAATAATGGTTTGGAAAAAATGTTTTGAGAAAGCATTGGATGACCACATAAGTGGACTTTTAGAAACCAGTCAGCAACCAAATATATAAGAGTTGACAAAATTTATAAAATATATGCTTTAAAATAGGAGGGGGAAAAGGATTTAAAAGGAAAAAGTTGATTCTGTGATTTTGGATATCTGCAAAAAACAAAAAAATAAGTCCAGCTATTTCCTTAGAAACCTAAAATTGGGTACTAGCTGAACGCCTCAGCTGAGTTGCTCATTTTGTAGTTATTGAAGAGAAATAGCTAATTTAAAGACAACTTAGATTACTAATGGTTAGGGTTTCAATGCTGAGATGAATTATGTCCCAAGTTCTTACCAACACTAATGATGGACATTATTCTACTGCTTGTCACAGTTAGTACAAGTTAGACACAGTCTTTGTGTGTGTGTGTGTATAAGCTTTAATTGATGCTGTAAGAAAAAAGAGTAGCTAAGCAGAGAAGTAACCTAAACATAAACTTTTGACAGCGTGAAAAGTTGTGGCTGCTGAGATCCTTTGACATGGGAAGACTGAATACCAGTACCAGTCATTTGCTGGGCATCCAGTGAATCTGAATGAGCCAGTCAAGGTATTTTCTACATCATCCTAGCATGGACAGCATTCAGAGTTGCTCAGGGAGAAAATCTGAGGGGCCCTACAGCCCTGAAACAAGGTCAGGACCATCTAATTGACTTCCAGCGATGCCAGTGAGGAGAGAAGCACTTGAAGCTAAAGGAGGACGCATGGCACATCTGGAACCCCTGTGCTGACACTCCAGTCTCTCCTGGACTTCATCTTGTCTCATAGAGAACAGGAAAGTCATGTAATTTTAAAACCATGTATATCTGTGCTGAAAGTGTTTAGGTATTTGTTTCTTCTGGTATCAGTTTCCGCACTGTCATTTGGTCTGACACCACAAAAAAAAGATAGCTTGCTTCTTAAAAGTATGTCCCTTCCATATGATAGCAGTATAGAATACAGACAAGTTAAAAAATTGAGCCTAGTAGAAAAGATGGACAGAGATGGGATTTGTTTGTAACTGCACATATATATGCTACAATAAATTTATTACAATTTAATAATAATATTAAATAATAAATAAATAATAATCTTGAACAGATTCTCAGCCAGCCATCTTTAAGATGGTATACACAGCTATATGGTTTCACCTACAGACCTGATTCAACAGCCCCCATTCAAGGTGCATATTTTTACTACTTATATTTCGTAACTATATATCCTATGGTTTGTAGACCTGCAATCACTGACCTGAAATTTCTAGAAGCAATATAGATAAAGGTTAAGTGTTTTGATGTTAAAGTTCTTTTTGAATCACATCTTTTGTAAGTATAAAAATTTTTTAAAAAACTTGCAGTAGAGACCTTTTCAGAATGTTGAAACAGTCTGATAAAGTAATAATTGAGGTGATAAAAAGGTTCTAATAAATGGAACAGTAAAAGAGCATTTTCTGCAAAATAATCACAGAACCACAGAATATGCCAAGTTAGAAGCGACACACAAGAATCATCAAGTCCAACCCCTAGGTCTGCACAGGACCATCTCCAACAGTCACATCATTTGCCCAAGATGTCATCCAAAGGCTTCTTGAACTCTGTCATGCTTGGTGCTGTGACTGCTTCCATGGGGAGCCTGTTCCAGTGCCCAATCACCCTCTGGGTGAAGAATCTTTGTCTAATACCCAACCTAAACCTCCCCTGACACAACTTCAGGCCATTCCCTCGGGTCCTGTCACTGGTCACCACAGAGAAGAGATCAGTGTCTGCCCCCCCTCTTCCCCTCATGAGGAAGCTGTAACTGCAATGACGTCTCCCCTCAGTCTCCTCTTCTCCAGGCTGAACAGACCATATGACCTCAGCTGCTCCTTTTATGGCTTTCCCTCAAGGCCCTTCACCATCCTCATTGTCCTCCTTTGGACACTCTCAAAGAGCTTAGTTGTGGCAAGGAATTATAGGAGTTGTAGTTTTCCGGCTTCTCACGCATGCTCAATCAGTACTTGATGGTCATTGGTTGGAAGACCATGTGACATGTTTAAGCACTGTATTTAAACCAAAGTGTTTTGTAATAAACCCTAATTCTGCCCTGGCACTTAGTGTGTCACCAGCAGGGTTCGTGCCTTATTCACCACCTCAGATGGCTGTCCAACAGGGACTTCAGCAGGTTACCGGGAACCAGGAGCTTTAAGTTCTGGGGAACCTGTCTGGAGGTGTCCATCTCGCCAGAATCAAAAAGGAAAAAAAAAAGGAAGAATACAGCGCACTGTATTACCTCTGCAAAAAGGGACAAAAACGAAGAAAAAAGGACAAAGGAACGACAACAGAGCTTCAGCACACAGAGGTAACCAAAAACTGGCGAAATGGGAGGGATGTTATCCCATAAGGGGAGGTTTTCCCCAGAAATTAAAAAGACAGATGAAGCTATCAATCTCTCAAACCTAGAGAAAGATGGATTTTCATGCTTTTTGCCCCTGTCTCAGAGTTGGAAAAGAATGAAGTTTTTGAAAACTGAGATTTTACAACTTACCTTTTAGTTAAAGAAAAGGGTACAAAACACTTCTTGCATAATTGCCTTTGCAAAAATGGAAATAATGTGTTGCCCCTCAAACATAATAACAATGGTTTACTGCATAACAACTGGGTGGAATTAGATTTTGTCATCTTCTACCACTATTCCTGTTCCTATAAGAACTTTCCTACTAACTCTTTAGCTAATATGAGAAAAAGAAAGCAAAACATAGCAAACTAAAACTTTATTTACTGTTCACTCACATAACTGCATTTTACATTTTCAAGAAGATATAAATTTTACTTGTAACATTTGTAGGTTTTTTTGTTTTCAAATCAGTTTTCTTTGAAGTAGTGTAAATTGTTTTCTTAACAATAGAAATAAAGGGTAAGAAATAGTTTAAAAACATTTACACATGTAATAAAATGTAGCATCTCACCATTTTAAAGCCCAATATATTCATTAATTCATAATTTTAAAATATAGAACTGGCTGATACATTATTAGGTTTAGCAGTTTCATATTCCTCTAGCTATGCTAAAGAATGCAGATAAACCTTTTATCAATCAGCAAACAAAATTGCTACGTATATTATAAAAACTGGAGCAATTTAAGCAATTTACTAGGGAGCTAAATTTGAATTAAACAAATTTACCCACAGATTGTTTCAGCATAGATTGCATGCTGATTAACAATCAATTGCTAGACTCAAGATGAAAAAGAAGATTTGAAACCTTCTTTTATAGTGTAAAGAGAGACAAAAATTCTCTTTGTTGCCTAAAAGCTTTTGCTATTGCCTTTCACTATGTAAATTGGTGTCATTTTAACCAAAAACATTTAAGTTTATCTCCACAAAACCAGAACACTACAGCTTTAAAAATTTTTCCCTATTTTTTCATTAATTTCCCAGTAACTTTATTTGAATTATTAAAAATAAAAGTTATTAGAAGTTATTAAATTCTCAAATACATCCACATACATGCAATTATCATAGCAATGTTATTCAAATAATGAGTATAGAATCTTAAACATCCCCATATTTGTTACATTCAAACACTCTCAAAACATTTTGCTATCACAGAACAACATACATAATGTCAACAAGAGTGCAAAATAGCTGCTTGTAAATCGCAACTACCTGAGAGACTGAATTAAACCTGGTTGCAGTTGCTCTAACTGATATTATTAAGAAATGGGGACTGTAAAACGTTCCAGAAAAAATTTAACAGGACCAACGATGGAATCTCCAACACAAAGAAAACTACACAATGAAAGATCATCTTTAAAGCCTTCAGCCAAAAAGCAAAAGACACTATAACATAGAGTGACTCACCGCTATTGCTTCAAAAACTACAGATTCACCTGATCCTCACATCTATTCCTGCCCACTTTTCATCTGAAATAGACTGAACTGTTATTAACATGTTTGCCAAGATTGTTTTTAAAGGTGAAGAACAACTACAAAAAATAAGTACGTGGGACACTAAGACCATCTACGTCTGGACTAACAAAAGAAGACAATGGAACAATAAGGTACAAACCGTGGACCAGGACTCTATATAAGTTTTATTACTTACTCATATATGCAAGACATTTAAATTGTTTTGTAATTAACCTATGAATGTTATAATTGATTCATGCTATGATATAGAGTTATTTTCACATCTCAAAGCCTCCTTCCTTCAAGATTTCACTAACCCTCATTTACCTAGAAAAATACACACCACATAATTCCTTGTTAATCACACAAAATCTAACTCTTACATAAGACACACCCACTCACATACATTCCAAATAAATTAATACAACAACACACACACAAAAAAAAAAATGCTTCAAAAGGCAAAAAAGAAGGGAGTCGATATATAACCCCCAGGAGCACTTATAGAAACATCATATGTTCTAAATTTCTTAAACTGTAATGATACAAACCATAGCAGGTATGAATATCAACATAAAACTCAAATACTTTTATCTTCCAAAGCACCAGTTATGATTAAAAATCTAATATCTAGGCAATGGTCAGGACGAGTAGATCTCATAACTTGAGGGAGGATATATGCCTGTGTATCCAAGGGTACCAAATTACAAAGGATCCCTTCTAAATGTGTCAGGCCTTATATTAGCCCTCCCCCACAACAGGAACAATCACCAGAAAAAATTGGATTTGAAGAAACATAACCAACAATAGTAAAAGGAACACACCACACATTGAGAAACATGCTATAAAAACACGAAAAAGGTGTGGGGGGGAAGAGATATGGATCTAGTCCCTATATGTGTAAATCTACATTAACACTTCTTCAAAACAGGAACAATCACAAAGAAGCAATAAATGATACGACAGAATCAAAAGAAACACAAACAGTAACCAATACAAAACCAAAACTCCATGATTCAAACACAATAAAGGGTTTAAGAATGCATGTGTGAGGAGAGAATGAAACGGTGGCCACTGGAGTATGAATAAGAAAGTTGAGTGGAGACATGTATGTGTGTGTGAACGCAAGTACACTTTATGGCAAGACATCTTAAACACTCATTCAACAACACTACCTCAACCAACACTACTTCAAACACAACATCTACAACACAACACATTTCCCTTTCAAATAAAGATGATACCTTTACCCAATCACACAAAATCACACTCAGATAAAAGGTTCTACACATCTACAAACCCTGGGTAATTTAAGGGTGCTTGAATATTGCACGAACCAATAAAGTTGTAAACAGTTCAATAAAGGCCTTGTGACGATAGGCCCTGGTTTTTATAAACAGTTAAGATAAAATTGGTTACATTAAGAATGTTTAAAAAATGTATTGCTTTACAACTTGTTAATTATTTAGAGAAAGGGGAGATGTGGCAAGGAATTATGGGAGTTGTAGTCCCCGCTGAAAAAAAGTTTCTTAACACAGATTATCAGACTAAAAACTGTCTCATCAGAGCACTTCTCATTGACTCAGAGCAGAACCAAGTAAGGCCTCAGTTTTTAATTTCTGTGCTTACTGTGCTGTTCAGAATGAAGGCTCTATATGCATTGGAAATAATCCATCCTGATGCCTGCAAATAGTAGGGCAGAATAAGAACTGTACTGATTGTGGCACAAAGAGAGCGAGAGAATGACAGCAACTCATTTGATAGATTGGCCAAAAATTGTCTTTGCCTTACTGGTAGCACTTCTTTTGTTCCAGCCTTGTACTTCAGCTGTTGCCAGGCTCAGTTTCTTACAGTGGCTGGAAACAGAACCCTCAAGGCAATCATTGTTCTTTTTAGTCTTGTTTAGTAATAAAGCATTCAGTTTCTGGAAGTTTGTTTGTTTGTTTGTTTGTTTGTTTTAAGGCTAAAGTCAGAACTTAGGGTTAAAATACACTAAGACGGCATTTGTTAGTGCTAGGTGTATATATACTACCAAAAACAAAGCAACTTTTTTTTTTTTTTTTACATACATGTTATGGAAAAATATATACAAAATCAAGGCATGGCAACTGAGAAAGTGAACTGCAGAGCACACTTTTTCCTTTACCTTGTATCAACATAAAGGATCATTTTTATGATCCAAAGTTAATAATTCTGATAATGATTTCAACAAAGTTAGTAGGAAGATTGAATGCATTTCAAAGTTTTTTAAGAATACTCTTGATTTTCTCTGAAAATAAACTCCCACCACATTGGGCTAAGCTTTAACCTCCTCCCATCTGGTAGTTTTAAAATACTAGACCAGTTAAATAAAGTTAGAGGACTCTTATTACTTTAATATCTAACTCTAGTAGGTAATAAGAATACTGCAGAGCATCTTTAATGCACTATATGTAATTAGCTCTTCCACAATTATGAACTCAAAAAAAGTGTCCACTTGAAGAACACCAGTAGGATACCAAAAATCCAAAGGAAAACAGAAAGGCTTGATACATTTGTTTGATACCAAAGTATCTTCCTGTTCACTGGAAGATATTTGCTTTACTAAAAGTTTCCAAACTTACCCCCCATTTAATAGTTTAATTCTTGAGTAGTCATTCTCACACAATCATGCTGATTCGTGCCTTCCTTGAAGCTGAGATGCTAGCCAGATAGCTGGGAGCTATCCAATGGCTACTTAGCAGAACCCAGATAAGATTTATGAGAAACTATTGCTCATAGTACAATGTTCATTCTTGTGAAATGTCAGTAAGTTAACTGGTTTGTATCAGAAAAGTGAAATTCATATTGCCAGTCATAGCATATATCAGTTATAGTTACAGCCACATGCTGACATCCATCATCATTCATTTTCCAGTCAGGCATATATGCACTGACTTTACTTTTGTTTAGGGATCTTACTTCCCATAGTGCTTGGCAGTTACTGTAGAAAAGTCTAAAAAAAACGCTGAGGTAGTATCATGAATTTTTGGTACTTCACAGTTTAATTATTTTTCATGAAGTTATGATACTAGCTTGTTGCAAACCTAGTTGGGTACAAAGAGACCTTCCCATATCAGGAGTTTCTTTTTCATGAAGTTCTTGAAAAAGTCTAGAATTTAAGATAAGCTTTGTCAATTATTTTTTAACTGCTAGCTCTGAAAAGAATACACATTTCTATGGATAAAAGAATTAATATTCATGACTGTAGAAGCATAGTCACATCCTTGAGTTTTCATGCCAGAGTATGCAGAGATGAGTAATTCTATTGAAATGCATATGATTAAAATGCAGATCAGCTAAATGTACCTTTTCATCTTTGCAGGTTGCAATGTGTTTTGTGAACCAGAGGATTAAATAATAACTTTGCCCACATAACCCCACAGAAGACCTCCACAGAGGCTGAGTTGCCTTTTAGAAGAAAGAAGGGACCGTTTCTCTTTCTTGACTTGAAAGACAGGATAAACATTATCTCCAGGGCAGACTTACAACCCATAAATATGGTTCCCCAGACTGTGAGAAAGACTACACTGAAACCACAGTGCTGTCAGCCCACATACTCTGGTTTAGGTGGTTTGAAGCACTGTAGTCTCTGTGCTGTGTATAATAGATCTTATTCTAGGCACCTAAGTATTCACCCAATATATATTTTGCTTAAGGTCCAATGATTTAAAATTTAGGAGTTGCAGCATCAGCCCTTCCAAATACCAAGAAAATGAATCTTTGCTTTCCAAATCCTTGGTTTGATATGGCTTGTTTCATTTGAATCAAAACCAGCATTTTTTATCTTCAGGAAAATATCCCAGTCCCAAAATCATTGAGTATTTTTCTTTCCTCTTTGGTGTTCCCTGCCTCATTTAGAAAAGGGAGATGTTGATTTTCATGTTGGCTAGGTAAAGGATCAAAATTCTCATCCAATGTGTGTGTTTGGGATGGATACACACACATATATTGACATAATTTCTGGTCACTCCTTGCTGTCAAAATTCCTATTGGAACAAGCCCCTCTGAAAAGGAATCTAAATAAATTTATAGACTAAAAATGTCACCCTGGATTTATTTATTATATTTTTCTGTAATATATAAGCTTTGTTGACTCAAGTTACTTTGCATTCTATTAACTGTCAATATTAGTACTACGAAGAAAGCTATTACCACCTCTGATTTGAGGGCCTAATATATCACTTTTTATGGGACTCAGCACAGTGCTATGCTAACACGTTTATCTTCTAACTCAGAGATCTCAGAACAACACTTCAGAGATTTTGCTGTTTGCTTCACAAAAAAAAAAAAAAAAGAAAAGGCTTTTCTCAGTCATTAGAACTGGAAGCAGAACTGGCCCTGCCACAAGAAGATGAACTATGCCTGAAGAAGTGATAGATCTGGCACTGCAAGCTCCAGGGATGAGGGGAAACACACTGAACAGAATCTACCTGTGGTACTGACTGAGCAGAAGTATCACAGAGAGGCTTTATGTATGGAGTGGCCCTTTGAAGTAGTTGTGCTGTTATGACTGGAGTTAACAGTTGGAATTTATGGATATAGTTACAATAACTTGTGGATTCAGCAAAATATACTGACAAACCAAAAAATCCTGTACTAGTTCTGTGCGTGTGTATATATATATAACATTTTAATTGCTTTGAATTAAAATAACCTCACCACATTACATGACTGTTAAATCTCCCTCAAAATTATTTCAATATTTTTACAAGTTTCATAAAACAGTATTTTAAATGTCTTTCTTTCATACAAATAAGGAAATAAAAACAGAAAGCAAGATTGTGATATGTGTGATCAAAATTGAGTAGCAACCTTCTCTGCAGTTTTGTCCCTGTTTTTCTTATGGAGTCAAGTGCTATCTGGAATAAGTATGTAATTTTATCAACTCTCATTAAAATTGTGTGCAGACTGTTACTTGGGAATAGACACATTTGTCTATATTGGAAATTTAATTTATCATTGGTTATAAGATCATGATTAATTTTTGTTTATGGTTTACCATTGATTGCATATACTTTCCACAGCCACAGCAATTTAGAACGTAATAAATAATAATAACAATGTTTTATTTTATTTTACCTGTTTCTACAAAAATTATCAGCGCAATACAGCTGAAAAGAAACTATGAAAATGCAGAATAGTGATAGCTGAGTAGACTGGGGAAGATGAATTGCTACTCTGTTCTTTAAATACGTGCTTTTTAACACTGATCCTACATACAACTATTCCATAGGGTCCTTTGGAGTGTTAGTTACCCATGCATTCTAACACTCTGCTTTTGTGGAAGCCTGGTAAAAGATTTCAAAATATCAATTGGAACAAATATGTGTTCTTCAGGATTTCTGTAGGGAAAACATGACAAGAAAAAATGCAATAAACAGCTTTCCATAAGGTGCATTCCATTTTGTCTTAATGACAAGGAACCCCCAACAACATATATCACCAATAAAAAAATGGAGACGCTGACAGCCATATGTATACATTGACAACTGGGAAATACAATAAATTGCTAAAGGAAACTAAATTTATTCATGAAAGTTCTAAGGTCAACACTGGAAAAAAAATATTCTAACACTGATACATGACCTGAAGTTGACACAGATGGCCAATTCATCAATCAGTCATAATACAGCATGTCAAAACAGTATAAGAATATTTCTTATTTCTTATGTGTTTGAAACAAAGCCAGGTGAAATATTCCACTGTAAGTGATAAGAAAATACTTTCTATCTTATCACTAAATAAAATTACATTAGATGATGTGATAAATATTTAAAATCCAGTTTAGATCCTATTTTTAAGTAATAAAATTTGGGTATTAAATTTCATCATGTTGTTAACTGACAGGCTGTAGTAGACAATTCAGAATATATATGCAAGCTAATCAGACTAACTTGCAAGGAAGAACACTGAAATTATGGATCAAGGAGCAGTCTGCATGACTGATATTGATTCTTTAATAAATTTTAGGCTACACTGTAGGCCCTGGGCAATTTGGGCCAGCTAATGTTCTCCCCAGCATTTTGAAGTGGAAATTGGTTGACGAAGGCAATTGTTGTTAGCTTCACAACAATTTCATTAAAAAAAAAAAAGAAAAAAATGTATATGTGATATGGTCTATAAATACTTAACAGATGGCAGTGAAATCACTGCCAATTTAACTCAGCTCATATATACATATATGTCTTCTCAGACTAGATTTATACGTATGTGTATTCTAATATACACTCATGTTTATGTGCACATATGATCATTTATATAGGTGCACGTATTCATATGCATAATCATCACTCAAGGCAAAGGAAATTACTGATAGAATCAATTTTAAAGATATTTATTAACCAACCTGCCATTCATTTCAGCCTTGTATGGCATAATATTAAAAAATCATTCTTTTGTCATCTTAAAATCTCTCAATCATCTGTTCAAACAAAGCAATATGACATTAAAATTTCTTATGCTGATATCTCAGTGAGGAAACTGGTTTAGCTGTCTATTGAGAGTCAGGAAAAATTTTCTATGTCTTAGTAATGTGGAGGGTTTTTTACTTTCTCTAGAAGAGAAAGGTGGTTTAGACTTGTGCTTTCCTCTTTTTTCCTATTTTCTTTCAATAAAAAATTAATGTGCACCATGACAAAATTATCTTCTTGCCATTAGCTACCAGAAAAACAAAACTTTAAGAGCTTTGTAGACATGATTTGCTTGCTAAAGAGTTAATACTGCAGTGGTTTTGGGAATTCCCTGTGCAGGACTAGGTGAAGAAGGAACAGCGAAAGAGGGTTGTGCATGCAAGTGAAAACCTTCCTGATTATAATGAAGCATCTAGATAACTTAGAGTTTGCCAAGAACAAAGGGGAACGTAGACAACAAGGTATGCAGAACTCATCACAAAATAAGGAGAAAGATTATCAACTCAAAAGAAATAAATATATGCTGACTCATCAAGCAGCGGTTCTCTGCAACAAAGTCTGTGCAGGAGAAAGGTTCTAATTTCCTTCTCCTTAGGATTCCTGTAAATCCTAAATTAGATCTATATTCTCATTTAGACAAATGTTGAGCTGGCTTGTTTCTCACACTCACTACATGCCTCACATAGATCCAAACATAGCATCATTAAAGTACATACCAGATTTCTATTTCAGTTAGAACAAGATTTCACCAAAAAAATTTTTGGGGAAAAAATATAGTCTGAGTAAAGAAGCTATGTAGAGATCAACTAAGTGATCTTTGCCATTATATGCTTTCTCTCACAGTAAGTTTTGGGTTCTGGTTTGTTTGGGGTTTTTTTTAAGTTAATATTTAGAAATCATAAAGCATTATTTCATACCTAAAGTCTGTGAATTACATGAAGACAAATGTAGTAATATGACATAAACCTGCAAAAACCTGCTCTGATCTACATTGCTTTTTATTCCTGAAGATACTATATAGAATACCATAATTTGTTTCCCAATGAACAACTGGAAAAGTGTCCTTCATGATGAATCAGTCTGCCTCAAAATGTAATTTAAACTTCTTTTCTTTTTTTTAATAGAATTGAGAAATTGATATGTGAAGGTCCTTAATGAGAGCACACTTACTCATAACAGTAGGACAGATAATCTTTTCCAATTTTCCTTTACCACCAACAGACTTTTATAAAAGCAGAAAGGCTTGTTCATATTGTTTACATGCAGTTCTTTTTCTTTTTCTATTTTTAGACAAAATGTAGATATAACTTTTACAAACTTTCATAAAATAACTGGCAAAAAAGTCTACTGAACATTATAGAAAGTTTTGGCATAGTGTAATTGCCCCCCCTACAGTCCACACCTCAGTATTCTGCATAAAAAATTTGTGGAAGAAAAAAGTAAGGCATCATGGAGTGACCAAGTTCCATGTATGTCCTCAGTCTAACATGCTGGACATTAATCTCACATGGTACATCTTTCAAAACTTCGTATTACTCTTAAAAGAGCCCAGTGTTTCAACTCACTCAACACTGAAGAACAGTATTTACATTTACAGGAGAGATCTGTGTAACCTTGTTAACACCCCTGTTCATGATCTAATGTATGAGAAACAAACCCCTTCAACTGAAGTACTAGATTTAGAACTTCAGAATTTTATTGTTAAACCCACTTTGCTTAAATAAATACTAATTTTAATTTTGGTTTGCACTGACTTTTAGCTTCTTTGGCTTTATATGTATTTTCCTTGCAACCTCTATAGAAATATCTCTTTTTTGTAGCTCAGTTGTAGCTCGCATACTAAGCATTGCTAGACTCCTCTATGACAGACTACAACTCTCCAAGACCAGGAATTTTCCTTGGCTTGATACCGTACCTACCATATAGACTTATTCATCTGCAAGCTATTCAGTGCCTTCCACATGTCATGCACAATAATTTTCTGTTCCACAAATGCAACAAAATGTGCCAATTCTTATATTCTCAGTTTTTATTTCCCCACAGCCTGGGGCTACCTACAAGATCATCCAGTCCAACTGTCAGCTTAGCACCGACATAATCACCCCTCAACTATATCCTCAAGTGCCAAATTCAGATGCCTCTTGGACGTTTCCAGAGGCAGTGACTCCACCACCTGCCTGGGCAGCTTATTCCAAAAATTTATATTATGTAATCTGAACCTCCCCTGGTGCAATTTAAGGCCATTTCCTCTCATCCTTTCACGTGAGACAAGGCAGAAGAGGCTGATCCCCACGTCACTACCAGCTCCTGACAGGTAGTTGTAGAGATCAATGAGGTTCCCCCCTCTGAATTTCCTTTTCTCCAGTCTAAACAACCCCAACTCCCTCCACTACTCCTCACAGGACATGTTTTCTAGACTCTTCACCAGCTTCCTTGCCCTTCTTTGGACACGCTCCAGCATCTCAGTCCTTTTTCAAGTGAGTGGCCCAAAACTGAACACAGTACTCAAGGTGCAGTATCACATAGTCAGACATCTCTCTCAGTCCTAACTCAAGATTTTGTTTAAATGTATTAACTGAAGACAGGTGGTTTTGAATGTCTTCAGGAAGAGACTGAACTGATGAGTTCCGTCTTCACTGGTCTATAAAGCCCTTTTTATAGTTATTGTAATATGGGTCATTCCCTTTAAAAGTAAGCAATGGAGAAGTCAGGATTTTTTCTTTTGCAAGTTAGGTGTATTTTTAGCATTCCTTCTAGATCAGGCCCACAGGAAATAATAAAGAAAAAGGTACTAGTTTCTGGCCTGTTTCACTTCAACAGCACATAAGGTATCATCTTTCTTTTTTTAGCATGAACACAGATTAAGGAAGATGGAGTTCTTTCCATGTTATGCACTACCTTAAAATCAACTGCAATTGCCACAAAGGCAATAGAGATGAATATTAAACATAGCCCACTGTTGACTCAGTATATCTTAGTTTTTCATTTGGTTTCTTTGAGAACATAATTTCCTCTCTTTCCCAAATTTCTTATTATTTGGTTTTCCTTTCATTTTCTCCCCATCCTCTTTCTCTTTTTTCATTCAAAGCTTTTATCAGAGGTAAAGAAATCCCTGCTTTTGACAGACAGGATCTAGATTCCATCACCTCAAAGCCTGTCCAGCTTTCAGCAGGAGTCAGAAGCTCTTGCTAAGACAACTTGTTTTCCCCTATCAAGCAACTAGCTTGGAAAAAAAAAAAAAAAGACAGATTTGACACAAAATTTAAGTAAAGACTGTCTCATGGTAACAAACCCTTTTAATCCCAATCACATGATCACTTTGATGTTTCATGCCACTGTTGTCTTATTTGCCCTTTTAATTACCAAATTTTGCTAAAAAGTGAAAAAGCGAAACAAACATCACAAGTGTTTAACAATACTGTCATTCATGTTAACTTAGCTAACTCTCTCTTTAATTTCATTCTCTGTAGACAATGAAAAGAAATATGAATCTGCAGGTGATAATTCATGTGTTTAAGACATACAGTAGAAGTTTCCCACTTCTTCCATTTGTTATAGAAGAAGCAGAGAAGTGCTGCACAAGAATTTGATTTTTGGACATTTAAAGTTATGGGCTAAAAATCCCCCCAAAGTGTATTTTTCATTAGTTTGCATTCGGTGCAATTAATAATATATTCTGTGGGTAAAGAGATTTAATAATATAGCTAATTTTGTGATTTAACAAGTGTTACAGAATTACTTTAGAGTTCAATAATTTTGTTCATGTTTGCCATTTAAAGCAGCACCCCCACTGAAAAGATATTTGTTTTACAAGTAAAAAACCCCAAACAATTATTTATCACAACAATTAAGGGAAAAAGGAAAGCAGATAACTTCTGTGGGAAACCTATACCTCCGGTTGCCACATTGGCATTGAAAATGTGGGGGGGTTATTAATTGGCATCCTTAGAGAAGTGAAGTTTGAAATAATATTTGAAAGACTGTTTAGTATTGTGTTCATCAGTAACCCAGGAGAGAAGATAGAGGTCCAAAGTCTATTCTTAAGAATATCACATTTTTAAGAAACAGATGTCTCACTAAAGTGTTCCTTTATATCAGATTTACAAAGTGGATAATTAAAATACTAGTGACTGTATCAGTTTATTCTATTTTTTTTCTGCATAGTTTTATATGTAGAGTTATTTGGGCAATTTTATTTGATAGGCATTACTGCAAAAATGTGATTTTGGACACATCAGTTCAGCCTTTGCATATTGTGAATGTTACCAAAGACTTAAAATGATACAGTTTGATGCAGAATTTCTGTATCAAAAATATTGTCATTATTATAAGAAGCGCAAATAGTAGTTTCTCAAAAACTCTATCAACAACAACCAGAAAAACAACAATGAAAAACGTAGTAAAATAACACCTATAGAAAAAGTCATGTTATAGCATTCTGTCATTATTAAAATATCAGACGAGAACTCAAACTTGTAGGTTTTGCTCAAAATACTTTTAGGACTTGTTTGAAAGCACTGAAACTTTTGGCTATGTATATAAAACAAAATGAAAGGCATTCAAAAACTAATGCACAATATTTTATTCTTCAAATATACAAAAGCCCAAACCATTATTTTTTCTGCCCCCCTCCTTTTTTTTTATTCTTTTGCAGAGGTGTGGGGGAAAGCTTGGTAGAGCAACGATGGATAGAAAAAAAATCACAGATCCATAAAAATTGGAAATGTAGTAAACGATCCATACTTGTTCAGAATTTCTTAATTTTATTGAGTGTCAACAAGAGACTAAGAGGTGGTCATGCTATAACAAATAGATATTCTCAAGGGAAGTCTCCTTACCATTAAGTAAATAGTCAAGATCTTTATGCTACAAGGGCACACAAATCTTCATTGCCTGCACAGTAAGTGATGATGTTTACTGAAAAAGGGAATATGTACTTTCAACAGGCAGAATGTAAAAGAATTTGTAAAAATCTCTATACTTTTTCAGGGTAGTTTTGAACCTTTCTTTAAAGAATGTAAACAAATGATCAAAAATTAATAGAGGTATTGTAGACTAATAATTTGCCAGTTTCTTTATTGATAAAGGTGAAAAATCAGCCCGATTAAGCATTGCAATATTTATGTTAAGTAATGTAATATTTTATTCACTGAACATTGCATTCAACCACTAATTATTTCTTTTTACTTTTCAATTAATATGGTATTTGTAATGATGCAAACATAATCTCAACTTTTTCTCTGTAAGCTAAATAATGACACCTTTTAACTAAGAAACGACTTAATAATGTCATTGCCTTTTGATTTTAGGCTCACCTGATTGAGGACACTAGGGCTTACAGTGAGTGTTAGGCCAGGACTGTCTCAATTTAGGCCAATCAAGATTTATGTTTTAAAATTATCAGCCTCTTCTTTCATACAGCTTTTCTACTTTTTACAAGATTCTTAATAACCTCCAGACACTCCATAAATCTGATGAATCTGAAAAACTTCAAGACCATTGGAGAAACTTGGCTAATTTCAGTGAAGTCAAATCAGACTCAGGATAAGAAGTCAAGTCAAATCAGTGAAGTCAAATCAGACTCAGGATAAGAAGAGGAATTTTTTCCCCTAAAATGTTGCTTCCTAAATCAGTAAAATGGAAAAAAAAGAACTAAAATTTTAATTAAAAATATAATACAAGCATATAACTATGACAATAAAATTATTTTTCTTTCAAAAAATCTAACAAAAATAAAGAGGGTTTTTTGATAGTGTCCCTTTAATCAGTTTTCACCTCACCGAGTTTCAGTATGTTACACTTTGTTAACAGACAGCTAGATCTTTTCCCTGTTATAGTAAATCAATGCAAAATGTATCATTGATTTCAGGTAGAAGTAAGGGATAGCAGGGAGTCGAGTCATAAAAGGGCAAAAAAGAGAGTTAAACACATTTGTTTTATTGATTACTGTTGCCAATATCTGCAAAACCATTAAAACCCTGATTATAGAAGAAGGGGCCTTGATTTTCTCCTTGTGTTGGACAGAAAGATAAAGAGTGCACAAGAAAGTAAGATACAGAAATGAAAGAGTCTTCCAGAAATTATATTTACCAAGTGATAGAAAGACTTAAAAATTCTGTATGTGTACATTTGCTCAATGTAGTCCAGTTTTTTATGTATAAATAAACCTTAATGCATATATATCCTTCAAAAAAATAATTAATTAAAAAAACTGTTAATATTTCATTAAACAGTACTATTCAACTGCTCTTCATTAAATGAAATTATTGGAAGTTAATCCGCACAAAGTTATACTTTAGTTATAGTTTGTACATGCACAAGTAGTTACCAAATTAAGACTACAAGAGAAGTTGAGAGATGACTATCAGTAAGTTAGCGAAACAACTAATGAGAAGATATACTTCCTTTATCAGCATTGCCTAACATACATTTGTTCTGTGTGAAGAATTACTAATAATATTATAGGATTTCAGTAGTTCAAGTAATCTAAATATTAAGGAACATAACCAACATCTCTGCACTTACTTGGATCAGTAGAAATAAATGGTTCAAGAGACAAATTTTTCCACAATAGTGTCTACACCCTAACTTCAAGTATTCAGTTTAAAATGTAAGATTCTGTGTCACAAAATGAGCTTGTCGCGATTCTTGTCACAAAATGTGGACAAGAATCCTGTTCTGCTTTTACTTAGTAAGGTAAAACAGAAAGGCATCAAATATAACCTCACTGTCAAAAGCTGGGGTTGAAAACCCTATAGTTCATATGCACTCTTCTGGTGCTCAATGATATGTCCTAAGCACTGTCACACAGTTGTACAGGTGTGCCTGCTTATGTCTGAGTTGAGTCTACCCTGAACAAATGGCACTAGAAAGTCTGAGAATGCAGGAGAGGTTAAATCCAGAAAGTGTCATAGGAGTATCTAGTCTTTCCCTGTGCTCCACAAATGACATATAGCAAAGCACAGAAGACCAGAAACACATGCATAGGAAGATCCAGTGAATAATGCGGGTCTGGACCATTCACCTCAGTAACTGAGAGACAACACGCAGTTGTACATCACTTCGTTGCTACATTAACTTCTGTTGTATCCTATGTAGCCTTGCTTCAATTGTGCCATGATGTAGAGAATGATATGGTGGGGACCAGAAAAACAAAAGTGACTTATTCCACTTGGCATGGCTGAGAGAATAAATGGGTATAAGGTAGGTTTATGTTCCCATAGATTCTGAGGCTACCTGAAGGCAGCTCACCCCAGCATTAACTTGAGCAGTGTCAAGTCTTCAAATTTACAGCACCAATAATAATTCTCCAGACACTGTTGTAGCCACTAGAAATTCCCAAAGTACCACCACCTACTGCCTATATACCTTCCTTTTCTGAGAAAACCTGAGGGGCAGACTGATATGTAACAGCATCACAAAATCACTCACCTGGCCCTAAGCCCAAATACACCTATTATCATGTCAGCAGTGCTTCCAGTCACTGTGTTATTGTGTTATTTCCCTTGGCTTTTGCATTAAAAAACAAGTTTCATCAGTCTGCCTTAATGCAAAATATTTCTAGTTCCCAACTTGAACAGCTCTAATAGTGCCAGCACAGAAATATATTCAATGTCATATGTCAAAGGAAAGAATGAAGCCCCCGTGTTGTGTACACATGATACGCACAGAGGCACTTACGGTGCATGATGAGCATAATTTTGTGACACAGGCTGAACAATGAGGCAATTACAGCAGCCATCCTGCATTTCACAATCACCACTTCAAAAAACATTTTGTATACACAGTCATGCTATTCGGGAAAGAATTTACACTCAGAAGAGATAAGAGCTGATTGATTGAATTCTCTTCGGAGAGTATTTTAACCAAGCATGCTTTATTACAGCTTACTGCACTTTAGTTTGTGTTTATGAACATGCAATGCTGAACATGCCTTGATAGACAATGATGATGTCTCTGTCTGACATGACTGTTATCATACTGTGACTTTATTAGCATATAAATATTTTTTCATTAAACTTTTTGGATGATATTCAATTCTCATGCAACTCCAATGGTTTCACTAAGAAAAGAGACAAAATAGTGTACTGCAATCTAGTTTGATATTAGTCCAAAAATAAGTAAAAACCCTTGAAAATGGGATGTTTTCTACTGCTGAAATCAATCGACTTGTAAAATGTAATTTGAATTTAAAGTTATCTTAATTATCAAATTCACTTAAACTTAATTATATTTAAATTCACTCAGTACTCTGTAATAAATGTTATACTTGTAATGGATAGGCTCAGCCCATTAAAACAATAATTTTTTTTATGAGTGAGATGAGACCAATTTAAAAGAAAATTAATCTGTGGATGGAACAAGGATTCAATTTCAATAGTCTAATATCTCAGACATACTACACTTTTACCAAGGGCACCTCCGTCAGGGCACCATATTATTCTACAGTACAAAATATACTGACTTGGAGAGGCTTTTTATTTCGCTACTATGGCCTTCAATCAATGGCTTTGGTTTTCTATATAATAAGAACTGTTCTACATTAATTGGTATTTTAACATAAAAAACCAGAAGACAAACCCAAAATCTCAAATCTGAGAAGTTAATTTTGGAAACGATTATTTTTAATTTCAAAAACTTCCACTGAAAAATGACAGCTAGCTCTGAGCCTCTGTGTAATTTATGCCCATACTTTCAAGTGAAGCTTGTGTTTTCTAATACATTGTCAGCACACAATGAACCTGCAGTTGCAATTTGCATAAGCAAAGACATTTTTAAACTAGTTCTTATACAGGAATTAATACTTTTTTTTTTTTTTCTTGGCAAATTTCCAGACTCTATGGAAAAATGCTAAAATAATTCAATGCATCACTCTTGCCAATTCATCAGTTCTCTCAAGACTGGCTCCATTGCAAAGTTAAATAAATATTTCACATTTATAAATCTGCATTTTTGCTACCTAGTTCTTCTCTGGAACTAGAAGTTAGGTATTTCACCTGTACTTAGAGTTGGTATTGTACATAAAATTATACAATATAAACCTTATTTAACTGTTACAGTTGCACAGTCAAACAGAATTAAAGATGCCATATTCATATAATTCAGTTTCTTGCTGCATTTGTATTGTAATCATCTAATAAAAATTAAAATGAGAGTCTATGAAAGGGCCAAGTAGGCATCTCCATAATATAGGATTTCTGTTCTATACTTTCAACAACAAAGAACATTATTTCTTATCTTGAAACCCTCTGTCTCACTCACTCTGACCTCTTGCTCATCTTCAGTCCTGTCTTTGAACAAAGTTATATTCACTGAGTCTCCCAGAAGATATTCTTTTCCTACTGATGAATTTCACCCCAAAGCTCTTAGCTGGATTTTTGTTAACCATTTTATTTCACAAAAGAAAACATTACTTTCATTCAGAGCAAATTGGCAGCACAGGATGACTGCTTGTATGAAGGAAACTCCACTGCTCATTTTTATCCTAAATACAGAGTTTAAGTACTGAAGAACTCCTCCAACCTTTCGAAAATGTTGAGACACTTTTTTTTCATCATATGGCTTGAAATATACATTTCTCCTAAGAATGCTGTAATGGTTAGGTTTAAGTATTAGGGCTGGAAGGGAAGGTATCTATATGCTTCTACACCTGAAGCTCATCCTGCACATATATACATACACACACAAATATGTGTTACAGTAGAACAAGCGTGACTCTTGTTTCTTACTGATTAACATACTCAAGGGAGGAGTTGCACAGCAGTCATTTCTGAATCTGCTGTTTAAATGAGCTAAAACTAACTGTGATTTTCTTGTTTCAAATGCTAATTTATTTGATGGTAAAGACTATATTATTGCTTGTTATATGCACATAAAATATTGACTAATTTTATCTTAGTCATTCTCTTTTCCATTTTTCTTCCCTTTCAATCTTACTCACAGGTAAAGTCACTAGATAGCACACATAATGAAATATATTTACCATAAATAGAAGTTTTATATCAGGCATTTTAATTCCCATACACGTACAAAAGATAGCTGGATCTCTGCCAGCACTCACGAGGGAGGTATCCAAGCTCCCTCGGCCCCCTTGATGCAGGCAAAGGGGTCTTCCGTGGGCTTCGTCACCCCAGACAAGGTCGTTTCACCACGGTCATATCACGAAGACACAGGGGGTCTTCGTGACGGTCTGGTATCTCCAGGAGACTCAAGCTCCTGCAGGGCCTCTGTGCCCTGTTCTCAGGGTGCCACCGTGGCAGCAGTGCGAGGGGGGAGCCAAGGTCAACTCCCCCCGCATTCCATCTGGCCATCCCAGTCCAGCTCCGGGACGTCTTTGAGCTTCTTAGCTCCTCTCTCTCCGGTGCTGCATGTCCAAAACTGCTCTCCAAAATAGGAGTCCATGTCCCTCTTTTTCTCAGAGGGGTCTCAAGGGAGTTTTGGGGTCTGGTATAAGTCTTACCCCAAACTCTGTAGCTCTGCTGCTGGCTCTCTCTCTCTCCCTTTCCAGGAGTCCTTTCTGCGATGCTGCATGTCTCTGTTGCTTCTCCGGTTCAGGTCTTATCTGTCCTGGCTCTGTGCCACTGTTTCTCTGGTCAGTGCCGGCTGCTGCTCTGCGCCCATGGAGAAAAACATCTCCCGGCATAACTACAGGCACTTAGCCTAGTCTAAGACTGTTCCGAGTCTCTGCAATCCCCCCAGCCGGGGGCTGGGAGGGGGCCAGAGGCCCCAAGGGACTCAGAGCCCCTTCCTCGTGGCTCTACAACATGGCCACCTCTCCTCCAACAACCCAACCTACAACTACCACTCATCTCTTCCGGTGAGCTTGTGATATATTTACATTTTTTGCAGGAGCGCCCATTGGGCAAAACTTCAAAACTTCCAGGGGTTTCCACCCCTTGGGGTCTACCACTTTTTCAGCCTCTGGGGGAAAAAACAAGGTCCAAACCACCACAAAGTCTCTCTCTCGGGAGACCGAAGCTGAGCACCTTTCTCCCTCTGCCCTGCCCCTCTCCTCACCACCGCAAGCTGCCTGTTGTCTGGAGCTGAAACTCTGCCAGCGTGGAGAGGACTGAAAGCTGCCGTGCCACATGCGTGAGTTATACCTTGTCCTTGTACCCTCACCACATTTGTGAGGGCCGAAAGCGCTGCTTGATGAGATGAAAGAATCGGAATCCTGCGTTTTGACCCCACGAAACCAGTGACACGGCTCAAACACGAGCAGCAGAGATGCATCTCGACTACACTGCAAAAGAAGTAAGCTGCCAGACCCCCGGCAGCTATGGAGATAAGCGTCAAAAGCAGCAGAGAAAGAAAAGAAAAAAGGCAGAAACTGCTCCTTACCCCCCCTCTATCTAGGCAGAAAGGTAGTTTTGGTGGTAACTTTCCTATGCTTCTAAAGTAATCTTAGCTTTTTTCAACTTTTCCCTATTTTTCCCTCTTTTTCTCTTTGCATCTCTTATAATTAATAAAACAAAAATATGAGGTTTTGGTATCAACACATGATTTTGCTCGGGCAATATTCAAACCTCAAGTTCTTTCTGCAAAAATTTAGGTGGACTGTAACAGTGATAGGTCAAGAGGCTATGGACAGAAGTTGGAATCTAGTGGTTACTGAATATGTAAAAATGCACTGCAGTTGAATGTGTTAAGGAAACGTATTTTCATTTTTCTTGCTCTTCTTTAGGCCTTTACTTTAGGTAATACTGGAGGATGGGATAAGGGACTTCTCAGACCATTTGGTCTGACCTAGGATAGCCATATTGAGCTTTGTGTTACAGTTCCTCTGCATACCATAATCATAGAATCATAGAATGATTTGGGTTGGAAGGGACCTTAAAGATCATCTCATTCCAACTCCACTGCCATGTGCAGGGACACCTTCCAGTTGCTCCAAGCCCCATCCAACCTGGCCTTGAACACCTTCAGGGATTGAATATCTACAAGTTCTCTGGGAAACCTCTTCCAGTGCCTCACCACACCACAGTAAAAAATTTCTTCCTAGTATCCAATCTAAACATACACTTGTGAAGGACTAGGAATCAGAATGGGGAAAATCTCAGAAGTGGAAAAAGATGTACAGTGATTGAAAGGACTTTATGATACAGACTTTACAGTTATAACGTATATACACATTGTATGCTTCCCCAGAATTTGTATTTCCCGGGCATGTTTAGCCTTGTCCGTTCCCCTGCTTTCCTGTGGATTGGCTGGAGAAGCTGCAGAGAGGAGACAGCCTCCATTTGCCCCTTCTCTCCCCGGTTCCTCCCACGTTCCTCCCTCTTTTGCCCGTGTCCCTATCCTGGTTTGTCCCCCCGCTTGTCTGTCTCATGCTCCGCCCTATGTTCTGGCCCTTTCCCCTCTCGAGCTGACAAAAGATCATGCATGAATAAAGCATTCTACCTGCATCCCACCTTTGTGTCCTGGACCCTTGTGGTGCCACGGTCCCACCCCCCCCCCCCCCCCCCCCCCCGTTTGGACCGCGGCATACACTCTTTCGGTTTAAATCCACCCCCCCTTGTCCTTGGTAAAAAGTCCCTCACCAGCTTTTTGTAGGCCCCCTTTAGGTACTGGAAGGATTAAACTTCCTCTAAGGTGTGCTTGACCCATATGCCACAAGTCAGCCTGTCAGATAAGGTATAAAAAATGACAGTCAAAAGCATCACTCAAAAATAATTACTGTGTTTACTTTTCTTTTTATAATGCAACATAGTGAATAGGAAGGGAAAATTTCAAATATGTGTTTCGTACTGGATCACCAAGGGATGTTTATTATAACACTGTAATTTAAAATAATTCACTGTGATATTCTGTTTTGATTTTCTTCAAGAAAATCCTACTCATTTTACAACTAGAAACTCCCTATGCTTTGACATGGAAGGGAATAATTTCTCTGTAATACCTGCATGGATAAATAAGAGCTGACAGATGGTATAATACACAATAAGAGTTTCTATTAGGTTCAGAATACATTTTACACAAACACAGTCCTTATGTACATATAATCCCAATAGCCCTGGTCTAGATCTTAGTGAAATCAACAAGACTATGCCAATTAAATCTGGTGTATAAGATAAGAAATTTAACTGTTTTCCACTCATTTCATACTTCTAATAAAAAATTAACAAAAATTTATTGCTAGTATACAGTATTGAGATGCACTGATTTTAATAATTTGTAATCACTCTCATTCTGTTTATCTACTGCAGCCTGAAACCACTTGATTAAGCTAACTATATACTTAGTTAAGACAGCAAGAATATATAAAATAAATGCAGCAACACAAAGGAAAATGTTGTTTTCCTTTTAGTTTGACTCGTTGGGCATGCATTCACTACATGATGCCCAGAGAAAATTCAAAACTGTGGATCAATAAAAGACCAAAGAAATTAAGTAAAGACAACTATTACAAAAATAATAAAGAAGATGGGGAAAAAAGGATATAGGATATACTCTTCTGGGGTTCTGCTGCAGCTAGTTAACTGTAAACTAAATTTGATTAAGCAATGACAATTTGGAAGATTTTATGCATGACAAAAAGAGACATGTCTTTCTACATAAGAGTAACTCTAGCCCCACTAGAACTTAATCTAGCTAGGACCCTAAAAGAAAATAAAAATGTTTCTCTAAATACATTAGCAATAAATGGAGGGCTAAGGAGAATCTCCAGCCTTTTCTGAATGTGAGGGGAAAAAAGTGACAAAGGATGAGGAAAAGGTTGAGGTACTTAATGCCTCCTTTGCCTCAGTTTTTAATAGTAAGACCAGTTACTGTCTGGATACCCAGCCTTGTGAGTTGGAAGACAGAATGAAGACCCTGGAATCCAAGAGAAGATGGTCAGTGACCTGCTACACTATTTAGACAGAGATACACACAAGTCTATGGGGCTGAATGGGATCATAGAAATATAGAATCACTAAGGATGATCACTAATATCATCAAGTTCAACCACTGAATCTTTCATAAACTCAGTCAGCATGGGTTTACAAAAGGCAGGTCTTGCTTGAGTAAGATTATCATTTCTATGATAAGATGACCCACTTAGTGGATGAGGAAAAGACTGTGGATGTTGTCTGCCTGGACTTTAGTAAAACCTGTGACACCATTTCCCACAGAATTCTCCTGGAGAAACTGGAGCAGTGGTGAATGGAGTTACATCCAGTTGGCAGCTGGTCACAAGTGGTGGTCCCCAGGGCTCAGTATCGGGGACAGCCCTGTTTAACAACTTTACAAACAATCTAGACAAGGGGATTGTAGGCACCCTCAATCAGTTTGTAGATGACACCAAGCTGGGTTTTAATTTTGATCTGCTGAAGGGTAGGAAGGCTCTGCAGCAGGATCTGGACAGGCTGGATCGATGGGCAAAGGCCAAGGGTATGAGGTTCAACAAGGCAAAGTGCTGGATCCTGCACTTGGGTCACAACCTTATGCACCACTACAGGCTGGAGGTAGAGGGGCTGGAAAGCTGCCCAATGGAAAAGGACTGGTCAACAGCAGCTGAACATGAGTCAGTAGCATGCCAAGGTGGCCAATGGCATCCTGACCTGTATCAGGAATAGTGTGGCTAGCAGGATCAGGGCAGTGTTCGTTCCTCTGTACTTGGCACCAGTGAGTCCAAGTGGGAGGGCTCCAAGGCTGAGGGAACTGGGGTTGTTTAGCCTGGAAAAATGGAGGTTCAGGGGGCACCTCCCACCCTCTACAACTGCCTGTCAGGAGGTTATAGTGAGGTGGGAGTCAGCCTCTTCTCCCAGGTAAAAAGAAACAGAACAGGAGAAAACAGCCTCAAGTTGGGCCGGGGGAAGTTTAGATTTGATATTAGGAGTAATTTCTTCACGGGAAGGGTAGACAAGCACTGGAATAGCTGCCCAGGGAAGTGATTGGGTCTGGATGTATTTAAAAGATGTGTAGCTGTGGCACTGAGGGACATGGTTTAGTGGTGGACTTGACATTTCCGGGTTAGCAGTTAGGCTTGGTGATCTTAGAGGTCTTTTCCAACCTAAACAAATCTATGATTCTATTACTGGTAGTTGTGACAGAAAAAGAAAGATTTTCTTAAGAATTATTTTCCTTTCCCAGAAAATTGCTTCCTTTTGAAAAACCAAAGTAGAGAAAAAAGTAGCATCCTTAAGGAAAAAAGAAAAATAATTTATATTTGAAAACATCTTTACATTTTGGTTATATTATAATAATTCTGTTAATTAATCAGATAAATGGAAAATTACAAAAAAACCCCTTTTTCAAAGCCTTTCAATGGGTGACAGACACCATAAACCTTGACTTTCCCTCTCTTTTATTTACTCTTTTCCTTAGTTTGTTTTTTTTTTTTTCCAAAAAGCAGGAGAACCATTAGAAAAATGAAATGTGTTAATCTGAGAAGTTTTACAACATGAAACTTCTAGCTCTGTGTCAGAACTAGTTTTGTTGTAGTGTGCAGTTAGCTGTAGAAATGATAACTTTAATGAAGACCCTGTTTCCTTATAGACAAATGGAGTGAACTCCCAAGGGCATCCCCCATGTGTCATTCTCACTATGCTTTTTGATTTGATCAAATTGAATCTTTCATGCTTGATGAATACACAGGTGGTGTCTTGTAAAGTTGCCTGCTCCTTGGATTTTCCATAGCCATTTCTAAAATTTATGTTTTCCTGTTTTCAGTGCCCCCTGGGGCAAACACAGCTCCACCTAGTTTAAATTATTTTTGAGTCTTATTTTTTATCAGTATCTAACTCCTGTTACTTTCTTCAGCTTATTTTTTTTTCAATGTCTTTCAAGTCAGCATTCTTGTGCATGTTACAGACTTGAAAGGAGAATTTGAGAGGACAGTAGTTTTGAATGACACTCATGCTAGCCCACGTATCTGACCATTAAGTGCAAGCTCATGTAGTACATAGAAGTGACACTGAATAAGTTAGAAGGGTACGATTTGTCAATAACGGTGGTTGAGAGTACTTTTTTCATGGTAACCTCTGAATAAAATATGTGAATGATTACAAATACAATAGCCATGAGGTAAGTGAGGAAAGAATACCAGTTAGTTTTACAAATGGAAAGCGCAAAAGATAAAACAAGAAAAGTTTAGATATTATGGTAACTATAGACAAAACAATACTGCACTTCACCAAAAAGAGAATTGCTAAAAATTTTTCAGAGGTACTGCTATGTTAGCTTCATTTTGGAAAATGCTGTGATAGGCTTTCAGTGGGTGGAGGCGGGGAGGGCGCAGGGAAGAGTGGTTTGTATCTTAAATTAAGTGTGATAAACAATTGTAAAAAGATTTCATGAAGAAAATAACACTGACCAAGTTCAGACAGCTCTGTACTGATCCCCACTGCCTAGGCTTTTAGATTAACCTTTCAAACCCTACATTTTTGGTTCCCACACTTAACGCAGAAATCTCCATCTGAAGGATCACCAACCACAAAATTAACTATACCAGTTAAAAGTTAAGAAATCTGAATGATTTATCAATAGGACAATGATGGTTCTTGGATAAGGAGCCAACACTGATGAGAAAACTGAAGTGCAAGCAAAGGAAACTCCGGTAAAGCAAAGGTAGAGCGTATAGCTTTGGAGAAATTATTTCACACTGCATTTCTGCAGTCTTAGCAACCAATAGTTATAGCATCATAATGCATAGGTTTGCAGTAAAAAATTGATTTAACCTGGCTTTTAGGATTCATCCACTTGAACTTGAATTAAACCCACTGTAGTGGTACTGGAGCATGCAATGCAGAAAGGCATTTATTCATGACTTCCTGATCTCATAGGATAAAGAGCTAATCTTGACGTTATTGCATTGGTCAACCACCTTTACTAGTAAACATTATTTTCCCCTCAAACATGTCTGACTCCTTTCTCTCATAATTATTTTTCATAAATTCCAGATTAAAGCTGTATTTTCAGATTTTCCTTCTGAAAACTATTATAAATGAGGAAAAGAATTCCCAAACCATCCTCTATTTGTTTGCTTTAAATATTGAGCTAAATATGTTTAAAAAGCAGGTTCTAACTAAAGGGATATCTTTTCTAAACATAATAGCTTTCTCTGTATTTTTTTGTACTTTTCCACACCACTTTAAAATATTGACTTTAGCTCTCCATTGTAATATTGGTCTTCTTAAAGACACATTTAAATGACAAATACTGTTTGCTGTCTCTACTGTACACACTTTTGTTTAACTTTTCAAGGATGGCACTAAACCTGCCTGCGCTTATTTTAATCTAAGACTGCTTAGCATTTTTGAGGAGTACTGCTTGCAAAGGTATGGCCACCAGTTTTGTGGGTATGGCTACCCACAGAATATAAATATATGCATATCTATTATTTTTTTTGCAACATAAAAGTAAGACACTGGCTTAAATTTATTGTTTCTTTAATATTAATGAAACCAGGACATGTCAGGTCCTGGTTTGGAGGTTTTCTTCCTATTAGCAATGAATAAAACTACCCTAGCTAGTGAAAAAACTGTAATATATTTTCACTCACAGGTTACTTGTAGCATTAATATATAAGGACATACTTTTAAGGCTAACGGCCTAATAACTTGCCTTTCTGCAGCTTCTTAAGACTAATTTAATGATTCAGTTCTGTTTGGGGGTGAGGTTGAATATATTATTGCTTAGGTCACTATATCATCTTAAAAACAAACAAACAAAAGCCCAAACCAAAAAAACTCAGCTGCAAGTTAATAGACAACAAATTTCTGTGTGCTTCCTAGGGAAAGTCAAAGGAAGGAAGAGATGAAAGGAACTATTTAACCCACATCTCTCAGCTTCTTGCCACAGAACATTCACATTCCCAGGTCAGAAATGAGATTTTTTTCAAGATGCTCAATTTAACCTAAAAGATTTTGGGTGCCACTGAGAATTTCTAAAACTCTATTTTAAAAAGAAGCCCTGCTTGTGGTACAGCATGGAGTAAAGATGAAGACTGACATGAGAAACCAATACCTTCCATGGCTAGAGCAATATCCTTTTTCACTCCATTATCCACACAAAGAAATTCACGTGCAAGAATTCAGATGTAGCCAAAAATGCATGTATCACAGGCATGTATTTATCTCTAAGTTAGGAATCTAAACTATCATCAGAGTCAATGAAGATCCAGTAAATACAGTCAGTAGAGTCTACAGAGCTGTTTGTGTCACTATAAGACAAGACACTGACATTTGATCTGCTGGTTCTCTAGACACTGTTGATGTGCTGGCAAGGGGCTCAATGCACTTGACCGCAGGTATTGATTGGTATTGATTCAGTGTCATCTGAGACAGCAAAGTCTATCCTGCATGGGTTCCAGCTGCTGCTCCTCTGTGATACTTGTGGGTCCCATGCCATATCTGCCAGCCATGCAGGGGCCTGAGGCAGGCTAAGTCCTTTCAGAGATGAGTGTGTTTGAGCAGGAGAATTGAGCTTTGCTGTCTGAGTATTTCAGTGGCAAAGTGAATTCCATGTCACATCCAGATTTCTCCTCACACTTCTACTCTCCCCATCATCTAGATTTAGGGACACAATGAAGATCTTTCATTATCAAGTACTGTTGTCAAATCAGTGTTTGGGAGGCAAGGAGAAAAACTCTTATTCAGATTACAGTCTCAGATGATATTCTACAGTATGAAACTGAGACAGTGTTTAACTAACACTGTTTAACACAGCCTTATAAATCAAGGTCAGTAAAACTATTCACAGCATTCATTTAGTGAATACTCAGTCTGAGCACTCTTTTAGCACATTAATATTGTATTTGGGACGCAGAAATATTTGCTATAGGTAATTAAGTAGTCATAGCCACAGACAAGACTGACTTAAAGTCACTACAAAAATTATGCATTTTTATTCCATCAAGTAAATCAGTTATTTCTACTAGTTTTACACTAAATATTTGCAGAATGATTTGGAACATGCAGAACTGGAAATTATATTTGGGAATTATATTGTACACACTGCATGAGGCAGCCATTAATGTTTTACAGCTGGGAAGCTTGGGAAAATTAAGAATAAAATTATTCTATGTAACAGGTATAAATTAATACGACAGAAATTTTTACTTGGAGGATTTTTAAAAGGCAATCTTCAATAGTAAATTTTAAAATGTCTAAGCTTTAGGTGTGCTTTTAGTATTTATTTAAAAAAAGCAAATCAGGATTATCTCAATCTGCTTCCTCAAACATCCATTAAAAAATCCTTCATCATTAGATTTTACACAAAAACATATTAGATTTAATATAATAAATAGATTTAACATAAAAAAGAAATATTACAATAAGCATTTTAGATCATTAAAACAATTTCAGAAGCCTTATTCATATGAATGTAACTTGTGTTTCACATATTCATGACAATGAAACCAAACTAACTAGCCAATTTTACTTTTTGTTATGTATGTTTGAGTTTTTTAATTGCTAGTTCTGTGCCTCTCTTTCAGCTGCAAAATGGAATTAGAATGCATAATTGAAGTATTTTAACTTTGGGTCCAAAATGGTACTTTTTTTTATGCAAGGGATAGATTTACCTACAAAACCCACAAACAATTAAGAGTTTAATATTTTTTTTTCTAATTATTTTCTAATTTGATCATACAAAAGCAGAAGCAGATTCTACAAAGCATTCAGGAGCTCTTTTTTTTTCTTTTTTTTATTTTAATAGATGTCTTTCTATTTATACTAAGAAAATTACCATTATATTGTTGTATTAATCCTAAAAGCTTTCTGGATGTGTATTTTCATTAGATAGTGATGCTCAGCATTACCAAGATAAAAGAATTAAGAATATATTTAACAATATGTTGGAGAAAGTAGAAGTTTGGCATAAAGGCCATGTTTACAAGCTATATGGACACATAAATAAATAATCACGTAATTTATTTCTTTTACTTATGTAATAATTTATTTATTTACTGTTAATTTGGGCACTGAGCACTGTTACAGTGGAAATTACTGATAAAACATCTGAGATTTTTAGACACTTTAGGGTACATGCAAAACATGATCAATCATCCTTTATGTTGACTAAAAATTGATGATAGAGTTTGTGATGTCTTGGTCACTTCTTCTGCAGTACAACTATTCAAATTGCATGTATATGAACCAGTGCGGAGGTCAATAACTTCATATTTAAAGGGTTTAGGATTTACATATTCAACAGGGGGTTTACATATTCATGGTATTAAAATTGAGGGTTTTCACAAGGATGACATAAGGGGAAAACACAGGTTAACACATCTTGGGGTTTTAGGAATTACCTCATGGGAAAAGCCCTATTTTGTCTTGGGGGATTTTACAGGGGGGATTAGGTATTGGATCTACAGGATGCAAGGGATACAGAGTATACACATGCAAAGGGAGGAACATAATGGGTTTTATGCAGAGGTCTGATAACATCAAAGCACCTCTCCCTGTTTCTTGGCAGAGCATTTCAAACAAGTGACATCTGTTCTGGCCCTCAAACAGGTTTTTCCCCAGCTTCTGTGACTCAAAGTTTTCTGTTTAAACCTAGCAGTTTCTTTTCTCATATCCAAAATTTGGAACACAACAAACCAGTGCCAGCGACATTTTACATATTCAAAAGCAGAACTGCTTTGATTGCTCCTTAGCCTTTTTGATCAAAACTGGAGTTATTCTGCAAGTACCAAGGCTGCCTCTTTTGATTCCCTTTTCCAATTTTTTTTTTTATGGGTGGGGGTTGGCTGTTTTTTCACACTGTGAAAGAAACCGTCACTAAGCTCTGCTAAACTGAGTGGAACTTGTACCTGCAATGATCCTGTCTCTTGTGAAATTCTCTTTAAAATATCAACTGAATTACTGAACTTTTAGTTCACCGAACTGCTTATCATAGCACTTGGAATAATGCCTACTTTCTCTGTTTTACAAGTTAAATGCATTGCTTTTCCTTATCACAACATAAGTGGCTTCTGAATACCACTCTTCCATATTGGAATTAGGTTGTATTTGTAACATTCTTGAGCTTTAGTTTCCACCTTCTTCACTCATCACTGCTTTCCTTGCTGGTTCACTGTGCAACAAAAAGTTTACCACACTCTTGATATTTTTAAGCTGTATATCTGTTAGCTGTGTATCGAGTTAGCTGTCTACAGCTAGTAAGTTCCCATTAGTATCAGGTTATATGAGAAACTAAGGTCTCCCAATTCAGGATTCTTTTTTCTAACAGTTATCATTTGTCTAAGCAACTTAAACTTCTGGTTAGATCCAGATCATATACTGAGAACCTGTATGTGGACAAGATAGCTCAGTCTGTTTTCTCAGGGTAAGGTCCAACACTAAAAACATGTTTAATGGATACAAAACTCTCATTTTATCAGTTTTGGTTTTTGTCAATATAACTTCCCTCAAACATTTTATGTTCTTTTTCTCAGAAGTTGTGGTGTTTGGCCAAGCTCTTTTGTTTGTGACTACGAAGATAACAAATTGCTTTAAACAGTAAATCTTACCTATGTATTTGATCTGACTCAATTCTTCATCCTAAAAGGAACTTCCCCTTTGACCTTTACCTCAAGGATTTGTTCTCCCAGTGATTTCTCAGTTCTGTAAGTCACCCATACCCTAGTTTCCTGGTTGACATAGCTGAAGCAATGAGTGAACTGAAGTGACTAGAATTTTATAACTGCTCCTTCAACAAAGATTTCAGCTCTGACTGTAAGTTACCTACTAGAATGCTCCCAGGCAAGTTTTGATTTGATTGATTGGAATAACTTCTCCCCCTGGCTTCATCTGTTCTTGCATAAGAGATTACCATTCCTAAATTACTGGCAATCAAAGACTGTGTGCTGGTTGCTGATACATTCAAATTCACAGTCTGGCATATTAATTTCCTATGTCACTGATTTTACTTTAAATAAATATAGCAATTCACAAACTGGGAGTAGTTGGCACATATTTGTTTTTGGCAACTCTGGATTCCTTTAGAGAGTGACTAAAAGAGCATGCAGTGACAGGACAAGGGGAAATGGTTTTAAACTGAAAGACAGTAGGTTTAGATCACATATGAGGAAGAAATTCTTTAATGTGAGGATGGCAAGGCACTTGAACAGGTTCCCCAGAGAAGCTGTGGATGACCCATTCCTGCAAGTGTTTAAGGTCCAGTTGGATGGAGCTCCGAGCAACCTGGTCTAGTGGTAGGTGTTCCTGTCCATGGCAAGGGAGATGAAGTTAGATGATCATCAAGGTCCAACCCAAACCATTCTATGATTCTACGATTCTATGCTTTGGACAATTTCTGGAGAAAGACACAGCAGAAGAGATGAAGGAAATGACCTCTTATATTGCATGAAGAACAAGTTTGTCTGGAGTTATTGCCACCTTCTTGGAAAATATCCAGACATTGCTTTAATTTCTTTTGTGAGGCCTCCAGCTAACTTTTTTAAATTTCTGGGACATACTTGAATCCTTCTTCCTCCATTTTGGTTCAGCAACGTACAAGTTCGTGCATTGCCTCCATGGAAACTGAATGTTATGGTTGTCATCAGTATTGTCCTTTTTGACAAGAAGGATATTGAGGTGCTGGAGCAGGTCCAGAGAAGAGCAGCAAGGCTGGTGAAGGGACTCGAGCACAAGTCCTATGAGGAGAGGTGGAGGGAGTTGGAGCTGTTCAGCCTGGAGAAGAGGAGGCTCAGGGGAGACCTCATCACTCTCTACAACAACTTGAAAGGAGGTTGTAGCCAGGTGTGGGTTGGTCTCTTCTCCCAGGCAACTATCAGCAAGACAAGAGGGCATGGTCTCAAGTTGTGCCAGGGGAGGTTTAGGTTAGATATTAGAAAGAATTTCTTTACAGAGAGGGTGATCAGGCATTGGAATGGGCTGCCCAGGGAAGTAGTGGATTCTCTGTCCCTGGAGATTTTTAAAAAGAGACTGGATGTGGCACTTAGTGCCACGGTCTAGTAACCGCAGCGGTAGTGGATCAAGGGTTGGACTTGATGATCTCAGAGGTCCCTTCCAACCCAGCTGATTCTATGATTCTATGACTACTTGTTTACCCAAATGCTCGGACTGTGTGGGGTCAAACAGTCCCTATGCAAACCCCTTCATATACTAAGAATAAACAACAAGTTCCTTTCAGGCAACATTTGGTCAAAAATCTTTCTTCCCTAGCTTTCTCTGTATTGCAGTCTTTTACTCTTTTCTCTCCTTTTCTTCAGTCCTCTCTTTTTTTTTTGGCTCTGCAAATAAATGCTCAAAGACAGTTTTCCTTCACATGTGTCAGCATATGCCTTTATTCCGTGAAGTGACACCAACCTGGGTTTGAAGGAAAGGCTTCTATCGTTTCAGTCAACGAGCTGTGTAGAAGGTTTTAAAGCTTCTATCAAATCAGGAAAGAGGTTCATATTCAGCCTCAGTGAGGCTGAATCTGGCCTATAATAGTTCCAATAGTCATGGAATCATATTGATTTATAAGCCAATTTGCATGATGACATTGCAGATGTTAAACAAAGCAAGTTTTCTTTCATCTACCATCAGATTTGTATCTTTCTTCTGACACACCTACTATTAGCAATGCTTATGAGTTTATGCCAGACTAATAAAATCTTCACTGAACAGAAACTTAAAGATAGTCTTGCTCTGGTATAGCTAAGCAACTTAGTTTCTTTTCAATTACGTATTTAAAGGAGGGGACAAGAAAAATTGTGAGGAATCTCCATGGCTTTTCTCTAGACATGGTTAGGTGATCACTCTGACAGATTCCATTCTTTTGGTTGCTGGTTTTCTGTTACGGAAATTTGTAATATCTTATTAAAATTCTCTTAGGGTGTAGAGATGTTTCAAGAAGATTATTTCTTTCCACTAATGTTTAGCTGCTTGATTATCAGTTCATTTATGCTTTCCAAGGAATCATTTATTTTTTTAGGACAGTGTAATTTTTGTGCAAGCCTGACTGTTATCTCATTTGCTTGCAAAGTGACAATTAGTTCCTGATATATAGCCTCTAGTGTACAGCGCTTGTCAGTCACACAAAATCAGCTCAGTCACTGATCTTGAAGTCTGTAGGAAAATATACTAAAACTTGTGTAAGGTTTAGGGGGTTTTGTTTGGTTTTGTTTTTGGTTTTTTTTTATAGAAATGAAATTAATGTTGACACATATGCATGCATATTATCTGCTCTGAGGCAGTTTTTATGACTTGCGTTTACAACTACACTACTCTGTATCTGATTTTCCTATTATTTCATTTTCTTTGAAATTTTCCAGAAGAATTATGTTTTAGACAGAAAATCCTTTGATGCACTTCCTTAAGATGTTTTCTATAAAAAAACTAGCTGTCTAGTGAGACAATTTATTTGAGTCAGAAAATTACTTTCAAGTAGAAAATTAAATTAAAAATCTTTAAAAATGCATAAGAAACTTTCCCCAACCACCTAATTACTCATTAACACAATTATTTTGAGTTTAGAGTACTCTAAACACAAGTGTTTAGAGTTTTCTATGAGACGTTAACAGGACTTTTACCCTTGACAGCAGTGAAAACCTTTTTAAGAGAAATCTTGGATCTGAGAGAAAATCAGCTAACACAGGAGATGTCTTTATTTAAATAGGTGGTATGACTGATAAACTTTTAGGGACTGAAGCGATCTGAAGGGTACAAAATCTGACCATCATTTTTAACTGAGGGAAGACATTGAGGCAGCAGATAGAGGCAGCTTAAAGAAACTTCAGCATAGTATGTAGGAGAAAAAAGTGTGTGGAGAGAAATGGAACATACATTTAGGTTAAACTTACGGATTTGGATCAGTTCAGATTTGGAAAGACAGGGGAAGAAGAACATAACACTGAACAGAACTTTGTTCCCATCCGCATACCTGTTTCAAATTTTCTCCTAATTTTTACAGTGTAGAATTAGTTTCTTTTGCCTCTAAGTTAGAGCAAATCAACCTGCTAAATATATACCATTTAAAAAATATTTTTCCATTAATGCAAATAAAGTCTTCATAGCAATAGTACAAAGGGTCCCATTCTATTCCTGCTAAAAGTAGCAGTAAAATTCAAAGTGTTTTTAATTCATGTTGTCAGCATTAATGAATGTTTAACCAATGTAATACATTTATCCTCTTATCTACAATAATGGATTCTAGTAGCAAAACAACAAGGAAGAAAAACTATACAGTGTTAAAAGATAAGACAAAAGTAAGTCCAGAGATAACATATATTATTTACCAGACACAGGCTGCAATTCAAAGCCTAGAGGAAGAGGAAATTTTTATTTGGTATTGCTGAGCTTAGCATGGCTACCACAATATCCTCACTAATCCACAATTGCAAAGATTCACTTGATCCCTTGTCCAAATTCTTTTTAAAGCTCCTAACCAGTTCCATTTTTCACAAAGTTAGGTTCTTATGGAAAATATTCATATACATGTATAAACTTGGAACTTGAAGTTCACAAATATAAAAACGTCAGGATAGGAAAATACTTTGATCTGTCAAAACATTTAGCAGAAAAAATTTACCTTGAGCTTTATCAGGTAATTGCATAAGGACATTGATGAGGACAGTCTTCATAAAGGGTGAGAAGGAGGACCCAGGAACTACCAGCCAGTCATTCTCACCTCAATCCCTGGAAAGGTGATGGAGACCATCTCTATCCACACGGATGACAAGAAGGTGAATAGGAGGAGTCAGCATGGATTCATTAAAGGTAAATTGTGCTTGACCAACCTAATTGCCTTCTATGATGAGAAAACTACCTGGAAGGATGAGGGGAGAGCAGTGTTTATTATTTACTTCAACTTCAGCAAGGCTTTCGACACTGTCTCTCACAATATCCTCATAGACAAAGTGGGGAAGTGTGGACTGAATGGACAGTGGAGAGTGAGGTGGATTGAGAACTGTCTGAATAGCAGATCCTAGAGGGTTGCAATCAGTGGTACAGGCTCTATTTGGAAACCTATCACTAGTGGTTTCCACAAGGTTCAATACTGGGCCCAGTATTCGTTAACTTATCCTTCAGTGACTTGGATAAAAGGGTAGATGCCTTCTCAGCAAGTTTGCTGACAACACAAGGTTGGGAGGAGGGGTTCATATGCCACAGTGCTGTGCAGCCCTTCAGAAGGACCTCGACAGGTTGACAGAGACAGATGGGCAGAGAAGATCCATCTGAAATTCAATAAGGGCAAATACAGGGTCTTGCATCTGAGAAACAATAACCTCATACACCAGTATAGGCTGGGACCCAATCTGTTGGAAATCAGCTCTGTGGAGAAGGACATGGGGATCCTGGTGGACAACAAGCTGTCCATGACCAACTGTTATCGTTTACCTTGGCTGAATGCCTAATGTCCACCAAGACTCCGCCCAACCCCCCTGAGGGAAAAGGAGAAAGGAAGGGGGGAAAGAAAAAAACTTGCAAAACCGAGACTGTTGAGAAGGTAGTTTTATATTTACACAGAGAGGAAAAAGAGAACTATAAGCACTGTGCACACAGGGGAGACTGATAATAAAGACTACTTCCCCATGAAAGGTGTTTTCCTTCTCCGAAGAACAGCCGTCTATCCCATGTAACTGTCCCGAAGAAAAGCAAGGAGTTGTTTCCTTCTCGTCTCTTTATGTCTGGGCTGACGTAACACTGTATGGAATAGCTTATTGGTGAAATATACATCAGGTGACCTATCCTAGTTCCATTTCTCTCCCAGGGAGAGTTACAAACCCACTACACCAACAGTGTGCCCTTGTGGCCAAGAATGCCAATGGTATCCTGGGGTGCATTAGGAAAAGCACTGCCAGCAGGTTGAGAGAGGTGATCCTGCCCCTCTACTCAGCCCTAGGGAGGTCACATCTGGAGTGCTGTGTCCAGTTTGGGCTCCTCAGTAGAGACATGAAGATACTGGAGCAGGTCCAGCAGAGGGCAACAAAGATGATCAAGGGTCTGGAGCGTCTCACAAGGAAAGACTGAGGGAGTTGGGCCTGTTTAGCCTCAAGAAGAGACAACTGAGAGGGGACTTCATCAGTGTCTGTAAGTATCTGAAGGGAGGGTGTCTGAGGATGGAGCCAGGCTATTCTGGGTGGTGCCAAAAAATAGGACAAGAGAAAATGGGCAGAAACTGATGCACAGGAAGTTCCACCTGAATATGAGGAAGAATTTCTTTACTCTGTGTGTGACCAAGCACTGTAACAGATTGCCCAGAGAGGTTGTAGAGTCTCCCTCCCTAGAAATATTCAAGAACCATCTGGACACAATCCTGTGCAACGTGCTATAGGATGACCCTGCTTGACCAGGCAGATCAGATGACCAGATGACCCACTGTGGTCCCTTCCAACCTTACCCATTCTGTGACATTAAAATTTTAACTATATACAGTAATACTTGATACCATTAAGTGACATGTACATGTATATATACACAGTCTGCATGTTACAAGGAAATTTCACATCTCTAGATAGATGCACACACATTGACATTATTTCTTTCTTGTTTTCCTTGTCTCTCTTGTACAGTTTCTCTTTTCAGTCACATTCCCTCCTCTGTTTGTTTCTTTTGTTCTTTCTTTGTTCCTTTATTTTTTTATTTCTGGGGCATATATTGTCTTCCATTTTTCCAAATTTTTTTCTTCTTGCCTGTCTTGCCCCATTAAATATTTACTAGTATATATCTGATATTTCCTTTCCCCCCCGGCCCTAGATCTCCTGTTGCATCTTGCCACACTTTTAATCTGCCTTTCAGTGAGTCTTTTTAACTTCTATTCATCTTTTACTCTTTTCCAGATCCTTTGTTTCCTTTTGTTTCTCCTCCATTCAGTTATTTAGTTATTACTATTCAGCTTTCCATTTATAATATTCACCTTTAGATCAGACTCTTTGGGGCCATCATGCAGTTCTTTCTTTGTAGTTGTAAACTGTGTGCAGCACACACATATAAGCATCACATTATAGTTTCAGAATGTTTTTCTACGCAAAGCTTAAGTTATACCTTAATTCATTTAAATAAGACAGCAATAGATGTGACTTGGCAGAAAAAAAGTCTGCGTTAGCATATTTGGGAGATGTAGTGAGGGGATATATTACTTTAATTTAATAAATGATGTATTTCATTCACTTTCAATCTTGTTTTGAAAGTGCCCCATTGTCATTTTGTGTGTACTCCGCCCAATGTAGTACTTCTTGTCGATCTTAAAGGCAGTCAATAAGAACTACTGCAGCATTACACAGAGCTTCTCTGTCTTTTGTTTTCTGCATAGATATCAATTTGTTAAACAACCTGAATCTCTGATGACTTACAAAACAGTTCAGCTAATGGTCCATGCTTTAATGCATCTTATCAACAGCAAACATCTGCCTAAAAATGGCTGTGCTTTCATGACAGTCAGGCTCTATGGGAAATGTGAAGTTAGATGTCATTTTGCTGATCAGGTTTAAAACTAGGACTGAAAGATAAAAGATTCCTGGCTGTAAGCAGCAACTCCATGTAAATAATTTATAGTCCAAAAATAATGTGCTGTTCAACACTCAGAGGAAGGAGTCTTTTTTCTGTGTCTGTTTTATAATTATTCCTTTAGAATTATTGTAATTAATATTCAAAGATTACCAACTTCTTATCTGTAAATGAGTTCCTTATTAATATTACATAAGCTGTCCTCCTTTCCTCTCATGAAGCAGAGCACCACATGCTGTAAACAGTATTGACAGGCAAATACATGATTTGGAACTGTAGAAAAGTCATTTACCATTCATGAAGTAACTTACTAATAATAGTTGCCTACTTATGAAAACTCAAATGTTAAAGTTTTAACAGGGCACTGAGATCAAAAAGGAACAGTAATAAATGACCTAAAATGGAGTTCTTTTTCATATAGCTGCATAGAATAAAGTGCTGCATTTGAACTGCATGCGCATATGCAAAACATTCAAGAGTTGTAGTTGCTTGGGAAATTCAGCACAGTAATAAGACAAGCAAATGTAAACATCAAAAAAACTAGTTGCAAATACCTTACCTACTGGCCATAGCTATCAACAAAAAACAAAAAAGAAAGAAAAGAAAAGTATCTTTCCATCAGTGTGCCTTTCGGGAAACAGGGGAAAAAATCATAGGTTCACAGAATCATAGAATATGCTGAGTTGGAAGGGACCCATCAGGATCATCAAGTCCAAATCCCGGCTCTGTACGGAACACACCAAGAATTCCACCATGTGCCTGAGAGCATTGTCCAAACACTTCTTGAACAACACCCTAGCTCAGTGGACAAAAGCTAAGTAAATGTTGCCTTCTGCACCCAACATCAATTTGTCTAAAGCGTGTACAAATCAAACACAATAACAATAACTGTAAAGCAGTGATCTACCGCAGGAAATTTCATAACTACATGCTGATTATTTTGACAAGTTCAGCTGTTTAATATCATGCCTGACTATGCCTTTATGGCTGATGGTTTTCTTCTGTTCAATATGACAAGTCTCAATAAATTTGAACCCAAGTGAATTAAAACTCTGATTCATTTACTTTGATTAAAATCCCATATGCACAAACCAAATGTGTGGTTTGGCTTTTGCTAATTAATTTTTAGAAACTTATGACTATCTAAGAATTCATCTAGCTGTTGTATATTCCATAATTCTACTGCACAAGCATGTATATAGATCCAGCAAGATCCAGGAGACTCAGATGCTATTCCTTACAGGAGTGACCAAAGCCATATTATGCCCAATACTATTTTTTTTTTTTTTAATAAATAAAGAGAGAGCAAGACTTTGCTGGCTCTTAGCGTAAATTTAAATCTGGTTTATATGCAGTAAATGTCACATCATATTGATCAAAGAAACTACTATATTATTAACACTGGAATAAAGTTTCCTAAAGGACACAAAAGGATTGCAAACAAATGAGCAGCCTGTTTAGGCAGCATCACTAAACCATACCAAGATCCAGTATTTTAAAATCTAAAGTTAGTCAGCACAACACTGAGATGGGAAGGAAAACATACATGACAGTGTTTCATCTACTTAATAAAACAAACCTCAGTCACAATGTAATTCCTCCTAGGAGAATCTCTGATTCTGCCTTTAAAAAGAATGAGAGTCGAAAATAAATTTATTACAGTACATCCCTAATTTTTTCTTAGATTAAAAGATTTCCACAGCAATAGGCAGACACACAAAATGGAAAAAACACTTTTTCTCTAAATTAGTTCTGATCTTTGCACAGTTTTTCTTACATATGTGACATACACGCTTATCACTGTATAATGTCATCATATCAATTTCTGTATTTCCTCTACATTTTGGAAAATGCTGACTGAAAAAAATGTAGCAGTTATAATAAAAAAGAAACTGGTAAACGAAAATTAACTAGAGGTATGAAAAATTTAGGAGGTAGAAGTTGTGTGAAAAAAATAAAAAGCATTCTTTCTTGAGTGGGAATTATTACTAAGTTTTCAAAACTACATAAATATTTGTGTTAAGACCCTAGACTAAACAAAAAAAGAAAAAAAATCACAAAAAACCCCCCCCAAAAAATCTAAAAAACTCAACCAAAACAAAACAAAATTATAAATCATTCATGTTTCAATTTACCAAAAACCACTGTTATCTTCTAAAATATCCAGAAGAATTATTGACATTAATTATAAATATAGGAATCAGTTTCACCCAGAAGCTTAAATCCCTTTTAATTGTTTCATGAATGAAGGCTTTGTGCCCCAAAACATTCTTGATTTGGTTATACGCAAAAAAAATTGCCCATTTTTTTCTTTACTGGCACCATATTTTATCTTGGGAGGATGTGTAGAAAATGTAATTTTTTAGGCAGCTTCTGATCTGCTTTTTTTTTTTTTTAAGAATTACTTTTATTAAGGGATTCAATTTGGGGATTTAAACCATCGTCCTTTTGGAGATCTGGAATACACAAAGAAATGAGTTACAAAAAATTGAGGGTTACTGAAAAATTATCTGTCACAGAAAAACACTCTCATGGAAGACAAATTTCTCATGGGGAAATTTTGCAGTGAATCTTTTGGAGATATTTTCTCGTTAAAACATAATAAATATTTGGAATATCTTTGCTAACCAACTGTGTGAGGGCTTATATTGTTTACATATACCTAAAATAACATGGAAGGATATTGCATCATGCATCAACTCTAGCAGTGCATTTTTAAAACAGCAACATTTGACTCAAATGCTAATGTTCCATAGAAAGATTATAAATTCTATCATGTGACAGTGCTGTTTTAAGAAACTTCATTAAATGCAAGAGTATAGAGAGGTTATTATGTTTCAGAAATCCTAATAAGTGATTTAAAAACCAAAGAGAAAACCTTCAAATATTTTCATTTTTGGAAGTGGTAAAGTATTTTCTCCTTGGCTTTCTCATAGTTTAAGATAGTAATATCTTTTCTTATTCTTTCTTTCCTTCCCCTCCTTTCTGAGAGAATGAATATGACTTTTAAATATTTAAAGTATCTTTATTACTTAAAATACTTCTTTTCCTGGGCCATACATTACCCACAACTCTTTCTTTTCAGTATCCCTTATTTTGCTATCATATCTTCTCTTAATGCCCCTTGCAGAAGATTGGGCCCTGAATCCTCTCTAATAATGCTTAGCATGATGGTGATAATAATACTGGTAACTTTACAAATCTACCATACCAATGCAGAAAAGAAGCTATTCAGTAAAAATAAATACTGGTGACTGAGCAAGGCTAAATAAAAATTAAGGAAAAAAAAAAAAAGAAGTCTTCTGGAGTTTAGAAATCAGACCTGCTTTCCACTCAAGCAGAAGGAATACATAGTTTTGTTTACCTGGACAGCAGTTTCTGAAATTGTTTCAAAGACCTAAAAGGTATGGTCTTGCTCACCAATCATATTCAGGAGTGCAGGCAGGTGCCAGGCTAATTGCTGCAACATGGGATTCATTTGTGCTCTTGCAGAGCCAAGGAGTAACTGGTGTGTTTCTGTCACTTCCTCCTTGAACAGCACAATGAGCTGTGTAATCAGAATGGTGTATGCTTGTTTCTATGTTACAACTTTGTTTCTCCCCTACATGGTTTCTGTGTCCCATAAGCTCTGTAAAGTCATTTGGATGCATATGACAGCAGCTCATTTATCAAGCTGGTATTGCTCCTGGGATTCAACTATATTTGAACATAACATACTGATTCTGAAAAACAAAAGCATTTTCTTTTTAATTACAATTACAATTGAGAATACAAAATGAAAGTGAAATTTATAATCTTAAGAGGTGAAAGCAAACAAGTTTCTTTCATACCTAACTTCATTTCACTGGCCAATAAATATAGAACTAACTATGCACCTATTTGCACAAAGTTCTGATCATGCAAATGCTTCTAAGCAGAGGCCAAAAATTTCTTTGATTCTTATCAGTTTGTACTGGGAAGACCCTTTCTGATTTTAATGAAAGTTTTATTGACTGAAAATTAAGTAAGGCCTTCACATTTCAGCTTTATAGGATTACACTTCTGGATAAAGGCTGGGTGTAGAAGCAGGTCTACAGGATGTTAATGACATTGATAATGCAATACTTTCTGTGCTTCGCTCCTTTACCATGATAGAGACCTAAATCATTGCTATTTAAAACAGGGGAAAAGAGCTGTGACAAGGTAGTTATGGATGCAAGTACATGTGTGTGTGCGTATGTATACTTACATGGATATTTATATACATGAATATGTATAAAAAATACATAGTACTGTTAAAATCGAAAGAAAAAATCTGATGAGCTTAAGTTTGAAATTATAGGATTGTTCTCTAGCTTTAAAGCCAGTCCTAGTTTGTAATCATGCTCTGAGATAATTTGGTTTGAAATTCAGTGCACCCTCAAGAAAGCTATACTGTTTCTCCCCACTACTGCCCTGTCGGAGGAGACAGCGACACTGCCCCAATACTTCTGTGTAAAATATAGTAAACCCTACCTGTCAAGAATCCATTTGTCATACTCTTTTTTTTTCAGTCATTGCAGAGAAACCTGCAAGACAGTTCAAGGACAGTATGTCTTGAGTACTAGATACCTGCTATTGTCTTTTAAGAGCCCTAAGATTCCATCAGGGGAGAGAAAGAAGAAACACAATCCAGTTCTTGTCCAAGGAGAAAAAGCAACAGTAAAAACAATACTTTCAGTGCATATAAAAATAAGAAGCCCTAAAGTCTGTACAATTGCACAAAGTGATTTCTGAAGTTTTGGTAAGGCCATACATTTCAGAATTCCAGTTAAAAGAAGATATTAACTATCAGATACAAAAGAATTAATACTGTCATTAAATAGAACAGCTTCTAAACATTTTATTTTACAACTGGTCAAAGAATACTGACTTTCCATTTTCCTGGATTTTTTGGTATATGTGAAAATCTCATTGGCAGCATGAATGTACAAGAAACAGAAAGAATGTATTTTTTGCTGTTCCCCAAGAAACTTAGCATACTCTTAAAGAATCATATACATTTTTAAGTTTGCTTGAAAAGCAACAAGATAAAATTTATGTACTCTTTCGAGAAAGACATGGAAAGTTCCTCACTTGAGAAATTACAGCCTTTAACCAAATTTATAATCCTATGGTTTCCTTTATTTTAGTTTTCATTTTAAAACATACACTGAAATCGCTCACCACAGTCACTTATAATTTTTTTTCAAAATGTGTAGGATATATTAATTGTGCTTTCTTTATGGAGCACACTGCAGGAAAACCAATTTTGAATGCTTGGCTGTATTTCTCCTTCCTCAAACTAGAAAGGCCTAAGAACACAAAAGAAATTATCCATTTATGTCCCAGGGAGTGGAATTTAATTTTATCTGAAACAGACGTTTTGTGGCTATTTGTAAACAGTATGACTAAAGATCTTAAGTGTTCACAGTAGGCAAAGAGAAAATGTATTTGCATTCCCTGAAACAGCTAAGAGATTATCTTTACCCTAAAATAAATTATTAACACATTATAATGCAGAAAATATTTTTCTTAAATAGTAGCATATAATGAAGCCAGTGTAGGGTACACTATTCTGACTTGAAGTCCAACATAGATCTATGAGGAGGGTAATTATGTAAATATATGTATTTGGTGGAATAAAAGAAGCTAGTGTGTAACACTGTCTCTAAGCCAAAAAGAATGGAGACATGAGGCCAATGATGAGAAGTTTCTCTTCGCATTCTCCTTAAATTTTTACTGACTATAATATCTTATTTTTCACAAAATCATAACAGATCATGCATGTTAGATCACGTAATAGCTATATCACATGTGTGCCTGAATTTAGGACACAGACATCTGCTGTACAGTGTCTCACCTCCAGTTCACTGTGGTATCATAGGTCAAACTTGCTGGAGGGGCAGACTTGAGACATTTCTAAAACTGCCATCTTCTCTTTTACCTCAAATCAATCAAACACTTGTCTTACAAAGAAATCTATTGCTGTTGAACTATGAAATTGGTATTTTCTCAACTGAAAATAAGAGAAGAAAAAACCGAATGTTTAGAATAAAATTACAGATTGGTCTAGACTGGAAGGTACCTTTAAAGACCATTTGGTCCAACTCTCCTACCATGTGGAGGGTAATCTTGCATTAAGGTTGTTCAAAGCCCTGTCCAACCTGACTTTGAATGCTTCCAGATGGGACATTCACAACTTCTCTGGGCAACCTGTTCTATTGCCTGGACATCTCCTTGTAAAAAACATCTTCCTCATATCCAATCTAATTCTGACCTCTCTATGTTTAATAGCATTGCATTTTATCCTGTCACTACAGGCCTTGGTAAAAATGCTTTCTTCATCTTTCTTATAGGTTCAGTTTAAGTATTGAAAGGCCATGATATGGTCTGAGGATAAAACAGTTAGGATCCTGAACTTAGATTAAAACTATTAAAATTGTTAAAAATATAAAGCTTCTCTTCAGTAAGTTCTAATATTTTCCTATTTTTTGTTATCAACAGTTGAGAAAAAATAAATAGAACTTCTGCACATGACAAATGTAAACATCATTTTCAACTTGTGTAAAGGTAACTTATAAACATTTTGTTTAATCTTTTTAATGTCAATTTATTTAAAATATTTTTACATATTCAGTTTAAACTCTTATCAATAGCCATGAAGAGTCCTCTGATACCCAACCATTCTAATGATCTTGTCCCAAGTTGGACACAAAAATATTATGGGAGTCAGCTGAGGTTTCTCTTCCTTTGTTTCAAAATGCAGTCATTTTAGTACAGTAGAAAATCAAGGTGGTCAGACACGATTTACTTCTGATAAGACAACTTCATGATTTTCCCAGGGAATGCAGTAAAATTTATAAGTCTGTAGTTCCTTGGGTTGACCTCCAGGCTTTTCTTTTTTTCCAGTCATCAGGTACCTGCCCAGATTTCCATGGTGTTCCAAAGATGATACAGAGCATCCTTGCCTTTCTTAACTCTCTTGGTTACTGCCTACAAGGTCCCAAGGATGTGTATGGGTAAATTTGTCCTTTGCAACTGTTTCCACTCCTGGTAAACTACCTTTCTGGACTGGAGCTCTCATGAGCTCTCAGTTCAGCCAAACCAGTCTCCTGCTCTGTCTCCTTCCTTTCCTTCTGTCTCCTTCCTTTCCTGAGTATCACGAAAAACTTTTCATGCTGGAAAGATACTTTCCTTAAACTTAACAGTTTCCCAAATAAACCAAAATATGTTCAGTTAAAGTCCAAGGCTGGTACTCTGCTACTGTCCTTCCCTACTCTATTCAGGATGCTGAACACCATAGTTTCATGTTGATTGCAGCCAAAGCTACTGCTGACAGACATATCCCTAGGAAGTTCTTGTTACTGAATATCAGTTCTATCTGCGAGTCATCTCTTAGCTGGTTCATTTGGCTCCTGTACCAAGAAGCTGACATGCTTTGGAAGTCTTGCTTGCATTTTGCTGTGTTGCCCTTCCAGCAGATAGAAGGGAGTTTAAACTCTCCTATGCGTGCCAGGGTCTGTGATACAGAGACTTTCTCTAGTTATTTAAAGAAGATTTTGTTGGCTTTCTGACTGTGATCAGGTGATCTGGAATGATTTCTGACCACAATGTCATGCTCACTGACCTCTCCTTTAATTACAGGTTACCATGTGCTGTCAATCAGCCTGTGGTCTGATGTACTCAAGGGCTACATACCTTCAAGCTGCTTCAACATAAAGGGCAGCCTCTCCCCTGCTTATTCCTTGCCTGCCCTTCTTGAAGAGTCTGCATCAATGCACTGTAGCACTCAAATTATGGAGCTATTCCACCACATCTCAGTTATTGCATCATGATAATACCACCATTCAACATCCCCACATGAAGCTTGTAAAGATAAAATACCCTCTCCAGAAGATTTATGGCAAGGAGATTACAGCTTTTTTCACTTAAGAAAGCTTTTCCTGCACCTTTCTCAAAGATAGTTTGGATGTTTTGTCCTCCTGCATTCCAGAAGAGGCTTTCAGGCTCTCTCTCTGGTATGAGGAGGGATAAACCCCCACAGACATGTTATGGCCCTCCACATTTGGGGAGGGCTAGAAGGGGCCAGCAAAATAAAGCCCTGAGGAGAACAGGAGGTGTGTCCTTCTCAGGCCTGGTGTTCAAAGCACGGTTAAGATTTTCTTCATTAAGTCTAGTGTTCTCAACTTTGGAATAAATTTCCTTCCACTGCATGGCATTTCGAGGGGAGCTGTGTGTTATCTTACCTCACAAAGCTTTAGTTCTTCCTGCTCTTTTCCAAGGCCACATATGTTTGTGTATATTTCGGGAGGTCTCATTTTGCCCTGGTTTACTGCTCCTGGAGCATATCTTGTTCTTGTCACCTTGCACCCTTTGCTCTGCACCCCTGTCCATTGCTTCCACGCTTAAATGGGCTGTAATTGCCCTCTACCACTGGATGTAGTCAGAAGCTTTCTTCACCAGGTTTGTCAACCTGTTGGCAAAGGCCTGTAGGTCTTTACCCATCAGTCCTCAAATTTGGACCATTTTTACTGTAGCCTTATTAAAAAACAGAATGAAAACATGGCATATCGTACAGAAAGAATTCCTTTGAAATAATAAAGAAAGTGTTTTCATGTGTAGAAGCAGTAAAATCACATTCACAAAACTAATAGTAATCCAGCTATTGAAGTAAATAAAACTGAAAAACATGGTCAAAGTTGAAAATTAAAAAACACTAAAAGATACACAGGGCTAACAAACAAGATTTTACCAACTACAACAGTTTTTGATAAATCTCTAGCCTAAGTAAAGGGGAACTTTTATTTTTGTAATATATTGCATCTTAAAAATGAATTCAGTTTTTATTGATTTTTAAAGTAACACTTGCAAGTATGAAGGTAATAGCTTTTTGATTGATTCAGTCAGAATGAGTTAGGCTTTATGAATAAAGGGGAAATTAATCAGTAAGGGTTGATTTAGGGCTTCTTTCATAATATGGATTTCCATTTTTGTGTGTCATTGTTCTGTTGTTAAAAACCTGATGGACTGTTTGCACTGAGGGAAATGATTAAATGTCTGTAACTGGGAGCGACTGAAAAGTGAGGCCATCTCACAAGAATTAAAGCCTTCCTGAAATTAAATGCAACAATCAAACCTAGCTAAGAAAGTCTGCAGGAACCTACAAAGTCAACAAGCAGAAATGGAAACATTTTCCATTCTAGGCAAAGCAGCTCAGAAAAGAGAACTATTTCAGAAATTGACTTTCAGCAAGGGAAAAATTGTTTAGAAGGCAATAAAGAAATGCATTGAGGTATTTGTGACAGGCATTCTAGCAAGTGACAGACTTCAGTGTACATAGTACTAGTTTGACAAGAATCACCCCATAAAGTTGTTCCCTACTGGTCTTTGAATTTCTTTTTTTTTAGTCCCTGTGCAGATCAATGCTATCTTGTCACAGGGCAAAAGACTTGCTAAGTAAAGCTGTGATTGAAATGGAGGTTATTGGATACTGCACTGGAAAAGTAGCCAAAGAGGTTTTTTGCCTTTTTATTCTCTAATTAAAAATAATTATTGAGGAAATTTTAAACTACAGGAGTGGATGCCAGTTTTCTGCCCAAACTCCTGAAAACTAATTTGCTTTTATGCTATTGGACTGGAACTATTACAGGACAGAAATGCATATAAACCTCTAAACAATGCTGATTTCTTTTCCCTTCAAGCAAAGTTATCTGCTACCTTCAAGCAGAGGACAATTCCATTATAGCTATACATCTCTAGCCACAGAAGCAGACAGATCTGATAGAATATTTCAGTGCATATGTATAAATATCTTTATGCATGCATGTATGCATTTAAGTGTATACACATATATAACTTGCTAAAAAGAAGAAACTTGATAAGAAGATAATCTCTACAGAAATAAGCATTAATTAGATTTTATTTATGCTTGTATATACTACCATTTATTTTTTCCCATAATTATATATGAGACAACCAGTTTAAATGAAAGAGATAACAATCATGGAATAGCTTTGTATCATAAGACGTTGTTAAAAATAGCACATATTGTAATAATTCATGAACTCATGGCTTTCAGATCGATATTTCATCTGTTTCCTGGAACTTACTTAACTGATGATGATCAGCTAGTCCCTTTTAGAAATCACTCTATTTAAGACAACATAGTTTAAAAAAAACCCGGTAAAATATGACATTAAAATCTTGAGCAGTGAT
>NW_016690268.1:223502-240788 GCF_001604755.1 Lepidothrix coronata | reverse complement strand
AAGAAAAGAAAGAGATACTTAGAGCTTTTTCTTTTAAAAAAGCTTGAATATATTTGCATTTTACAAGGTAACATTAAAGACACTACTGTTACAAAACAGTAAGACAAATGGTACAACATTCTTTGCTTCTAAATGCACTGCAATAGATGCATAGCCAACAATAAAATTACTATAAATGCTTTCCAAAAAACCCCAAGAAATTTATGAAGACCTTGGTTTGCTTTATTCTACCCCACCAGTATTTTATAAATCTTGTTCCAGTCAGCTAAGCTAGTTAGAAAAAAACCCTACGTATGGACTGTATTATGGACGGAAACACAAAAGGTAGAGAGTGCTCGTGGGTGAGTCAGAGGAATCAGTTAAGGGTCCAAAAAGTTTTCGCCAAATACCTGCAGATCTCTGCTATTTTGGCAAACTGTGTCATTAGGAGAGATCAGCTCAGAAACAGTCTTTCAAAGCCTAAGGGATCTTCGAAACTTGTAATCAAAGAGTATTGCTGGTAAACTGCCAGCTATGCTCTTTGGACAGGTGTTCTTCTTCCCACCTCTCAATATTCTCTCCCCTCTGTTCCTCATGTCTTTATGCTGTGCAGTACTCCACAGACAGAAGTCTTTATCGGGAGCATCACGGCGTTATCCTTGCAGACTGCTCTGCAAGTTGCCACTGATGCTGATATCTTGGTTAGTTTACATTACACCTCAATATTTGCTATCACTTGGTTTCCCATTAACAACTTATGTAACATGAAACCTATATTTTGGCTGCTTTTTATCAAAAGAGCATAAAAACAGTGCTAAAAATAATAGAAAAATGGCATGACAAGAATCAAATTCTCTTATTTTGCTGAAGTAGATGTACATGTTATGAAAATCTGGGAGCATGAAGTATTGAATGAATGATTCTTCAGATTGAATACTTTCAAAGGTCTTTTAATAGTAGTTTCACTTTCATGCTTATTTTCTAGTGTTCATTTTACTCTGTTTTTTTTTTTCTTGCTAATACAGCAACAGTGTTCTCTGTGGCCACTGAAATAAAGGGTTTTTAAGACAAAATTTTTTTATATATAGTTCTAGGAAAGAACTGGGCTATAAACATTTGGTAATGCATTTTTTTGCCTCTTCATGTCAGATAGCATATTGCAGACAACTGTTATACTAAACACATATTGAGGACACTTTTCAGTATCTTCTGTTACTAATGCACTGGAAATGGGATACTTTTATTTTCTCCTTGGAGAGACAGGAGTGTAATGGACTGGAGAGGTGAAGCTGCAATTGTTATGAACAGTTTGTTAGTTTTGGAGTTTAACGATTGAAGACTGACCTAGATATTTTCCTCTTTGAAGGCATAGTATATATATGCACTATTTCCAAAATATTTATATATATATATTTTAATAAGTTGCATTTAATGTTGAAGTACATGTTATTTATTGTCCAAGTGTGTGGATTCATTTCTCGTAATACAGTGCAATTAAACATGCTGCCAAGATATGCCTATATGAACCCATGGACTCACAGCAATACCAAAAATATGTATCACAGTTACATAATTTACTTTTATGCTATTACAAAAAAAAAAAAAAACACAACAAAGACATAGCAATAGTAAAATGCAATGATTTTTGGTGAGAACATTTTATATTTAAACTGAAGGACTTCCTTATAACAATACAGCCACACTGTCATAGGACTGTACAATCAATGACAATTGAGGAGGACTCAAAATTGGCTGGCCAGGAACAAAAAGCAGGGATCAGTGGCAAAAAGTATAGTTGGAGGCCAATATCTAGTGCTATAACCCAGAGATCAGTACCAAATCCAGTCCTGCTTAACATCTTCATTCATGATTTGGATGATGGGGCAGTGTGTAGCCTCAGCAAGGATGCTGATGACACTAAACAGGGAGGACAGGCTGATATGACAGAGGGTTTTGCTGCCATTCAGAGAGTCCTCTCAATAGGCTGGAGAAACAGACTGATGGAAACCTCATGAAGTTCAGCAAAGTGCAAAGTACTGCACCTGGGGAAGAATAATTCCAGGCACCAGTACAGGCTGCGGACTGCACAGCTGGAAAGCAACTTGGTAGAAAAGGACCTGAGGGTACTGGTGGACACCAAGTGGAACTTGAGCCAGTGATCCTGTGGCAAAGACCACCAACAGTCTCCTGGGCTACTTTACAGGTGATGTCATCAGGACAGAGTAGGCCATCCTTCTCCTCTATTTAGCACAGGTGAGGTGACACTTGGAGTACTGGGTTCAGTTCAGGGCACCACAGTACAAAAGAAAGAGGAAGCTACTGAAGAGAATCCAGCGAAGGGACACTAAGGTAATTAACTGAGTGGACTATCTTGTAAGGAGAGGCTATGAGAGCTGAGGCTGAGGGTATCTCATAAATGTATACAAATATCTGAAGTGAGGGTGTAAAGAATAGGTTGCCAGGCTCGTTTTGATGGTGCCCAGTGGCAGGACTGGAAGCAATGGCACACTCTGAAACACATGAGGTCCCCTCTGAACATCAGGAAACACTTTTTTCCTGTGAGGGTGACCACACACTGGCACAGATTACCCGAAGTGGTTGCGGAGTCTCCATACTGGAGGTATTCTAAAGCTTTTTGGACATGGTTCTGGGCAAATCACTCTGGGTGGCCCTGCTTGAGCAGAGGGGTTCAGCCATATGAACTCAAAAGGACCTTTTCACCCTCTGTGGAAGGGTCTGTGATTCTGTGATAATTTGTGTTTCTGTGATAATTTGTCTTCAGGGTCCTCTGTTTTTAGTCTGAGTTCCTCTTGAATTGTGCATATTGCTGTGCAGTTGCAATACTGTTTGCAGGATGGCTGTGTTACGCAAGAGCCCATTTTTAGCTGTCGTAGTTTTACTGTCACTTTTGTTGAGTCCAATCCAATACTATCTCACTAGTGTCTGTATGCCCCCCTTAAATAAATAGCAGGGTAGAAAAATCAAAGTTTATCTGTTTTCTAGTCAACATTGTCATCGCTTCATTTACTTTTATGTTAATGGAGTAACTGTTCTCCAGATTATAATATCATCCATACCAAAAGCCCCAACAGAAATTCAAAGTGCAGAAAGACATAATTCACAACACAAGGAGACTTATTATGCAAAACATTATCTCAGAACAACAAAGAATGCAAAGAAAGGAAATAGAACTATTGATATAAATCCTTATGGAGTAAACACCATATACATGGCACTTAAAGAACCAAGCTTAAATTGAATAGATGTCAAAAGAGAGCAAAACTTAAAAGACAGTAAACAAATGTCACAAACAATTAGGAACCCCTAATTTCCCATCTCCCAGATCATGTTAAGAACACTGTCCTTTTTTGCTTCTTTCTATCCCACACACTATGATGTCTTACTGAATACACTTCAATTTCTGATTTTTATGAAAGTTTGAATTAAAGAAAAATGCTGACAACTAATTGTCATAAACAGGAAACAGTGTGCCTTTTCATAAACAGTGGTTTCATATTCAAAATTTTAAAGATAAAAAACTAGACAAACTGAATTATCTAATAATAACTGACTGATATTAAATGGAAATAGCAAATAAAATATTATTTCTTAAGAAAAAATAGGATAAATGAAGTATGATTACATAGATCCATCTGAGTAATTTTTATTCCAACACAGATAACAGTATGTGCAAGATAATCAGCACTTATTGAAAAAAATATTAAAGAAGAACAAAGTTTTAATTTTTCTTCCTGTATTTTAGATTCAGGGGTTCTCCTGAGAATAGTGTGCAAAACCAGTCATTTTAAGCTATGTTAATTTTACAAATCAGTATCTTGGTAACCCTCAGTGGCACAGGGATTTCTCAATGAAGTTCTTGCATTTTTTTAAGCAAAAAAAGTTCACCAGCAGTTTGAAAAAAAAACACTAAAAAATATTTCTGGCAAAAATAGTCAATATTTATAAATGCAGATAATTTTTATGTAAATCTATGACTAAGGGAAAACTGTCACTAAATCAAAACAAAGAATACTACTAAGTATTTTTTCGTGATAGTATTCACAATAATAATTGGATGAACTTCCAACAGTTGATTAAAAAACTTATTTCAGAATTGTCATTTAAATATTTTTTCTGTAAAAGTAAATTCACAATAAGTAACATTATGCTAGCTTTTGAAAAATTGAATATGGACGGCAGGAGTTCTGGAACACATGTAGATGATCAATATGATCAGGTGATGTTCAGTTTATTATTTAAATGAGTTAACTTTTATACAGTTTAGTTTTTTCTGGGTACGTGCTTACAGCAAGGTGATTGGATAGCTCAGTCTGTGCACGCCTCTCATGCCTTCACTTCATTGGTTCTGGTGCTCTGTCCACGTGCTCTGACATCATTCGTGCCACCCAAAGTCCCTCCTATCGATCCGCCTTTAAGGGCCTTCCGAGATTCTCCAGGTGTCCCTTTATCTCTAGTTTTCCCACTACTTTCAACTATAAACACAGGATTTTCTCATACCTCACAACTATAAACATACAGTATTCATACAGCTAACAATAATAAACTCACATAATTTCACACAGTCTGCAAGTATAAACACAGTGTTTTTCACACAGCTTGCAACAAGCTCCAAAGTTACATCAAATGAGGCCTAGTTCTCTTTAGAAACATGGATTGTTCATAATATGTCCATTTTCCTGCAAATATCCCACAATTGAAAACCAGATTTACGTTAAACATAATACATTAAAAAATAAAGCAATCAGTGAATGCCATAGGTAATGGATGTAGATACTGTAATTAACCCATTTTATTATTATTAAACTTTATACTTGAATAGGGGAGAGAAAGACAAACCTTTGATCAAGTCTGATAAGAATGAAAAAGATTAAAGTGATAAATACTTAAATATCTTGTTCAAAGCCTACTTGCACTTTTTCACAACTCAAAACTGCTTAACCAAACAATTAAGTTTTGGAAAGTACCTTGGGAGTCTAATAATTTTTTTTTGGAGGTTAATTTTATTTCTATAAAGAAGAAAAAAAAAGATAATTTTTATTTAGAACCCTTTAGACAGTATCCAGCTAGGAAATAATATATATTGACTTAGCAAGACATGGCACAAAAGCGAGACTAATTTTTTTCTTTTTCTTTTTGAAAAGTCTCACGTCATCTTACAAGAGTTTTACAAAAAATATGGCTCAAATTTCACCACTTCTACAGTTAAAAATCTTCATGGCCACAAGGATAGCAAAAGAAATTAAATGTTCAAAAATGCTTTTATGAGATATTTCTGATTGCAAATATTTCCTATTAAAAGTTCAGTGTAGGGAGAAAGAGTTCCTTATGGTTCAATTCTACACTTTTTACCTATGTAATTGTGAAATTACATGTAGAAATATCAATATAGCAGAAAATGGTTACAATAAATCTACACAACTATTCAAGAGTCAGCAGATACTCAATTTTAATAAAAAACTTTTTATATATTTTAGGGAGTTGTGTGGAGTTTGGGTAATATTCTGAGCCTTTAGTTCTACTGAGTTTACTAATAGTAAGATTATTGATTCTGTCAAGGTAATAAAGTCTGAAATAAAATCAGTTCATCAACAGCATCTCAGAAACATTCAATAGAATGTGGAAGATACTACTATGGTAATTTTTAAAGTAGTGCTGCTTTGGCTAAGTCCTAGCTATTATTATCTTCTTGGTTTCATTAAAAGCTCATCAAAAGAACGCAATCATCACTTCCTCAGCTTAAAAAAATAAAATAAAAAGGAGCATTTTTTTCATGCTAATACTGGAAAAGCCGATAAAAGATTTTTATTCTATTATTTTGAGGAAGCAGCCTATCATAAACAACTTTAGGATAGAAAAAACAACATTTTAATATTTATACATGGTTTGGCAATATTTAAATATTTAAGTGAAGCAGAAATAACCAAAAATATAAATTCACACTACCATCTTTTCTCTGTAATAATAAGAAATGCTAAACTTAAACATAAAATCTGAAAAGCAAATAGGAAATGTTGAATGTAATATTGTAGTGCAAACAGATTTATTAAATAACAGCTAATATATTTACCCAAGTTTCACCAATCACATCAAAATATACTATTATATTAATAATAATATTATTCAAGCATTTATAGAATAAGGTACAAAAAAACCTATAAGGATTAGCATATAGAATTGCTAGAAAAAAATAGTTTCATTTTTACATGGTTTGTAATTCTAGAAGAATCTATAAACTTGAGGTAGCTTTAAAAACAAAAACAGTGTAGTTCCAACCTTCCCCGGGTGCACATTTCACCATATTTAATTACTATATTAAAAATAACTGGGAAGACGATGAATGTGTGATAAGAATCTGTTCTTGGACCTACAGCTGTGCAAAAAATAATAAGACTACATTGAGTCCAAATTACTGGGAAATGTAGGTGGCTCAAATCCATCTTTTCATCAGTTACCAGGTTCAGGTTTCCTCATATGCCTCTACCTGATGGATATTAACTTCATAGAATTTCTTAATTCTAAATGGAAGCCTGTTCAGCACAAGCTCTTGTTTCACATTTTTATATTTCATCCTATTTCTACTATTGTGGCTTTTAATCGTTTCTATACGATCTGACTTTTCTTCAGACTGCCAAATGTTGCCATTTCCAAATTTGTAAAACACTCCCTTTTAAGCCAAGATCATTTAATACTGGCTGCAGTCTTTGAGGAACTATCCTAGCGATCTTCCTCCAGTCTAATAACTGCTCTTTAAACACAGATAGTGACTTCCTTTTCCTATTTTTTTCTTTTTAACTGAATTTCTTAACTACAAACTCTATAATCCCTCTTCTTCCAACTAAGTCTAACTTAATTCATACAACATTTTAGTGACTGTCTTACTGGTACACAGAAATTTTTCTACAATACTCCTTCAATCAAAGATTCTACAACACGATGTTTGCGTGGTATATTATATTGCTCTGTCACAGGCTCTCTGTAAACACATGTTGTCTCTTAGCACATTTTCTGCTTTCTCCCTCCTCATCTTTTCCTAAATTGTGTCATGGTGGTGTTTTCCACCTTTTAGGTATACAAAAGCCTGAACTGAGGCTTCTAATCTGTTATTTATCTTGGTCATTACATTTCATTTCCATGACCTCATTCCCATTCACTGCCCTTTAGATTCCCTATTCACCATCACCTTTGTTAGTGGAATGTCCTACTGAAGCTCAGTTCTCTCAAACAGGCTCTTTACTAATCTTTACTAATCTTTTACTGTTTGTTTTACTATTGTCTGTGTGTTTAAGTCAATTTGCCTTCTAGAAATTCCACGTAATCCATGCACTTTCTAAAAATCGCCTTCCATCAGGTCTCTTATTTCCAATAGACATTTACATTTGTATTTATCCATTTTGATTTGGATCCTCACTTTATTTTTTCCTCTTGTTTCTTGACATTTAAATGAGAGTTTCTACAGTTCAGATACATTTTGTATTCAAAATCATTAACTTAGCAGAGTTACTCTCATATTTCTAATGTCATACTGCAAACAGATCACAGCTGTTTAAAAGCAATCCTCTCCTACCTATCTGCTGCTTTGAATCAAAGCAACTGTAGAAACCCTCCAAAAACATGTATGAGGAAAAGAGCACTGAGATGTCTGGCAGATGGGAATCCCTAAGATTGGTATTTCTGCTAAAGTTTTGTGTCATGAAAATTATCCTGACTTAATTATTTACGTTCAAATTACTCCCAAGAAATTAACTTATCAGAGGGTTTTAATGAAGTTTACATGTCTGGGGAACTGCCAATAGGTTTTAGAAACCTACAGGGTTTTTTGTGGTGCTGAAAAGCAGTCAATCTGTTCTTGAAAGACAGCTGCCTTAGGTCCACAGGAACAGATGCAAACAGAATTCAGTGTTGTCCACAATGAATGAGATTCTGTTTCCTTGGCCAAATGTATCTAAGAAAGANATCTCAGTTTAGACTGTAGTCATTCTAGGATAACATTCTAGAGTATGATTTACACCATCTCAAACCTGAACTGCTCCTAGAGGTGTCTTTCCCTTTCTTATAGAGAAAGTCTCACCACCAGTTTAAATGATTCAAGATTTAAATCACTCAAGGTCTGAGCCCAGGCTACAACTTTGCTTCCAATATCAAAGTAATGATAGCTATTCATGTTATTTTGTATTTCTCTAGAAATACACACAATATCAATATACTATTTTTCTATCCTGAAGGAACATATTTCACACCCTGAATAATGGAACTGTCATACAAGCTAGAGAACAATAAAGGTAAGACTCAAAAATAATCACTGTAGTGTTTGAATAAATTGAAAAAAATTTTAACAATTCACAGCATATGAAAGAAAACTAGAGCTCAGAAATTCAAAAGCACTGTAAGATATCCCTACAGCACATTCTGTGAATTTCATACACAACACTATTATATAGCATCAGATAATATATCCTAATGGAGAGCAATAATATTAGTTAAAAAAAAAAAAGAGGGAAGAATACAAATAAGAAAAATACAAATATTTGAAATTTTCCACTGAAAACTCATAGAAAGTTTGTGGGTTTTTTCACATGGTCTTCAACAGAAAATTCTGGAACATTCAAGAAAATTCAGGCTACTTCTATTTTGAAGTTAATAATCAAAACACACACAAAAAAAGAGAATTATACTGAGATGCAATTCATTATAAGATTGGGCTAAGATATGTAAATTTGTCAAAATTAAAAATCTTCAATTAAGTCTTTTAAAACTGAATATGGAATCAAAAATCAAAAGAATGGCTGAGGGGAAAAAGTTTTTAAGAGAAAATATTATACAAACATCAAATAAAAGATGAAATAGAATTTATATTTTCACAGCTTCTTATTTGTTCATGTTTTTCAATTATTAACATTTTCACTTAATTTTTTGTTTCTGTTAAATCATTTATTTCTAAATGATTTTTTTTCCTTCAGGTTGAAAAACAGCATTAGGAAAGATTTGAAACAGAATTAAATAGGAAACATAAGAAGACAGTGAAAAATATATGAAAGTTAATATGAAGTTAAAACAATCTTTTCAATCAAAACTGTCTCTTTTTTCTCTTTTAGAACTTCCAAATAAATGCTTTCTCAAAATCTCCCAAAACTGTAATTTTTATTATTTACTATGTTTTCATACACCACTATTTCTTGATGAAACTTCTGTCGCACAAATGCTCCTAACTGAAGAGTTATCCTCCTAGATAGGAAGATACACATCTTTTTACTGAAAATAGTTATCTTAAAACTGTTTTATGAGGTGACCTCTTCACATATAAGCGCCCAAGACATATCAAACTGACTGTTAGATTAGATTTAATTTTACTTACACCAAAACCACAAATGTTTGTTTGCAACACCTCCAGAGTTTAACTACAGTTATCCAGGAGAAAATGACACCTAAATCTGACCAACCCAGTACCCCAGAACTGCAAAAGGAGGCAAGTCTGCTGTTCAATTATTATAGTATGTTCTGGAAAGCATCTAAATGCATATGTCTGCACTTCACCAGCTAAATCCTAAATTTACTCTCTGTTCTTAGCAAATTCTTCATAGAAGACTTCCTTAAAAGTGCTGAAAGAAAATCAAATATAACCAGTGATTTCTTGAAGGATCTACAGAGAATGCCAGTATAATTCATATAAGCAATAAAAAAAGCACTCTTAATATTACATGTAGTAACTAAAGAAATCACACTACATTACCTGGCTATGGTGAAGCCTTTCAGTTGTTTAAGTAAGATACGTAATAATTTTTGGATAAGAACAAGTATAATGGTACACGTAGATTTATACAAAACCAACCAAAAAAGCTCTGGAGATAACATTTAAGCTCTTAGGAAGAAAACTGAAGACCAAGCCCCCCACAGTAGCATATACTGACATACTTTCAGTATCACAGGTGGCTCCAAAAACAGAAGTAGAGGTAAAATTTTAATCTACAACTGAAGAAATAGTGCAAGTAAAAAAAACATCTGATCAATCAAGAACAGTAGACAATAGAAATTAAGAGAGCTGTTACAGAAGGGACTAATTGCAGCTGAACTGTAAGGGAACCAGATGGCTGGTACTTCAAACAAGACTTCAAATAGGTTGTAAAGGAGTTCCTAAACAGAAGAATGGGGAAAAGCTGACAGCTATTATAAAATATGTACTAGATACATAACACTGAACTGTGGCACGGACATGTAGATGTTTGGAGAAGGACTCGTAGTAAATGAAAACATAGAGAACAATAGTCAAATGGAAAGTGGAGAAAAACAGATGAAATGGATCAAGTTATTAAAACAAATAAAAACCCTTCCTAAAGGGTTTCCATGAAACTATTGAATGCCATGCTCCATGGTTATGATGCTACCTATCTGTTCAAAATCAGTATGGGACTTACTTGGACAGCAGATTGTTACATCTCTGCATATTACAAGGGTGTTAAATCAGGGAATGAAGAAATAAAGAAAGTAATGGTGGATGGTTTTATGAACAGTAGCCTTACTATGGTACAGGTCTGGTACAGAAGTTTGCATATTTTCACTGAAAAGTAATGTTGTTATATTTGTTGACCTATTATGCTTCAATTTTGTGTTTGCACAGATCTGTGTGCTTTGACATTAAAGCTCAAATAGAACAAACTTAGCATAGACCTGAGTAAATAGTTCTGTTGCAAGGCAGAGTCAGGGCAAAGCAGCTACATTAAGATAGAAATTACAGTTCAAGGTAACAGAATTTGAATTTTGCAACCTCTTTCAACGTTATTACTGTGTTTTTATCATACTCATTCATTATTTGCACTTTAAAATGCCTCCCTATCTCCCATCACAATCACAGCTTAAGTTTTCACAGAGGCTATAATACACTTCTCTCCTGCTTTCCTGTATGACTAGTCACTAGCTAACAGTAAGACCTTAATTCAGATATTTAAAACTAATTCTTGCTGTTTATAGTCATGACTGACTGGGAAGCAACATTCCTTTATTTGAGCTGTTTTATCATTGTCCCAGGCCTGCATGTCAATGGGAAGCACAGAAGGGTGCATGCCCATTAAAAGAAATGCTGAATATGACAGGAAAATATTTTACAGAATGAGGTGAAAGCTATGTGATTCTTTCAAAGAGGAAGAGGAACTGGGAAGGGTCAGGAAACAAAAACAAGAAGCTGACGAGGGGAAACTGGACCTGGTAAAATAGTACTTAAAGGAATAAGGGTAGGACACTTCTCTCTTCACTGAAAATATACATCCATTAACAGGCAGAAAAGAAATGAAAAAAAAAATCTAAAATTAGCTTACAGTACTTCTATCAGCAAAAGCCTTTAGTCCCCACAAAATTCCTTTTTGTCATTTGCATAGCCTGGATTATAGGCCAGTGTACCAATAAGTAGATTTATACAGTAATCACATGTCAAGTAACACTAGATGTTGGATAGTGATTACTTTTAACGATTTGGCTCAATTGAAGCAACAAGCAAGTTACAAGACGAGAAGCATCTAATCAAATTTTATCATACATGAAAAACTGTGGTCTATATATTGTGCTTAGGAATTTACAGAAAACAAGATTGATTTAGGGTTCTCTTTAGACATCCAGTTCATTGTCTATTGCTTGAGGGTTTTTTTTATCCTACAGCTGTTTACATCTACAGCTGTTTACAGCTGTTTACATCAATGCAGTGAGACAGTTTATAGATCAAACTGAATGACTCACTGAGACAAAAAAAAAAGCCCAGAGAAAAGAAGTAGAGGTGCTTCACCCAAATCCCATTACCAGAACAGCACTTCCTACGATTATAAACAGTTCTAGAGTAGAAAGGAGAAAGAGGTGTCTCCATTTTCTCTACAAAGTATGACCTACAGAGATGGACCTTTGCAAACAACTAAGAATGGGTCTTTGACAGCAGAATGTCTAGATCTTCTCCAAAACTTTCATCTGTCTGGTTTTTATTTATTGCAAAGAGACAAGGGTTAAGAAGGCAAAACACAGCATTAAGTAACTGCTAAGTACGCTGGTTTTAAGCCAACAAATAAGACAATATTACTTTTAAGATGTAAGGTCTTGAAAAGTCATTTAAATAAATGAATGTATTAAACAATTTAAATTAGACTGCACCATCTTTCTAATAAAGTATGTTAAGATTGGTCTGTTTTTTTAAAGATAAAATTTGAAAAATATTTTTCAAAAATAATAACCTGTCTTGTAAAGAAATATAAAAATGTCTATTTGTAGTGGGTTTCTGTGGCTGGGTTTGGTAGCAGAGGGGGCTACAGGGGTGGCTTCTGTTGGAAGTTGCTAGAAGCTTCCCCTATCCTGTGGAGTCAATGCCAGCTGGCTCCAGGATGGACTTCCTGCCACTGGCCAAGGCCGAGCTAATTAGAAATAATAGTAATGCTTCTGTGATAACATATTTAAGAATAAAAGATTGTTGCACAGAAGACAATTCCAGCCAGGGAGGAGTGGAATGAGAACATGGGAATAACAATGTAGACACCAAGGTCAGTGCAGAAGGAGGGGCAGGAGGTGCTCCAGGTGCTGGAGCTGAGGTTCCCCTGCAGCCCGTGGTGCAGCCCATGGTGGAGCAGCTGTGCCCCTGCAGCCCATGGAGGACCATCGGGGTGCAGAGACCCACCTGCAGCCCATGGAGAAGCCCATGCTGGAGCAGGGCTTCATGCAGCCCATGCATGAAGGAGGCTATGACCTCATTGGAGACCCAGGATGGAGCAGGGTCCTGCAAGAGATCTGCATCCCATGGAGAGGGAAGCCCATGCTGGAGCAGGGTTTTCCTGTGTAGGACTTGTGGCCCCTGTGGGGGACCCACATCAATACAGCTCATTCATGAAGGACTGCACCCCATGAAGGAGTGACCCATGGGACAGCAGTTTGGGAAGAACTGCTGCCTGAGGGATGGACTCATGCTGGAGAGGTCCATCAAGGACTGTCTCCCATGGTAGGGACCCCACGGGAGCAGGGGGAGGACTCCTCTCTCTGAGCAGTGGCAGAAACAACTAAGCTTAAACCCCATTCCCTGTCCCCCTGCACTGCTGGGGGGAGAAGGGAGAACATGGAAGGAAGGAGGGGTGGAGGGAAGGTGTTTTTAAGACTGTTTTATTTCTCACTCTTTGGCTCTTACCCTGTTAGTAATAAATGTAAGTACTATCCCCACTTTGAGTCTTGTTTTGCCTGTGAAGGTAATCAGTCACTGACCTCTCCCAGCTGTTATCTCTACTCATGAATTCTTAGCTGTTTTTTCTCTCTCTCCTCTGTCCAGTTACAGAGGGAGAGTGAGAGAGCAGCTTTAGTGGGTACCTGGTATCTGGCCAGGGTCAACCCACTACACTATTCAATCATATTGCTATCAAATTTATGATTTGTTCTACATGTAATGTATTTTGACATTTTTTCTTCTATGAATGCATGTTTTATTATATGCTTATTTTAGAAGAAATATAGAATCAGCATATTTATCAGGCTTTTCTTTCATTGTTGTTGGGGTTTTTTGGCTTTGTTTTTTTTTTTTTAATGTAGTAGTCAGTTAAATACAGAGAAGTGTAATATTTCTTTACTGAAGGGAACCTAAGAAACCTAACCACAAACCTAACACATAACCATATGCTGCCAGGATATATTTGTATTTGCCTGTATTTTCTCTTGAAACAAAAACTGAATTAAAAATTGCATAGCACAGCTTTTTTTCTGGCACTTCTTTTAAGTCCACAGTGCTGAACAGCTTTGCTGTGACTTCATGCAAATTAAATACCTTTCCTATGACACTGATTCTTCAACCATTTGCTGACTGATTCTCTCAAGACAAAACTAAGGTTGTGCTGATCAAAATTTGTGACCCTAATCTATATGGTGCAGTTTCAGATTCAGTTTGTAATCCACATAGAATTTACACACACACATTACAGGATTCAGAAGCAGTTCAATGCTCCATATTATGCTCCCGTTTTCTACAATTTCCAACACTTGCAGATGAGTTCTTTAGGCAACAAACAGCCCTTATAGATAACATGATACTTCTGTTTATAAGATTTCAGAGCAACAGATTGCTTTCCAGACTGATATTTCTCGTGCCTGCTGAACACGTTGCTTATTTTACAAACTGACAAGGAGAACAAATTATGATGATGTCTACAGCAAATGACTTGCTCTGTATTGCTGTCCACAGGTCACTGACTCAGAGGATTTCCCAGGACTGAGACTAAAACAAAATAGCCTGTCTCTAATAGGAACCATTCAACATGCTCAAAAAGGATGTATTACTTTTCAGGTCAGAAAGTCTGTGGACATCAACTGTTTTCCCCTCAGCAGTTAACCATTGAAGTACCACTGCATTTCTTTTTTTTTAATTTCTATTTAGGATTTTGTGTCGCTATGGTACCTGTTTTGTTTTAGATGTCACAATTTTGCATAATGACTGTTGCACATATTCTGAGAAAGAGTTCCCTAAAGAAGCCTGTTTCCCTCATGCTTTCTGTTTTGTAATTGTTGACAACCTTTTTTCATGGTCATAGCATTTAGGAAGACTGTTCCCATGTGTATTACCTGGTGTTCATAGAGATGGGTTCACACAGTATCATTTTAGAATCATTGAAGAGTTTGGGTTGGAAGGGACCTTTAAACACTATCTAGTCAACCCCCCATTCCTCCAGTAGTGTTCTCTGCATCTGTGGCACTTGGACTGACAAGAGGGAATGCATTCCCATTGTATCTATCAACAGTTTCAGAATTGTCATTATCTCTGAACAATTTCTGCTCCTGTATGTAATCCACAGCCAGCAAACTGAAGTGGGGACTGTTAGAGGCTGGATTTGTATCTCACTGATCGATGGGTCGAATCAATAATTTTGCAATAAATACCATAGAATACTAATATAATTTTCTAAATCTATTAATGGGATATGTTTTACTGTTATAGACATATCACTTGCATTTTGGTTCACTGTTAACCTGACCTGTAAATGGAAACAACAGAATGAATAATGTTGTTTGCACTGCAAGTAGCTGAGGCTTGTACGTATCTCTACAAAGTCCAATTATTGCCCCACAGGAGGAAAAAAGGATGTGGTTCTTCAGTCATATGAAGAAAGACTCTTGCATGCTGAATTCCTAAACTCATTTCTAGTAGATTATACAGTAAGTGGCATGGGTGCCATTGCACAATTGATTCCCTAAATGGGAAGGCCAATAGCAAAAGTAATCCACAATACCACTCTTGAAAACAATCCACTATTGAAAGTAGCCAGACATAAGTCAATTGGTAAACTGGTGTTCACTCAAAATTAAGTGCATTTTCTACACCACTTTTCTTCTCCCTCCTCACAAGACATCACAGAAGACAAATAAGTTATGTTGTCCAATTAAAATAGACATTTACAACTTCCGCCTTTAATAAAACTGAAATAAACAATAAATTTAAGCAGGTTTTTTTCTTTTTAAAACAATAACAAAATGCATGCATACACCCCCCAAAAATCCCATGATATTTCGAACGAGAGATTCTCCAAAACCAGGTAGCTAGTTAAAAATTTGGCAATGTCAGACATTATGCAATACATCTGACATTATGCAATATTGCAACCATCTATACAACTAATGGGGTACCACCTCACTGCATAAGGAAGGGATTTTCTATTCTCTGATGAAATTATAAAAGAAAGCAAGTCCAACCTTCATAAACGGTCTGCTATGCTTCTGTGGACCCCAACAAAGTTAATGAGAGGCTGAGTAAGTACCACATCAGAGCCCTGAAACCCTCTTGAACTCTCTAGTCTGTCTCTATATATGTATGCCTTCCTTTTCCTAAATTGGGATTTTGAACTAGAGGCATCAGAAGCTCCTTTCCACTTTCAGAATTGCTACTACTTCTATAGGGTAGGGGGACAAAACTTTCTTAGAGATATATAGCAAAAATGATAGGAAGTGTGAGAAAAAGTATTTAAAAAAAAAATAAAAACCCATTTTTAAGAGAGTCAAGGAACAAAAATAAAAAATCATAAATAGGAAAAAATAATGTCCTTTCTACAGTTTTGCAAATAGTAAAGTAGGTCCAATTTTCAAAAGTAAGCATCACAAAATGTGATCATATTTTTTGTTATAGCTATAACTCTTCCAAAATCTTAAAACTCTCCTTCACTTAATTTTGTACTGAAAAACGAGAAGGCAGAACAAGGTTCCATTTTTGCTAAAAAACCTGATACAAGCAGGTTTTACCAGCTATAACAGCAAAAAATTTAGGTGCAAAATAGACTTTTGTAGAGAGCGTCTGCACCATAATTGATATGTAGGTAAGTGTCACTGTTCACCTAAGTAGCTAGAAAAGGCTGTCTTATTTTCTGTGCCACTGTTCTCTGCACTAAGTGGATAAGAATTGACAGTATCATTCATTGATTGCATCAATGAATATGTTTTCTCACCGTGTACCGTGCAGGGCTTTATAAGAAATGGAATAAGCAAAAATAGTGAAAATACAAATGTTAGGGATTTTTTGTTTAATTAGCTCATAATTTATAAAAAATTGAACAATAAACTTAATTTCAGAAAGCTCCGTACACTGTATACTCTTTTCCTTTTCAGCATGAATCTTATTTTAAAAAAGATACTTCAGAAAAATGATCATTTGTGCTAAATGAATGGGACTTTGATTAGACTTTAATAACTTTGGCAAGCTAGTTAGTGAAAAACAAAACAAACCAGGGAAAAGATTATTGGGATTTTAATTAAATTACTGATCAAAAGGACTATGTGGCTGGGGACTGTTCTTCTCAATATCTCCTAGGCAACAATGGGAGACACATGGACTAAATTTCAGGCCCTCCTAATCGCTTTTCTCTTTTCTGCCTTCTACCTGTAAACCTTAAGACGGTTTGAGTTACACAGAATTTTCCAGGACATACAGTCATCTCAGAATGTTCATGTAACTTTTAGAGTTTTGACTTACAATACAGAAAGACCTTTGTGAGCAACAGAAAGGCTTTATACCTTCATTTTCATCACAGAACTGTGAAGAAAACCTTTTCACTCTCAAAAGATACAAAAGCATCAGTGATCCTGCACTCTCTTGTATATTTTTGATGTTGGAAGCTGAAGTATATTTTAAAGGGAGGAGGATGACACTCAGAAAATAATTTCCCACCTTATTTCTAACTGTTTCATATTTTTACAGAAATTATGCCAGTATCTTACATGCAATGGCAATAATCAAGTAATGGCCAGTCTTCGCGAGCGAAGATTTGGGAAAGGTCATTAACCCTTTGAGCCTGCGCAGTGGAT
>NW_016690268.1:93688-221782 GCF_001604755.1 Lepidothrix coronata | reverse complement strand
TGATTAAAGACAGGAACAGCTCACAAAACAAATATAGAACAGACTTCTCTGTCAAGTAGGAATACCATAAAATGACACTGTAATATTCTGCTATCATGCCTTGCCAAAGATGGAATTTATCCAAGGGTTTGATTTCAAAAAGACAGTAACATTGTATTAATTCCAGAAATAAAGAAAAAAAAAGAAAAAGAAAAAGAGTCAACACATCACTGGGGGGAAAAAATAATGCCATCAAGATAAACTGAGCTATTCTGTACCTGCAGGATTGCTCTAACTTTGGAAGAAACTAAAAAGTGAAAAAAGGCAGTAAAAATAAAGTAAGCAAATTAACATTTAGATATGCATTTGTAACATGAAAAATGAAACAAACTTGTAAGGCAATCTTTCCTCTTGAAACAAAAATAATAAATAGGCAGTTTAGGAGTGAACACAGCTATACAATTCTAATACCAGTGAATGTTGAATGACTGCTGCACAAAGTGAGCTGAATTTTTACTTCACAATTACCTCTACAGGATACCTGTTATTCAAAGGTGCAAACTGCAGGTTACACCACATCAACCAAAAACATTTAAGAAGAGAAAGTGAAAAAAAAAGCTCTGAAAGTGAGCCTCCAAGAGCATGTTACTGAAGAATGTATCAAACTAAGTGTCTGAGACTTTCAAATGCTGTACTCCTAATTTTGTACTCTGAATTCTCTCATTCCATTCAGTCATCAACAAAGTAATCAGAATGTCTGATTTATGACTTTTATACAACTGTTTGAACTATTATAAGAGGCAGAGGGATTCTAACTATTGGATGATTACCATAATACTAAAGTAAGGAGGCATAAACTTGGTATCAGCGGTGAAAGGGAAACACAACTGCAAGTGCCACATCTTGTGTATGAATAATTTAAAAATGTGGTTCTTTGTATGTTGCAGATGAGGATTCAGGTAACATCACCATTTCCAATCCATGCTTGAAAAGCTCTTACAAAAACACATATATGGCCAGTAGTAAAGGAAAAATTAGACTGTCACCTACATTTAATGTCTTATGAGGTAGGGGCATTTACTCCTTTAAAGAATGCAAGCATCAGTACTATCAGGGACAGTTCACAGCCTTTTGTGGAGAAAGTAAATATTATTTCATCCATATTAGCGTGCAGTCCAGTGGTCTAGCAGTATAATATGGGATGCTTTCTAAAGAAGTTCAGACACATCTTTTACTGCACCTGGAAATTGGAAATAATTTATTTTGACAGAAGCATTAAAATTTCCAATATAGTCACTAGTGGTAGGTACCTATGGAGATCTCCAGAAGGAGATTTGGTCTGCCTAATTTAGAGTCAGACATAGGAGTATCTTCTGCTATGGCAAGATTTTCTAAAATTAGGAAGTCTTTAACCTGTTAATAGAAGCTCCAAGTAATGTGTATTATTTTCAGAAGCGGTAGCATTTTTGAGATTGTCATCTGAAAGAAGAAACACACTGAAATGACCAAGGTCCAATTGCCTGTAATTGCAGCTCCAAAATATTATACTTACTTCATAACCTTAGTATTTTTTACTTGTAGGAACAATAAATTAATCATGTTTTTAAATTATTGGAGAAGAAAGAAAAATAATTACCATTATTATTCCTGCCATATGCAACTGACTTTGCATATCTTGATTGCCTATTAGAGTGATAGTTGCAGATTGCAGTACATAAAAGAATATGCACTGAACCCATTATTTGCCTGCCGTGAAGACAAATGAATGAAGAGGATATCATCATTTAAAACTCTCCAAAACACCAGTCTGTACAAGTAAGGATTTTTACAGAAGAAGGTGACTTTGTCAAGCCATATTCAGCATTGACCGGTTCAGCAGAGTTTATGTCAGTTCCTCTAACTGCACTTTGTCACTGTGAATACGAACCTGTGGAGTCCAGAGCACAGATTATAGCTGTCGGGGTCCAATAGAATCAAAAAGTTCTATTGATTTTTTGGGAAATCCACTATTTACAGAAAAAGGAGGTTACTGTGAGCCTCTCACAAAGGAGAACTGCATAGAAACCACAGCCTGCTGAGAAGAGATACTGTCACTTACACAACCAGTTTGATTTCAGGGGTTTAAAATTTCTAACAGGAGAGAACCTGGAAAACAGTATGTTTAAGCATGGTATACTTACATATTTTAAAGCTGACCATTTGGTTGGGATTTTTATGCATTTGCATATCTAACTGGCAAGAACAGAGGAGATACTAAAGAGAAATCTGTTCTTTTCTGTATGCAGGGCAGAATGGTCTTCGTCTGTTTTCTTATGTACACATTAAATATGAGCAGGAAGGGATCTCAAAGATGTCTGTTCTTCTTTTGTTATTTGATAATATTTAGTCATTTTTATGATAAATATGTTCTGCCTGATTTTCTGAGAGCTCACTGCACCCTCCCTTAAATGGGATGTCCCTTTACATCTCAAAATAATCAGTTCCTTCTTGCCTTCTTGCTGGGAATCTTGAAAGTAAGAAGGGAAATTCAATGCAATTGGTGATAAAAGTGATCATCTGCTTTGAAGGCAAAGAGAAAATAAGGTTTCATGAAACAATGAAGCTTTCGAACAGAGTTTTTATACTCCGGATTTACTAAAAAGAATTACTTTTTCTGGTCTGGAAGGACAAAATCTATTTAGGAGATGCTTTTCAATTTATCTTAAATGATGTATTCTAAATGCAAAACTAGCCATCATCTTCAAAATAGTCCTTCTACAGTTTAATCCTATTTTTTTAAAAATTGGAAAATCATATAATCATAAAATGAAATATGTGTGTATATACGTATATATATATGTGTTTGTATATGCTAAATATTTCTCTTTAGAAAACGGTACATTTCTAATCTGTGTGTTCAAATTGACTATCTTTTGAAAAGGGATCAGAAATGTGACACAAGAGTGAAATCCTTCAGAACAGACACCTAACTGCAGGTGTCTACAGTATAGCTGCCAACGTGTGGGCAATGTACCCAAACTTCTTATGTATTGTGCAAGACTAAAGAACTACTGTCCATTTTATCCTGAAGCATACATTTACCCAGGGCCAAATGAACAGCTCTCTAAGGTCCATGGAGTAGGTCTGTATGTAAGGGAAGCTTAAACACCAAAATGCAGGTGTCTGATTAAAGAACTGAACTCCACCCCTGCTACAAACAATTGTCACAGGTTGTCACTGCTTAAATTGCATTTCAGGGCATTTTACCATTTTTACTGTGAAAAGTACCAGAAGCAAAGCTTCTGAGTCTTTGTGCATGTTGATATTTACCAAGTGGCAGAGATTGTTCAGCCCTGAAGGCCTCAGTACCATCACAGGCAGAACAAGCAAAAGAAAATCAGGCTATACTATATATACACAGAGCTCTGACTGTGGTTGGGAAGGATGACCATATCATATCATGACAGGATGAGACAGAAAGAAATGCTATTTTGATGTCCTTAATCTTTAAATGTTTAAAAGCTGATGTGAAAAGTCAAATAAACCTAAATTACCACTCCCATTTACTTTCTCCTAATTTCGAGAGCAAATAGCTACATACAAAGCAAAACTAAATAAAAAAAATGACTTGTTTAGCAAGGTTACATCAACATGGGATTTGTATAAAAATATATATAGCTGCTTCCATAAATAGCAAGGTATATACCAACCTGCCAATCTATGTCACTGTAAAACTGAATTAAAGTATATAAACTTTCATAAATTCCAGGAATGATTGGTTCTGAAAAGCATGACAAATGTTTTGTTTCTATCAAATTAGCTATTTAAAACTTTGAAGTTCACAGTATTACTGCTTGAATAGAGTGCTAAAGTATAACTCTGCCTAAATCTGAGGCAACACCAGAATCCATTAAGCTCCCCTTATTTACCTGTCCATCATAAGCTTAATATGTGATTCATCCTTTTCATATCACAAAGGACAAAAAGGTGTTCTTTTGTATTTGAATCTGTAATTTGCACTCCTCATCTTCCTTTCCCAAGAAGTAAATGGTACAGAAGAAAGCTTTTTCTGCAATTTCTTCAGCTCTTTTTTTATTGAGGATAAGCAGTTATATGTCAGGTCTCTAAGGAATTTGATGCTCTCTTTATCCTTCGACCCTATTTTCATACTCAGAGCTACAAAAAAAGAAGCTGTCCCACAGAAAGATAACATATTTGGAGCCTAGTAAGAATTTCAGTATGTAAATTATATGTCCTTTTCCCCAAGATCCACTCGACTCTTTTGGGAAAAGGGAAAATAAGCTCTCAAAATGAAGTACTTCATAATGGAAATATTTTATTCCACTCTTTCAGATACTCCCTTGTTGCCGCTGTATTTTGGTGCTGAAAAAAATCTCCAGGAGCAGTAAATTAGGGGTGAGATAAGAAAGGGTTTATTTGCCAAGGCAGTAGATGGTATACAACGTGCGTGCCCCGTGCCTGAGAGGTTACATTCTATAATACTATCCATCCAATCCCAGATGTGCCCACCCTGTGGCCTTTCCTCTGGTCCGCCCCGGGTCCACCTCCTTGAAATGGGTCTGGGGTGTATTTTGGGACCCCTCATTCCTCCCACCTTCAGCATCATCAGAGCACAAAGGGTACATAGTTACCCAATTCTTGACCTATTCTGTGGTTTAGGCCCAGATATGCTGTTCTGTCAACTGTCTAGGCCTTGCCTTGACAAAAGACTAAACATTTCTATTAGATTTGGGGCTATGAGTGATATAGGGAGGATAGAATGGGGTAAGAGGGTTAAGGAATGTATAAACAAGGGTACTGGAGAAAGGGAAAGGGACAAGGGACAAGGGGGGGGAAAGTTACTGCTTTTAAAACTTACTTATAAAACTCATAAGTCTTACAAATATTAGAAAAATAAAAAACCATTAGGGGCTTAAGGCATCACCCTTGAGGAGAAACAACACAACTCCTAGTCTCTAGAGGAAAACAGCACTATCAAATATACAGTGTAGATTTAATATCAAAGGATGAGGGCATTCCTGATAGATGAAAGACCTTGGGACTTACCCAGTAAGATTTGCAAAGTTTGTCTCTGCATACTATTTTGTAGCTATTAATTAAGCCATAGCATCTCTTTGTATGGAAAATTTTAATAAAGAAGAGAGACAAAAGCATGCTAAAGCTGGAGGGATACAAAAGATATTTCTTTCAAGAAGGAAGGAATAATGATGGCCTTTGAGCTTCATTCTTGATGGTACTTCTTCCAGGAAACAACACTACTGATGGAAAAGAAATTTTTCTGTTGGGTTCTTTTTTTTTTCTATTTCACCACTCTTTCTTTTGTTGTCACAGAAGAGCTATTGTTCACAAATTGAAATATAAGAAGAAGAGGGTTTACCATGCAGCTATCAGTAATATTTAAACTCCAGAAATCATTTGAGAAATTGCATTTAAATGCTACTGAGAAGATGCATAAAAAAAAATTAAAGCAAGCCCTTAGATGGAACTAAATGCACTAGACAAGGAAAAGACTTGTAATATCTCTAATTCTCATGTTTGAGGAATGAGGTAGAGAAAGGGCATGGAGGTCACAAAGGTGCCAAGTGTGCATGCTCTCCCTTTACCAGTGCAGGTGAGAGGATACTGGGTTAGACGGGTCACTGACAAGAAATGCCAGTAGAACATTCTTGTCATTGAGTCTTCAGATCAGAGTGAAAACTTATATTTTTAAACTGAAATACAGAGCTGTTGGCAAACTAACTGCTGCCTTCAAGAGAATCAGGCTTTTGTCCCGTAGTTCTGCCTACCTGTGCATGTAAATACAGCATGTAACCAAAGATACCTGTAATCCTGTAAACGTATTACAACACTTTATCGTGTGGAACCATATTGGAATTGACTGCCCTGTAAGCCTTAAACTAAGTAACTCACAGATGTGTATATCAGGTAATGCACACCAACTCCTTTAGCAAGCATGTGATTTTCATTCACACTTCCTAGTTTTTTAATCTGGCATCTAACCAAGAAACCTTGCAGCAATATTAGTTAAGAAAGAACCTAGATTTAGTAAAGAGGGAAATTATGTTTTATTTTTATTTAAACATATGCACTCAATTAATATGCCTAAATCATACTGTTTGTGCTTCTGTACGCTTACTGCGATGCTGAGCTGTGGTACTTGCAGGTACAGATGGCCCAGCTGCCAGTCTCACTTCCTACACTTATCTACCATATGCAAGCTTTTTAACTAAATCATTTTTAATAACTGAAGTGAGACAGCAACTGGTGTTTTGCTGTTGATGTGCATTCAGCAGTAACTTGAATTAACAATTAACCTTTAATGTACACTAAATTAATACTTTCATTACTAGAGTGGTAGTTAGTATTATACTGTATCTATAGGAAAAAGCAGCTTACCTGAATAACATGTTTCAGCTTGTCAATAATTCGACTTATTACAGGATCTGTTCCCTTCACTTTTACTTCTGGATTTGCAGACTGAGCTTTGATTCCACTGCCAACCACACGATGCGTATAGCTAGTTTAATACAGAAACACACACAAAAATGGTTTAGTAATTTATTCTACTCTTAGAGAGTCATCTTTTAGTTTGTATTATCTCTCATGGCACCAACATTCCACTTTAATGAGATGCATTAATTTTGTGCACATATTTTTCACAAAAAAAGAAATACAGCATAATATAATTACTACATTCCACAAAGTTCTGTTATTTATTATAGCTTTAAGTTTGCTACAGACTTTAACAAGGAAAGTTATCTACATTTTGAACCACAAAACATTGTGCCCTATGCATGGCTTTTTTGTGTATGTGCAAAAAGACTGTTCTCCACTTTGGTTTTGCTAAATATGAACTACATGATGATTGCCTAAATGTATCACATTTCAGTTTAAAAAACAGACTACAGATTCTCCACATACTGCATGTTCAGAACTAAACTTGAAGTTTCCTAGTGGTTTTGTGAGCGCACATGCAGACAGAATACTTATTGCAGGACAACAGTCAAATTGTGCATAAATTATTTAGCATTACAAAAATTATATAAGTACAGAGGCCAAAATGTACTTAATATACAGATACGTAAAAAAGAAGAAAGAGAAACCAGATATATGCTGATTCCAGAAAGAACTACTGTAGTAATTAGAACATTGTTTCTAATACATCAAAACTCAAAATACGGAAACTAAACTAACAACCTAGCAGAATTCTGCGACTTATTAAGATGCAATTCTTCATTCAACTTACCATGTTATATGTAATACTCAAGTTATGCAAGAAAAACTGATCATCTCAGATCATCACAGATATGGTAAAGTATGCAAATCCCCTCCATATGTTACATATTGCCTGCACACCCTTTAAGAGGATAGCTCTATACATCTCTGTCTCAAAAGTATTTTGCCAGCTGTTATGCTGTCAGAAAAAGAAAGGAAATAACCTTAACAGAAGTGGAGTAAAGAAAAGTCTAATTCCTGCCTGTTAGATTCACATATGAGCATAGATAACACAGCATATTCAAATTTTGCCAATTTTTTTTAATGAAGAGCATTACATGTTCTCTTAGCTCTGCAGAAAATTTGCCATATATGCTAAACACTGAATGTAGTTCAGTAAAACAAGGTTGCCACATAACGATGAAATTTTATCTTTGATCTTTTCTTAAATATCACCTTAAATGAGATTCAGGATATTCCTAAGGAAGTGCACACATTGCATATATGAATGCTCACAGTCTTCAAAAAGTGTTATTTTGTTTCATAGCAGACAGTTTTTTGTCCTATCTTGTAGCAATGAAGCTACTTGCCACCTTGAAGTGATGGGGGAAAGCTTTGTATAGAGGTGTGTAAAAAATCCACAGCGTGCCTGCTAGTGGGTGATTGTTTAATGCAGCAATTTGAGAAGGGTCAACAAATCTTCTGGTAGTTCTTAGCTGAAAAAGAAAAGTAAATGTAAAAACCTTCACCAAAAAAATCCTTTGACAGTCATTTGTCTAAGTTAAAATAGATGAATCAATAAGGAATTCATTCCAGCTGGACAATGGTGCACTTACCAGAAAGACAACTGGTTTAACTAAGACATTGGTTTAACGCAACACAGAAATTTCTCTTCATACTGTAACACTATGAAAAGTCTTGAAGGTTATGGCTATCCTTTCTATGCAGTGCTCTTGTTTTCTGTTGCACAGCATGCAAAATCTGTGTTCTCACTTTCTTTCACTCAGAATTCTTCAATTAACAGGTTGTTTTTTTTAAATGCTGCAAACCCAACTATCACACATTCACCTGTGAACTCCCGCTGTTGGAATGGCCACAAACATGACATCACACACTCTTCTTCCAAAAATAAGACCTTTATTTCATACAAACATTGTTAATTTATAGTCTTTTCTAGCCAGCGTCTTTCATTACCATTGGTGCCCCTACTACATAAACGTGTCAAGATTGGCTGTTCTATAGCTTCTGCAAACTCAGGATGATTCAGCAGACAGTCCAGGATCTCTGGCTATCACAGTTAACCCGCAGCTCCATCTTCCCTGTCCACCCTCTCATCTTCAATGTTTACATTCCTTCACAACCTCGCAGCTGCAACCACTCAAATTCAGGGCCCAAGCTCTCCACAGCTCAGTCGCCTCCCACAGTGAACTGTATAACTTTGAAAAAGAATACCCTTTCTCTTTTTTTAAATTCAATTGACAATACTCGTTTCTCTAACCATGCAGGAAGAAATCAATCATACAGAAGCTGAGACTTACCTAGGCACCAATTTTATCTGTTTAGCTCACCTGGGAATTATTTGGCAATGATTCATTCAAGACTGACCATCATTTCTTTTTCAGCTATTTCTACACTGAAATCCACAGCCTTGCACAGCTGGTATTTGTCATAGGACTAACTCACTTCTTTCACATGAGCAAAACTAGCTAGGAAAGTAGTGCTGTCTGGTGAGTGGACCCGATATTAGGAGTTCCAATCATGTTCCCCAACTTCTTCAGAGCTGACATTCTCTGAATTCCTCTTCAGCTGTGGTTCATAAGGAACTGTTGGATTTACTCACCAGTAAAAAGTGTAGGCAATTACTTTGGTTTTCTTTCTCTCCCACTTCTACTCATTCTCTTATAGTCATTACTTTTCATATTCTCTCTAAGCAAAAATACATATACATCTGCTCTCCAGATAGAGGAACTCTACTATCTATTACTTTTTTCTTGTATTGGAAATCCCAATCCATATTAAATTTACTTCCACTGGAAGGTGATCCGTATTTGACGAACTGACATAAAAACTATCATTTGACTTTGAGTTTGTTGTAATTACATGTTCTGACAAGTTATAAGGCAGACTGGAAACCTTTTTTCTTTCTTCAGGTGTATAATAAGGCGTTGACAAAAGCTTATGAAATATTGCTTTATTAATTATTATCATAAAAGTAAGATTATGGAAGTTAACCTCTTTTTGTTTAACCTATTCTTTTGCTGCTTGAAATGGTATCTTTTGCATACAAAAGTTATAAATTACTTATATGTTGTTGTTTCATATTCCACATATCATTGTGTTTAATTAACAAATGTCTATAAATCTAACATCTTCAAACATACTAATGTAAACTAAATGATCTGTCAAAGCTAAACAAGCTATTGGGAATCTGAGCATGGTACACAAAACTTCATCCCTGTAGATTTACATTTACATGCAAAATATGTTTCCCTTAAGTTGGAGAGGGGAAGGAAATGTAAAAATCTCACACTCTTGGTTTGAGAGACTTCATTTATTATAAAGTTTTAATACAGCATTAATCACTTGCTGTTTCTCTAAGTACTAATGTACAAGTAATGGCAAAAACATTTTAAGGATCCCCACAGAGGTAGTCTGACTTGAGTAAGTGTTGCTCGGATTTGAATCCTGGGGAAAAAAAAATGACAAATTTCTTGCTAGAGAAGTAATAGACCCACCATCTGTGCTCATTTCTGTACAAGCATGGTAATGTATCACATCGCTTTAATAGGCAGACTTGGTCCCCAAGTACTATTCATTTTCATCAACACTAGAAAAAAAAAACAAGCACCAATATATTTGTATTCTATAAACATGTTTTAAAGTGATGAACAACAAGGTGCCCATTTCCTGAGCTCATATATGAATATTCATATAAATTACCTATTACTCTCTATTGTTTCTATGAATACAGTTGGTGGGGTTTACATTTCATTCTATCACAATCTCTAATAGAAGAGAAGATCATGCTTTATTGGCTATCACTATTTTCTTGGTATGCGTAATTAATTCTTGTAAGAATGAGCCATTTTGGACATGGTGCTTAAGGCAGATCTGTATCTCTATATCCTTCCAGCACAAAATAATCTGTTTTATATTGTGATGACAACAAGTACTGATACACCATATTTATTGTTATGATTTTCCCTGTCAAGCTCCTTTTAGGCAATTGGACCATGTTTCAAGCAGGAGATGAAAGCAATGAAAGGTGTATTATGATAGCGAACGCTATTCTGCAGAACATCCCTAAGTGTCCTGGCAGTCAAGCCTCTCCCAAAAGACCTGGTGATGTTCTACACTTCAGCAAGTTTAGCTGGTCATCCCATCCTGATGTATCTGTTTCAACTGCTACTATCACCTTCTGTCACTGCCGCCTTCTGGTCTCTAACAGTATTTCCCAGGGCTCAGTACTGAGCTCTGTCCTGTTTAATATCTTTATCAATGGTTTGGAGAAGGGGCTCCAGTGCATCCTCAGTAAGTTTGCAGACGACGCCAAGTTAGGTGGGAGTGTTGATCTGCTAGAGGATAGCAAGGCTCCACATAGAGGTCTGGACAGACTGAATCATTGGGCTGAGGACAACTGCGTGAGGTTCAATAAGGCCAAGCGCTGGGTCCTGAACTTGTTTTGCAACAACCCCAAGCAGCACTACAGGCTTGGAGGAGACTGGCTTGAGAGTTGTTCAGCAGAAAGGGACTTGGGGTGCTGGCTGGATATAAGCCAACAGTGTGCCAAGATGGCCAAGAAGGTCAATGACATTGAGCTGTATCAAGAATAGTGTGGCCAGCAGGACCAGGGCAGTGATTGTCCATCTGTACTCAGAACTGGTGAGGCTGCACCTCAAGTACTGTGTTCAGTTTTGGGCCACTCACTTCGAAAAGGACATTGAGGGGCTGGAGTGTGTCCAGAGAAGGGCAGGCTTGTGAAGGGTCTAGAAAACATGTACTGTAAGGAGCACTTGAGGGAACTGGGGAGAAGTCTGGAGAAGAGGGGCTCAGGGGGGACCTCACTGCTATCTACAACTACCTGAAAGGAAGCTGCAGTGATGTGCTTGATGGACTAGATGGTCTTGAAGGTCTCTTCCAACCTCGATGATGATTCTGTGTGACTCTTGGGCTTTTCAATTTTGCTCAACTGACACTATCAAGAGCTACTCAGGAATCTCTACGTTAGGTTGTTGAGTTCCAGGGTCATGATACCTGAGACAACTGTTCTGATTGTGAGGGGCTTAATGACTGGGGTGCATTGCCTTACCTCTGAAACGTTCATATGTATCAGGTTACACAGCTGTAGGAGTGTCTATGTACACATAGACACTACCTGACAAAGCTCATTTTGTTCATCACTTTATGGTAATAGGATTCCCATCTCCATTTGCAGTATTTCATCTAAAATGTAATCTTAACTGATAGCATCACAGTAAACTCCATGACAGCAAACAGACAACAACCACTAACTCCTCATCTGGCAAAAATGGAGAAGTCTCTCCACTGACTTAATTTTCTGCATTTGAAACTAGTTTGGTGTAAATGATGCAATGCTCACTTCCATCTGACTGAAGTAAGCAGTGAAATCCTAGTGAGATAGTTTGAAAGTAGGTGTTTACCTCCTGTGGGTGCTTTGAGAAGGTCCAGACAGTAAGAATATAATGTACAAGAGACCAAATAGCTTTTAAAAAGTATATTTATTTACTGTATTTGCTTTTCTGTTTTCATCTCCTTTAACTGATATTGATACAGTAACTAAGCCGCAACTTTTGCAATATGTTGCCCCCTTCATTAAATGGATTTTCTTGTTTGTATGTTCTGGTTTATAAAAGTAAGCATTCATGTACTGGCATTGCTAAGGGATTTGCTTTGTTCAGTTTCTCATGCTAATTGAATTCTAAATTACCTCAGAACTTAAGTTGCTGGCACTTACAGGTTTCAAGCAAGCACCTGTATTTATATAGTCCCTCTGTGTTAAAGAATGGTAAAATAGCACAGTGTGCCCACTACATTTTGTTTTATTTCAGACATGGGATATGACTTTAATAACTTTTTCTCAGCTTGCTTGCTTTATGATTGCTGGTAATTGCTGGTTTACACCTGCTATTGCCTGCATCTTCATCACTGCTGGGCATTTCAAAATTCTGGGTAACTGTTAATTGAGAAATTAACAATTACTTGATGCCAGTAAAAAAGTAAACATATGCAGCAACAAATGAATAAGAGTGTTTAGTGATGCAAAATTTAATTAGTAAAGATGAGCAAATCAAAGAATCACTGCAATCATAAAAAATGCCTGAAGCTTGGACAGGAGTGTTGGCTGTTTTTTAGTCTTATGTAGTTTTTTTAAGGGTAGATACTGTAGTTAGGCACAGAAAGTTTGCTCAAAATATTTTTCACCCAGCTATCAGAGACAGTATTTGTAATAATTCTAGGACAGATCCCATTTGTCCTAGACTTTTTCAATACTTTTTAATTGATCAAAAGCCCACTTAAAATAAAATAAAATGTCTTTGAATTTTTCAATGACAATGTATTTTTAGATCTGTAATTTGGTATATATCTGAAAAAATCTGATTGCATATGCACTTGTTAAAGTTACAGAAAATATGAAGTGTGAAAAACAACTCAGTAAAACTTGTGTTATTTGTGTGTAGGAAAAAAAAAAAAAAAGTTCCTGTAATCATTTAGGCTGAAATATGACTAATAAAAGGTATGTGTTTAATTTTTTATCATTGACCAGACCTGTTTTGATAAAGGAAAAAAAGTAGCAGATCAGCCTTTGGACCTTTTTACACTTGAAAACTAAGTGTAATGTCTTTGGAATATTCTGTTTAAAATAGGTATTTAATTTCGAAGTTGTTTATTTGGGACTACATTCACAGGAGTATGATAAATAACACTGAAGTATGTAATAAAATACTATAGAGCCTTTCAGACTATCTTTTTCAATGAATTTCCAGGTGTGGCCCAGACCTTTTTTTATTTTGTACAATATCTCTCATCATCAATAATTTTCATTATATTCAAATCCTAAAAAGCTCTTTTGAGCTCTTCTCCAACTCATAAACCCCCCAACATTCCATCATGATCTTAATTTGAATATGAAAATTTTTGAGAGGATTTTATATGTAGTGTTTGGAAATCAGTTCATCATCGTTTTGACGCTAGCTGCGTCTTCCAAAAAGTAGTTCTTAATAAGCAATACAAAGTGCTAAGGCAATAGCTTGAAAGCTTCCTTAGGCAGACAGGTTTCCCTCTGGAGACTTCCAAAAGCACAACTTCTTTCCAGGTGCTGTGTATGGAACATGTATTTAGAAGGATTGTTTTACTTTGCATCTGAAATTTAGTACAGGATGTGTGTGGTTTAAGTCAGACTATCCTTTTAGCAAAGAACGAAACTTTTATTAAAAGCTAAATTTTCTGCTTCAGAAGAAATGCTATAACACACATACTGTAAAATCATTCTTTACAGCTTTCTTCTAGCACAACAAATAAATTCTGATCACACTTAAAAATCAAATAGTAGCACCGTTGTGACAATTTTGAAATACAAGTAATTTTAATGGATCTGCATTAACTTGTTAAGGTAATATATTTCAAGCTAAGGTTATAGACATTGTTTTTAAAATACTATTTTTTCCTGCTGATTTTCCTTATTATTTTTCTTGAGGATTCTTTGAACAAATTAGTCCACATTAGCTGAAAGAATTCTGGCACAATTCTGCCTCAAATGTTATGAAACCTTAAATACATCTCCCTGGAACTGCTGTTATTTCCTACTGTAAAGAAAATTTCTATATCATGTTTCCAACATCAGAGAATTTTGTTTTGCTTTACTTCAAAATTTAATCTTTATACTGTTTCAAAAATTCAAGAACTTTTGAAGAATTCTCACTCAAAAGTTACCATGGAAATCACTCTTCTTGTCAATTAATGGTAATCACTGTAATTCCTATTTATGTGTACATATCTCAGCAGTATGTTGCTAATTGCTGGACAGAGACACTATTCTTATATGTGATGCAAAATGAATGTCACGAAAAAGCATGACAAAACATGCCTGTAATGCACCCTAACAAATTAATGTGTTCTAGTAATTGCAAGCTCTGTCAAACAGAAAAGAACTGAAGAGGAGCTTTGAGACATATATTTCATTTAAACTAGGTGCCTTGGGTAAGTCACATGTTTAAAATTGAGAAAATAAATTCTTATTACATTAGAAAATAACTAAACAGCAGACATATGCTAGCGCACTAAATCTAGACAAATGAGAACAACAATATCTCCTTCTTCGTGTAGTATTCTGGAAATCTTCTAACAACTGTAATAATTCTACTGTACCTTCATTTAATGGAGCAAGGAAATGAGAGATATTAATTATCATAAACAAGCACATAAATGTTTATAGTAAATAGCTGGTGAAACAAAGGAATTACCTTGGAAAAACAATTCAAACAAATTGGAAGCACAAAGCTGTCAAGCCTAATTAGTCTAAAATTGAGAAACCTGCTTCTCATATAGGACACTAAAATAGTTCTGCTTGGAAATGGCAAAAGGGTCGTGTAACAGTGGCATTATGTAGGATACCAAACCTTGAAGACAGAAGTACAACATTTTATATTTTGTCCAACATAATGCTTCAGTGCACAAACCAAACTATCCCCTAGGGACTTGCAATGCACTTGATAATTTTGGGACTGATACCTCACACAGTTAATACTTATCTCACAGCCCCATATGGACTACACCACTACAAATCAGAGTCAAAGGTGCACTCTCAAAATCCATTCTTTGTTATTGAGTGGATTGGTTTTTTTTCCTGAGGTAATTTATGGAAAATTAGAACAAAATGACAGTTAAGTTATGGCGAAGGACTATCAAGCAGATAATTAACCTGAATATGACTATTGACAAAAGAAAACAAGGTCATTCAGCAAATAAAGGTCATATGAAGGAATCGACCCAAGCCACTGTGCAACGCTAAGAGTGAAAAGCTATTTCAGCAAATTCACTGACATGAGCCACTTGACAGAATTTTTTCCTGTTTATTCTAAAGAATGAAATCCCCTGTGCTATAAAAGCTGCTTTTTACTGTCCTCTGTTGTCCGAGTACACTCCAAGTTAGTAAAAGGTTGGTGTATTATTAATAAATCACTGTAAGTGGCCAATCCATCTCCATGGCTCTGGATTCATTGTATCTTCCTAATTTCTCTGAATGTGTATGAATAATGATGCAAACAAGGAATCAATGACATGTATCCAACAGATGATGCTTTTCATCTTAAATGTTTTTTGAAACATATGTGCTTAATAGTAATTGCGTGGCATGGAGCGGCTTGTTTGTTTGTTGGTTGTTGGTTTGGTTTTGTTGGTTTGTTTCTTTTTTCTCCCAAATAAAACACTTTAAAATTATCTGTTCTCATTTTCATTATTATCAAATCCTAGAGAATATAACATTTTCTTGAGGAGATAGAGGATGTAATCGTCTCTTCATTCAAACTAGTTTTACACTTAGGGATGCATGCTTACTTACATTATATCTGTGTGGAAGGAAAATCCAGCTGTATTACTCTACAATCTGGATCGGGAAACAGTTTTCTCAGCAACTAGAAGTTTGTTCAGCAGTTAACCCATAACTTTTTTTTTATTTCACAGCTTTATTATTCATGCTGGAAGCATGTGCATTACCTCATTTGCAAACTACCTGCATTGCCTGTTCTCAGAACACAGCGCGTAACTCATATGAAGAACAAATACAGTTATGTATTAGAAGCTCTATAGCATGCTGTATTTTATTAAATAATAGAAACAAGCATTACAGTATAATGCCAGTTATGTGCTACTGTTACTTACTCTTTATGGGAAATTAAGCATTTCCTAGAATCCTGTATTTAAGCAATCACAGTTAAGTAAGGTTTCATTCTCTACTGGTCCTTAACTAACCTTATACCAAAGACAAGTACAGTTGCCTTAACCTTTGATGCTTTTCACCCTCCATGAGAAGCATGATGAAAAATTTTTGAAGTATTTCAGGAAAAGTCACAAAGAATATGGACTTTAAATCAATTCAAATTCTAAGATAGTGGCATATGCATGAAGAGCTCCAATTTCAGAAGCCACTATGAGCAGAGTAATGAAGTGAACTTCTGTTCTGAGTAATGAACTTCTGGAGAAGGCTGAAGGATTGTCTGTGAACCCACTAGGCAGTTATTTGAACTGGCCTATTAAGACTTGTGTCTTTCATTTCAAATTCTGTTAGACAAAATCATATCAGTACCACGAAAGCATGTTTTAGATGCACATTTTTAATATCTGACAGAACAGGAATAATGTAAATACTATACAAAGCAGATCATGGTACAGGGAACATAAGATGGGATAAAAACACATTCAAGGATCTTTCAGAGTTGTCCGCAACATTTCAGCCCAATGGTTCTTGCTTTCATGTGTGATGTAGAGCTGTCTTCTAATGTTTCTTTAAAAGAATGAACTCATTCCTTAACCTTTGTGGGTACAATCAATAAATATATGAGCTAAAAAGGTTGACATAGCTAATGTTTAAATGTGTAAAGATAGAGATTGTACTGGAGGCTTAAGAGCTTTAATAAACTTTTGAGTTTCCCTTTCTTCCCTATCACCCCTTCTTGCATCTTCCTTTTACAAATTTCACTCATCACATTCAGTTACTGCTTTCTTTTAGTGATAAATGAGTGCAGGTAAATACATTTATTTTCTCTTCAGTGGATGAAGGTTCACAGGACAACAGTAGTAAAAATATTTGTACCAAATTATAGGAAGATCATATTTCCAGGTCCTAATAAAAATAATTGCTTCAGTTTTGTTGTCCCATGAATTACTGTAATTGTTCTTTGTTTGGCCCCATTGTGACAAAATTACAATGAAAATGTGGCAGTGACTCAGTTTTGCCTTCTTCCCATTCACTCAAATCTTAATAACATAGATTCTTTAGACAAATTTTTTAGTTTTCCCGGGGGAATGCCCCCCAGAAGAAAGAAGAACACAAAATTATTAGCAACTGTACTTCACTTACGTATCTTTAGCTATTTAAAAATAAGACATCTATTGCCTACAGAGTATGGAAAGGGAAAGAAAAGAGAGAGAAGGGCCTCTTGTGGGAAATACAGCACCTAGTGCAGGATGAAATGATGACTTGCCCTTTATATTGGACAACCAGTCTAGACATAATACTGAACTTTTAAATAACTAAACTGAAATTATATTGCATTAGCCTTGGGGTACTCATTGCCAAAGTCATAAGCTCCCTGAAGGGAGCCTATTATTCTGTTTGTGAAGTCATCATAATTCTTACTTGTATCATGGAAGATACTATGAAAAGACAAGAGTTAAATATTATGATGTGTCTAGCTATTTCAGTAATGGGAACTATATACCTGAGCATCAACGAGATGCTTGGCTTGAGTCAAAGAACTTGGCTTTTTTTCTGTAACATGCAGTTCAGTGCCTTCTAGAAAACAGTGCAGCTAATTACAAGCTTTTATCTTGCCTTTTATTCCTAAAGAAGCTCGAAGTATTTAATTTACTAAAATATGCAGTAGAAACAGACAAATTGAAGGACAAAACTTACGTGAAATTTATACAGATTAAAATGGACTGCTAGAAGCAAGGAAAAGAAGGGTTTCACTTTATTTCTTTGGGATCAGAAGGAGAGGAAGTCTATTGTCTGTTGTAAGTTTGGAAGCTCTGTGTGACTGCTTAGTATGCAGTTTGAAGTGAGAATCAATCTAGATAAGGCTATTCTCAGAGATTTGATTTTTAACTTCACTTATGATATCGCCTTGGTTACAGAAATTTATGTCAAGTAGGCAACAAGGGGTTCAAGGATAATATAAGTCAAACAGGCTATCTTCCCTATGGGAAATGCTGTCAAAGAAAGACAAGAAAATGGAGCGAAAATTTTGCCAAAAAATGTTCTTCAGGGAAACTGCACCTTACAGCAAGTATCGCATGACTGAAAATATTAAATGAACCTTGTGTTGCAAAATTATATGTAACTCCTGTGTATAGTTACGTATTTGTGTTTATGTATATATATGTATACATATGGACATGTACATTTCTGTTATGATCTAGATACTGAGCCAAACTCAAGTATCTCTGTTCTGTATCATGAAATGACCAGAATGTTTATGAACAATGGCTGAATTTTAAAAGCACTGTAATAGTGAGGATTTTCACTGAGAGAAAAAAACACACTTCAGTATCATGGGATTTGGAAATGTACGGGTGTGTGTCTCTATGTATTCATGATTTAACATTGAACAAGCAACAGGAAAATAGGTCTTCACACTACAAGAGTGTTGCAGTGACATTTTAGTTGTAAGTTTTAGGTCATTGGCTGATGTCAGTAAAACGACAGCCTAATTTCTTATGCAAAATCTCTGGAGAGAGAGCAGTTTAAGAAACCAGCAGTCACAGGAATTAGTAGGTTTCTTGAGTGAAACATTTTGGTTTTATCATTTTGTATTTATCAATATAGATAAATTTCAAGCCACCTTAAAAATATTTCTCTTCAGTGGGTTGTTTTATATTAATTCTATCAATTCTTTGAAGTTTATTTCATTGTCAACTGAGATGATTAAACATAATGATTCAGGTGACTGATGTGCCTGAGATTTATTTCATGTTGTAACACAAGAAGGAGCTGGTAACAGGAAATTCTCCTCTCTGTTGACATCAGTAGGTCATTCATTTATAGGCTGATTTGGTCAGAGAGAAAAAAGACTGTGCTTTATTGTTAATATTTGAAGAGGAAATGAAGGAAGATAAAAGTTCCCATATCTTTACACAAAAGTACCTATTCTTTGTTTTACAGTTACTGGATAAAATGATGAAATATGCACTATGGAAGAAACTGTGATATCTAATTCCTAGCAAGCCATTCTAATCACTAGTCTAGAAGAATGGTCATTCTTGCAGTGTTTTTTTTAACTCATGAATCTCAAATTAGTCCGTACAGTCTGAAGAAATATCAGTGGGACAGACTAAGAACTGTGTTTGCTGATGCCTGCAATGGCCTATATCCCTCTGGACTGTGAGATGAGCAGCGGTTCTGAACTCCCAGTCATTTAGAAATGAACCTACTCCCTGCTCTGGTAGTATGATTCTAACTGCTGAATTAAAGGAAGCAGGAAGCTATCTCCAGTTTTTGTTGTTTTGGTGTTTTGGGTTTTTTGTTTGTTTGGGGTTTTTGTGGTTTGGTGTTTTTTTTATGCATCCTAATCAGTTTCACATGCTCTGATAACACTTAACAGATTGCATATTGCATATAAAACAGTCAAATCATTTAAATTGTAAAGCCCAAAGAGGTTAGTGCTTGAGCTAATTCAGCTGTTCCACACTCTTATCCCTGAAATAGGTTTTTAATAGTCAAGGATGAAAGAGAACTTGGTAAACAGTTTAAAGAGGAAGGCAAGCAATAAATAGATGGAGCAGCATGAATAGCCATGCAAACTTTTGATGAACAGAGGGTTGTGCATTCTTCTTTAAATATGGTGCTACTGACAATTATCTCCCCTCTCTGGGGCTAGAACTATTGTATAACTGGCTCTTAGTCCTAACATCTTAAGGCCATTCTTCAGACTGTGGGGTTTCCTCCTTGATTTTATATTTTCTTTAGGAGACTGTAGTTTTTCAATAAAATACCTGTTGAAACAACAGTACTCTGACCATTTAAAAATATTTGTTTAAACAAAAAAAAAATACTTTTTTTTCCCTTGAGGATGCTCCTTATAGCATAAGGTCTGATTTGACTAATTATACAAAAGATGCTTTACTATGAAGAAGATAAACCCTAAAACATGAGTTATTAGGGAAACTTTATCACGAGCACTGTGAAGCACTGGAACAGGTTCTGGAAAAGTTGTGGACTTCCCATTTGTGATTTGATGATGGCACTCCCACATTGCCATGAGTCTTCTGTAAACAGACAAGGCTTGGAAGCAGCTATTTAATATGAACTGCTGAGCTCTACACACAAGACAATAAGGCAAAATTCTAATTATTGTGAATAATATAGTAACATGATCTATTATTTCAACCTCTTTGGTCACTTCATACTTACATTTGAGTGAGCATTGGAATATATTCTATTTTTCAATAGAATATATCTTTCCAACCAACGTAGAAGGAACACAGTGAAAGTCAAGTCAAAAAAGAACACTTGGGTCAAGGTATTCAGGACACATCTCAGAAATACTCATTATTCAGCTCATTGATCTTGCTACTTTGTTTTCAGAATAGGACTGAGCCAACAAATAGCATTGAATAAATTTTTTTCAGCTTATAGCATTCACAGGGAGCAGTATTAATACAATCAATATTTTCTGACTTAATGAGGACCCAATCTTATGGTCTTCATTCAAAGGAATTTTCAGTTTAAGGTCCTGATCTTTCAGTGAATCTATTCAAAGAGGTATCTCTCCAGGCAGATAGTGAAAATACAGACTTCAGTTGGAAAAAGGATTATTTTTGTAATATCAGTGTTCTGGACATCTTAGAAAAATATTGAAACAAAAGGTGCCATATCGTGTTTTTATATTTATTTGTTGGAGGGTTTTTTAAATATAGCAGCAATATTATAGACCAGTAGACTGGGGGACTTCCTAAACAGTCTCTGATGTTATTAAATGAGTGTGTGGCCCACCAAGACAGGTGCATGCATGTCCTGCCCTGGGACCCCAACTTTCTTTTGTCTTAGATGAATTTTGGCAAGTGTTACCGAAGTTTATGAAATCGAAACCATTGTACAGATGGTGAGAAACAATTTCAGACTCCTTTAGACATTCTGCTATAGATCTGCCAGCTCAATTATGTTTCCAAGAGCTTTACTAACCCTTAGCAGAAGCAGATAGGGAGAGAACTATCAGTGACTTTGAACATTCTAGCTCCCTTTGGCAAAGTTTACAAATGAAATAAACATTTTAAAAAAAGAATGTTTTGAAGAAAGAGATTGAAAGGAAGCCAGAATAAAGCACAGAACTGAACTGAAATTTCTCTATTCTCAAGCTGTGACATAAACATTGGACAATTATTCCACTATTTATCTGTAATTTCACTAGTTTATTAAAAAAAAGACATTAAAACTACTTGCTAGTACACCATTGGAATGAAGTCTAATTTTTTTTCCTCTGGAGGAAAGCAGTTTTGTAATTTCAAAATTCATCTGAGTATCAATAGAAACTTTTTTGTCTGAGTATCAATAGAAACTTTTTTGTCCCTGGAGAAAAACAGACATTAATTACATCAATTATTTGTCAAATATTTGGTTAAAAATTGGATCTTCAATAAAATTAGGTGTGTGGTCAAGATTTCCTTCTCAGGGATGGTTATACTAAATTTACATTTTCCACTTGGAAAATTTTCAATTTTCCACTTTATTTTTGTAAACGTAAAAAGAATCTATTGTGAAGTAATACTACCTCCTTTGAGAAACTACGTCTTTTCCTTTTTTTTTTTTTTTTTAACCTGGATGTAATGTAATCAAACCCTGGGGAAAAAAAAAACTATCAAGATTTTAAATTTTTTCTTGATTGCAATATTTAATATATTTATTATAAATATTTTTATGTAATTTCTAAATATGTTTGAACTAAATCAAGTTCTGTAATGAATCACAAGAACATATCATATGTATAATGTTAACTATATATTAGTTTTCTTTGCCAGTTTGCTCCTAGGGATGACATCAGCCTAATGAATTTAACATCTTTTTTCTTTTTAGTTTGTGTCTCATTCTGTTTAACTATTAATTGTAGACTATGATCAATAAACAGTACCAGGAGACATATTTCACTAAATCATCAAAATCCTTTAACTCATGAGACTTTCACTATATTTTCTATCCCCTGCCCAGCTGAGGAGGGGAGTGATAGAGAAGCTTTGGTGGCACCTGGCGTAGAGCCAGGAACAGCTCACCACAGATCTATGCAAAATAAGAGTTTTTAAATGTTCACAGTTTCTAAAGTTAACACTTACATGTTTATCTTGCAAATAGCACGGATCATGCAGTCATAATCTTGGCTGCACACTGGGCTAGGGGTTGATTTTCTAACTAGACAAATTCTTCCTGAAAAGCTTTTAGTTCATTTCACTCGACTATTTCCTTTTCCTTTAATTAGAAGATCAACCACATAGCTCTCCCTCAGCTACATACGTGGACATCTTAAGGTGCCTTAGCTCGGCTGCAGACGTCTATGATGCAGTTCAAATCCTCACACACAACTGACTAATGTCATTTGGAAAGCCTCAGATGACTTATATAGACAAACCAGACTTCAGGTCTGACAGAGGACCCTCCTGGGATGGCACACGGATGCAGGGTACGTAGAGTACCTCCAACAGTGCAAGGCACTGATGTTTGGGTGCCTCAAGCAAACCTTGCATGAGTGCCACATAGATCTCATCAACGCAGGTTACAAGCTAATGAAATGATGACAAAAAAGCATGAGACATCTTAGTTTAATAATAGGCTTTGTGTCATACTTGCTTACAAATCTGAACTGAACTCCTACCCTATAGACATTTCAAGTGCCTGAAGATGAGCTGGCATGATTACAAATCAACAAAATGCTCCTCAATTTATTCTATTTATTTAACCTTTTGAACTAGGACCAATGAATTTGCACCAAAAACACAAGCCATAATATAAATTATCTCTAGGAAACTAAGTATTGTATACAATGGTTAAAATGCAGGTTTAAAATATTAGGATGGAAGTCAGTAGATGATTGAGGCACTCACATTTAGATACGAAGACTATCTTCCAGATGCTGCTACAGGTTCCTCAAAGTGCCTTATAGGCCCTGCACTGTTCCTGCTACCCTCCAATATCATGTTGCCAAGAAACACAATAACTCCCTGGAGATCTAGTGACACCCTCAGTGGAGTCAAAAAAACCAACACACCTTAAAAGTACATTTCATCAGCTGAACCACTTTGTAAGCATCACTAATTGTATTGATTGGGGACTTGTTGGAATTGTTTAAACACATGTGTCTAGTGCTGTTTGAGATGCTGTCAGGTGCCACATTTAGTCAACAGCTGTTGCTCCATAATTGTGCAGATCTCCCATGGCATATTTACCTGCTCCATACAGGTGATACTAGTTACTCTGGGTATTGCAAATAGCACATTACAACCATTGTACCTTATTAAACAAAAATTCAGTATTATAAATCCCTGAACTACACTGGGAAAACCTGACATGCTTAGCCATAGTTGTAAACTAACACTAATATTAATATACTCAGCAGTTTCTAACATCTGTATTGAATTTGATAGTTTAATTCTATTTATTATTTAAATAAAAATTACACTCAAATAACAATTAGACAGAAATCAGACATAAATTTAGCTCTTGGATTTGTTGTTTTGTTTTTGTGGTTGGGGTTTGAGTATATTTTGCTTTGTTTTTAAGTATTTGTGTAACCTCCATATGAAGACTTCTCAAATTTTTAGAAATACCCTCTGGGTTTTGAGTACTTCTGTACTCCAGGTTGGATAGATGCCAGCCAGTCCTGATCTGACGGATGTGAGCTCAAACTACTTTAGTAATCTTAATGAGAGTACAGCACTGTGCTAACAAAGGTGCACAGCTTTCAGATTGAAGCTGGCTGGCCTTTAGCCAGCCTCGACTACAAGTAAAGTGAGGGTATGTTTGTCTGCAAAATACCAGGAAGATATGCTGTGACTTGCTATAAATCAGATTCCCAGCATTTCATGAAATGATCACATTTGGCACAGCCAGGTGTTGAATTTCAGAATCTCCGAAAACATCTGTGGCTAATGTTTGAATAAATATGTCATATATGAAGAGACCTCTGTTGACATAATAAGGCTGCCGACTCCACAGAAATGCAAGAAGGAAAAAGTCCCAGTGAGATGTAGGAAACTGGGAAGTGTCTACTTGATATAAGAATTATACATGCAGCTTTTTTTTACCCAGAGATACTATGTTAAGTATGGGATGAGGTACAAAGATAAAAATACTTATTCATTAGAATGCGTGGACCAGATATATGGACTATTTCACAACTGGGTATTTTGGAAGTCACTTATGTTAAAATAATAATGTATTTGGATTAGACACTTTGTATAGATTTGACAAAATACCAGTGTAAATAATGTGGATGTAATTCCATAATTTCATATTTACATGGTTTACAAATGTTCAGAAAATGAAAATATTGCAAGAGATAAAATGACAGACAGTTATGAGAAATTATATTTATACCATCACAACAACCCATTTTGTCAAGCCACATCACGTGAGAAAACAAGATTTTCTCTATAAACATAAATAACAGGACTTGAGAAGATTTTGTCTGTTGCTATGTAGTTTTTTTATAGAAGATAACAGCTTGACACTCAAAATAATGTTTACTCCTGGTTTAATATTTCTGCAGTGAGAAATCCATGACATTTTACAATAATTTTAGTGACAGACAAAAATATGAATGCAGCAAAAGTCTATAGTTCTATTTAACCTAATCAGAATCAGTTAAGAACTCCATTAATATTAATTCTGATGATTTTTCCATTTACATACAAAGAGGTAGTTTTCCTGTTGTTATGCTGCGATATATGATTGAATAGTGGGAATAAATGGCACAAGAATTTTTTTTCTTATGTAAGAATGACAAAAAAATTTCAAAATCCAAAGGTTTTCTGAACAGTGGTATGAAAGAACACAATAAACAATGAACTGTAGGGTTTTTTTACTGCTTATTATAAAACTTGCAAATTTTATATTATCAATATCCAGTTGAGTAGAACTCATGTTTGGAGCAAAATTATGTAAGTTTATGCCAATCAACTTCATACTTAGTAGGCAAACATGAAATATCAGCAGATTTTGACTATTGTTTAGGTAATTAATCCCAGGAAATGTACCAAAGAAAATATGCATCTTTTTCAATGCAGAGAGATACGAAAATTCCTTTGGTTTCTCACAAACTTCTTACAGTATAGCACAATGTGTGATGCATCATAGAACCATAGAATTGACTGGGTTGGAAATAACCTCCAAGATCATCAAGTCCAACCCTTAATCCTACACTGCCGTGGTTACTAGACCATGGCACTAAGTGCCACATCCAGTCTCATCTTAAAAACCTCCAGGGACCGTGAATCTACCACCTCCCTGGGCAGCCCATTCCAGTGCCTGATTACTCTCTCTGTAAAAAATTTCTTCTTCTATCATACACACAAATTGTCCAATACCCACACATACAGTGAACATGTTCATACCTGGGGAATGAATATCTATATATTCATGAACAGACATATACATCTAACAAACTAAAAGTATGGCAATTGATCAAATCCCCAAAGTGGGATTTTATACACCATCTTTCAGGTTAGTCTGCTATAATGTACTGTTAACAGAACAAAGTGTATAATAAAGCGGTCAGACAGTCACTGTAATATAGAGTAAAATTGACTTTTGATCTGCTTTAAAAAAAAGAGGCTTTGTCAGCTATTAGACAGGTCTCAAGTGGGAGGTCATTATATGGAGGTGCCTAGATAGGCCTGGGTTAATTCTGCCTAGAAGTACTAATACTGTATGCTCAGTTGCCCAAGTCCCTCTGTAGTCAGTGGAGAGACAAGCAACTTTGAAGGGAAAATTAACCCATGTCAGACTGATTCAGGTTTTTCAGGAGCCTCTACCTTTCCACTGGTGACAACCAACACACCACCACAATGGAAGACTCGGAGGAGGCGGGCAAGAAACATTTACTCAGGGAAGAAGATAAGGAATGGTCATCAGTCACTGGTGAGAAAAAAATGGCAAGGACTGGAGGGTAACCTTTGTTGTAGAGACACATTGTACCAGTGGGTCTGCAGATTGTAAACAGCCTTCCCTGAGATAATTAGGAGAGAGCAATATCTTCCTGAGCTAGCCAGACCAGCATTAAGGTTAGGGAAAAACATACAGTGGATCAATCCAACAAAAAGTAGAAAAGCTGCATAATTAATGAAAGGAACTTTGAACAGAGAAATGGGCTTGAGTTAGCTTTTACTCACATGCTCCTTCACAGCAGCTGGGGACACCTGGTGTCATGACATGTCAGTGAATATAAACAGACCAGTAATGGGAATCATGTTTGTATTGTGGTTCAGCTATGTTATGCTTTTGTTGTGATTTAAGAATATTGATGTATCACTTTTTTAAACCAAAATCTCATGTAATGCCAAGTATCTTCAAATAAGTAAATGTGATATTAAACATTAAACTGTCCTTGTGTGGAATATCTAAAAGAACACAGCCAGACAGTACTGGACTCTAACACCACTGCACATAGGAGGCAGGAGAACACAGACTCCTTGTCTAGGAGACAGGCAAGTCCTTTAGTTTTGATGAATAAGGGACAAATGAGATGTTCAGGATTCAGACCACTGGATTTCAAGTAGCATGGTGCCTAGTAGGATTTCAGGGACTATGCATAGCTGAGTTTAATCAATATAGGACAGTCATTTAGGAAAGAATATGGCATAATCACATTCTGAGCAGTACTTTGCCAAATGGGTGTCTCCCTATATACTGGGTACATAGGCATTTTTGGGGAGCTTAGGATGTTTTCTGGGTAATTCTCCTTCAGTAAACAGCAAAAAATAAAAAAAATTACGTAAGGAAAAAAGAAATCTCTATTTCTCATCTGGGCCTTATTCTTACCAAGTAATAGACATTTTTCTGATAGTTCTGTGAGTAAATGATGGCCAATGTACACCCCCTAGAATATGTAAATGTATTAATCACATTAAAGAAAATGCAAGTGTTCTGTATGTTATGATAAGACAGAGTATGATAAAAATCCCTTACTATCAGTACAGGAGTTGCACTTCAGCAATCACTTCTGGCTGTCAAAATAACTGATTCTAATAGGAAGATTCAACGGAGAACAGTAAGTGCAACCATATATTATGCAGGGAAAAAATTCATCACAGTATCATGTAATTTACAGACCAATGAATTGACTGGCCCAGGTTCCTGAATTTTTAATTTTATCTACTGTCAGTACAATCACTGTAGTTCATGCCAACACCATATGTTACCTCACATATATGCCACTCCACTATATATATTTCAGATAATGAAGATCTAGGAGATCTCTACTCACTTGGCTGAATCACTTTTAAGGTTTAAAAAAACTTGGATCTCTGTATTCCTTTTTCTAAAGATTGCATTTGGTCCATGAACAGGCTGTATTAGGCAGCAAAACAAATATATAAATGAAACATTTTTGCTTAAATAAACCCTTGGAAAAAAGGTTCAAAGAGGAAGAAGTAGATGTAAAAACTTTTCTAGGTAGATTTGTGTTTTCAATTTAAAATATTCTTAAATGCCATTTGAAATGATAATCAAATAACTAAAATATTAATGAGATTAAATATGCAATAATACATTTTTCTTCTATAATATGACAAACTCTAAGATTTATACAAGATCTATCAATATGGGTACTGAACAAGTAGGAATAGATAATTTTATATTTTAAATTTGAATTTTAAAACAAATTTTATAAGCTTTAAGAGTAATGGAAGCAAAGCTGGTATGTATAGGAACCCAAAAGACAAAGACAGACATGAAAATGAGAACAGCTGTAATTTGTACTGGAAAATAGTGTTAAAAGACTTGAAAAAACATGACATCATTGAAGAAAATTTGAAATATCTCTTGTCCAAAAGCTACAAGAAGGACATATACATCTGCAGCATTATTTCCACTCTACAGTTAAAGATAATTAAAAACTGTTGAATTTTTGTTACACTCCCTTCACATATGTTAATGTTCAGCCACAGAAACTGTCTATTTGCTGATATGTATATCTACGTAGGTTTCTGTATATATGCTGCCTTGCACATCTTATAGCGAGTAATTTTCAGACTGAACATCACTGTCATAATGTGTTTCAGTCAAACATTCAAAGCACCTTAAATAATTCGATGCACACTGGGTCTTTGTTCTCCTATATACAGCATAAAGCAAAAATAAATCAAGATTGGACTTCGCTTACAGCTGTTATAAACTGTAACATAAATGGGCATAGTACTATTTTATTCCCAAACTAGAAATAGGATTTCTTTACAGTGCTGAGCTATGGATTAACAGAATTAATTAACAGAGCAAGTGGCAGTTACTATCTTTTTTAAAAATAGAACTGCCTATCATTATAATGTTAGGTGTGGATCTCATCCAGAAAGTGTTTGATAGGCGTGTTGAGAACATGCCTTCAGATAGGGCCTGTAGGGGATTTAGTGAGAAAAAAACCTAATTTAATGACCAGTGTTTGAATTTGACATGAGATAATCACGCAGCTGCTCAGCTTGAAATTGCCTAAGATAATTCTGCCTATACACAGAAACAGAAATTTTGCTTTCCTGTTAAATTTTCTGATGATTGTTGGTGTTGAGGTAGGTATTTTGATGATCACAGTTTCTTACATGCATACATAAATTCTATGGACCAGAGCCAAATTTATTAACTGACTTATGATGCAGAAAATCTCTGGCAGAGGCAGGGAGTGGTTTGATTCCTGGAAGCAAAGGCAGCTCATGATTACAGACCTGATCTGGAATTAAGAGAATGGCTACTTTAATTCCCTGCTCTGTCACAAACTTTCTGTGACCTTCACCAAGGTCTGCTGGATACATCTATTTATATGTGTAGCTATTTCCAGCTTTTTTCTAAATGAATCAATGGGAACATCTGAAGCAATGCAGTTACATGCACACAGCTCTGTGAAGCATGGCTCTTCCAATAATTCCTTATCAGTCAAATTCCAGGACTGAAAATATCTAAAATTATTAAGTGTTAGCAGCTATGAGATCTTCCTCAACTTAAAAAAAAAAAAAAAAAAAAAAAGCCATTTCACAGAATCACAGAATCTGCCTAGTTGGAAGGGACTCACCAAAAGCACCAAGGCCAACTCCCTAGCACCACACAGGACCATCCACAAGAGTCACAGAGAATTGTCCAAACGGTTCTTGAACTCTGTTAGGCTTGGTGTTGTGACCACTTCCGTGGGGAGCCTGTTCCAGTACCCAACCACCCTCTGAGTGAAGAAACTTTTTCTAATATCCAACCTAAACATCCCCTAACACAAACTTCACACCATTCCCTTGGGTCCTGTCACTGGTCACCGCAAAGAAGAGATCTGTGCCTGCCCCTCCTCTTCCCCTCACAAGGAAGTTGTAACAGCAATGAGGTCTCCCCTCAGTCTCCTCTTTTCCAGGCTGAACAGATCAAGTGACCTCAGCCACTTCTCATACAGCTTCCCCTCAAGGCCCTTCATCATCTTCGTTGCCCTCCTTTGGACTCTCTCTAATAGCTTAACATCTTTCTTATAATCACTAGCTTCTTTTCTGCTTCTTTTTTGCTCGATATGAGCCAAATATTTATTTGAAGACACTTCCATCACTCTGATTCAGGCACAATTCAGATGGTATTTCTGGTTAAATTTTACTACTTACAGAGCTGTTAATTCAGTATTGTATGTTTAGCAAACGGGATCTTGGAAGGTGGCTTCAGCGAGTCATGTGCACCAGAACTTTAAGTTGCTCATTCCACAGTAGATAGACATGGTTCCCTTGGTCTTTGGCATTATTTACTAGGATTGAGCCGTGAAGTTGAAGTTTGCTGTTCAAACATCTTTAATAAAAACAATTCAATAGCATGACTAGAATTTTGCTTTGACACTTCTTCAGTTTAAAGTAATAAAAACATTACATCCAATTCCAAAGAATGAGAAATTAAATATTTCATAAAATGCTGAACAAGTTTAATGTGATATTACACATTTCCAGAAGTCAGACAGTACTGCATCAGTGTCCTAACCAATGGTCTCAAAATCAAAAGTACAGTTACTGTTGCATTTTTATTCCTGTTGTATCACTTGCTTTTGTTTCAGGCTCTGGAAGATTTGGATGACAAAGAAACTTCATAAATAAACCTGTCATCCTTTTAAGCTGTGTTTTCAGAAAAAAAAATCTTGATAGTGAAATTGGAAGACTTAAAGAAGGCCATTCATGTTACCCAGGAGAATACAAATCAATAAAAGTTCATGGCTCAGAGGTTCTCATTGATTGGAACATACTGGTAGCACAGTAATTTCAAAAACCAATGCAGGGTTTGTCAACCACACCACATTTTGTGATTGTAGACAATAAAACTCTATGACCTAGAAACAGCTCTCTGCAGTACAGGCCTCTCAGTGTCTTAATGTGCTTGACTCTGACATGGATCAGCTAAATACTGACCACTTGGAATGTATTGCAGAAAATTTTAATACTCACATAACATAAAATGTTTAATATAAAGAAATCGATAAAATATTGTAGGCTGAAGAGCACAGACATTATAAAGGCAAAAAAAGAAAAATAATATTTCAAGGGAAATTGTATCTTATGAAAGGCACTTAAATGCCATGTAATGCCCCTTAAAGATGTACCAAACTAAACTCTTCCATTCATTCATTAGATGTTGAAAACATTATTGGCTGTCACAGTCAATTCATGCATGCTGCTATGCCAGTAATTAACTTCGAGTCAGAGAGGGAGAAAAGAAATCCACTCCTATTGCTCAGAGACATATTTCAGTTAAGTTCTCAAACAAAAATAGCTTTCTCTATCAGTTGTTGCTGTGAAAAAAATGCAGATTATGTCTGAGCTGTACTGGAGCTTATTCTGACTCCTGGGACACACTTCTAATGCCACGTTCACAGTTCCAAACCACGGAACCAAACCATGGAAAAAATTTCTAGGTAGTACATTAACTCGTGCAGAGCCAAGTAAATATTCTTGAATATTTAATTGATGTACAAATCATTATATATAGATAGATAGATATATAATTATGATAATATATAATGATCTCCATTTTCAGTCATGATAAAACCTACTGACTGGTTAAAAAAATTAAAGATAAAAGATACAAAAGATACAAAAAGAAAGAATATAGTATCTTAAGTATCATCCAACTTTATTTCAAATTCATACTAAACTATAAAAATCATTAATTTTCAAGCATATACTTGGTCTTGCATTTTAGCATTAGGTAATGGGTTCAGTGCAAGGCCCGAGCTCTACAGTAAGGTGAAATACCAAGACTGGTCTAGAAAATCCAAGAATGTGATTTATCTCATTTTCTCTTTCATGTAGTCTTTCATGACTGAAGATAAAATAAAGCCTATTAGAGCAAGGAGCCTCTTTCATTGGTTATAACTTGTTTTAATAATGCAAAGCAGCATATAGAATAGAGAACAGAATAAAACTGATTGTAAATTACAAACACCATTAGAAAGGATGCAATAAAACTGAATGTTTCACTTGGACACGAAAAAGTCACCCTAAGTTATTCAGTCACAGGTTTGCAAATCACCCATCCGCCTTTTTCTTCTCACATTTATGCCAGACAGGCCCTTTTATACCCAGGGAGTTTGCACATGACACTCATAACAAGGAAGACATGCACAGGATATTTGTATAGAGCAGTTAAACAGGTAAAGAAGCAACAGGTCATCTGTTTATAAAGTCTGTGGTAATCAGGCACTCAAGCCTCATTTCCTGAGTCAAAATAGCTGGACGACTGAAGAGCAACAACTCCATGATTATATATTTCTTCTATTATAAGTGTTTTAGCTTCAAACCAGGTTCCATGATCCATCAGGAGCTGTTATTCTGTTTGGCCTTAATCCTTTCTTATTTTCACTGTAAAATGTGCATATTCCTTCCCATTACTTCATCACTCGTTCCATGCTCATAATCTACAACCACAGGAACTGGTCTGTTCTGAAGCTTGTGAAGAATAATCGCCCAACTCAGTCTAGAGAGAAGATTTTGTAAGACCTTCTTTTTCGTGTCTGGAAACAAACTTGACAGGGACTCTTTTTTATTATTATTATTTTTTTAAATATGTCTTCCTGACTACTCCAGATAGTTCACACTCCACCTTTGTCTCTAAAGCCACATAGCAGGAGGAAGAAATTGCTAGTGTCCAGGCAGAGATTTACTGCTGAGTGAATCTGCTTCATTTCTCACCTGCTGCCTCTGCATCCGTATTAGAAACACTGGCTGCCACAAAAGGTAGATACTCCCATACCTTTCTAGCTTCATTTGATCATTTTCTTCTTTATTACTTTCAGATAAATATTTCAGGATAGAAAAACTCACATTTTATGTTTATATATTTTTGCTTTCAGGCTTTTTTTTTCATTACGTTTGTAATAAATAAATTATATTTGTATGTTATCTAAAGGCCCATTAAATCCTATCCTTAGTGGTGTGCCAGAAAATTATTTGGCTTCAGGCCATGTGAACAAATATTCTGCCAGCCTCTTCCAGCTAGCTAAGCTGACTGCTTGCTATAGAATTTTTCTCTCAAACACCTGACATCCTTTCTCTGGCATGCATGGGGTCCTGTCCTTTTTGCTTATACAGAGTCCAAACAGTTTTCCCATCTTTCATCTTCACATAATTTTTCTCCTCCTCCTTCTTGTAGCCCAGTCCTTAGCACCTTACACACTCCAGAAGTGGAAGGCTGTATGACACAACCAAATCTGTAAGTATTAGTCGTACTTCTTTCTTAGTCATACTTCAGAGCACTCAAGGACCAGCAGAATTTGAGAAGCTCATACATCTGCATTTTTGTGGAGTGTCCCTGTGGCTGGTCTGAGTGGTGTGGTTTTGGGTAGACATATGAGTGAAACTTAAATGGGGAGGAAATTAATACAGAATGGACAGACAGTGTCTTTCATAAAAAAGTAAAAGCAAATGCAAGAGGAAATTTTTCTGTTAAGAGTCCAGAAGACAGTTTATACAATAACACACCAGATTTCTTTAAGGCAGGACTGAGGATAAGAAAAAAAAGAGGGTAGTCATGAGGTGCTTACCTCAGACCCAGACATTAGAGATATTTTAGGCTGAAATACAGCACAACTGTTTATTTATGTTACAGGTTTCCTATGGGCTGATGAGCTGGTATCATTATGGAGATACATTTCTGCATTTTTTTATGCCTCATCAACTCTTCCTGACAGCCTGTGAATGTTGTCACTTCAACAAAATTGTCTCATTGTCCACTTCAGCCTCATATTATCATTTATTAACTATCAATTACAAATTAGCAATTATTTATTATAAACTACCAATTATTTCTTATCAATTACCTATTATCTATTATCTATTATCTATGATTATCAACATAAGCATTGTTAAAATCCCAAAATAGGTACAGACTGGCACTACAGATTTTTGCAGTATCCTGGACACTGCAGATAGGCTGACTCCATGGTTTGAGCAGTAAAATTTTGACATAAGGTTCAGAGACAAGGTCTTTCGAGGTGTTACCAATGCTGAGACCAAGCTTGTATAAAGCCTGCATATATTGGATGACCTTAATGCTAAGACAGTACTTTTTAAAGAAGGTTTGTCTGTAAGGATGGCAAACCCAAGCAGAAGTGAACACCACTAGAGCCACTCAGACATATCCGTAGAGCTCTCCCAGGTAGCAGTGTCCCTAAAAGCAAACACTTGCTGAAAAAACTTGTCTTTATTATATTTCAGGATAGTCCGTCAATGTAGAAAGGTCTGACTACAGTCTCCATCTTGTAATGCATGATACACTTAAATACAACTGAAGTAAAACAGAGATTAGGTTATAAAAAGTAATTTCAGATGAAAAACCAATTCTACCACCCTGCAAATCACTATTTTTTGTTTTAAGACCAAAAGAACAGCAGATCCTACAAGCAAGGAAAACTCAATTTCCAGACTTAATAGGCTAAAAAAGTAAATAGAGATTCCTTAAGTTTCAAAATTAATCATGAGTGGTTGAGATTTCTTTGCCCCAAATAATTATGACTCCAAATTACACAAGGTTTCATTTGCATATATCCCAACCTTACCAAGCAAGACCAGTTAAGGTGTATTGCAAAGAGATATGTCTAAGAATATACACCCAAGAGGACCATTATAAACATATGTTTTTGTATCACCTGTCAGTTCAAAACATTTCTACATATGGTCATGGCTTAATACTCCCATTGCTCTTCTCATGCTCATGTTCTCCTTTCAAATCCTCTCTGCAATTAGTAGTATGTTGGAGTGAGCAGGGTGTAAATCACCCCCAAACTGGTGTTTTTATGATCCCTCCTGCTGTTGTTCCTCCTCTTACAGATGCTTCTCCTTCTGTTATTTTCCTATTTTACAGAATAGGGGCAATAATCTGAATTTTGCAGACTCATCAGTTGACAAACATTTCTGGAAAAGAGTGCCAGCCTTTAAGAATTCCAGTTTTCATAATGCTTGTTTGGTAATTTCCATATTAATTTCCAATCTGGTAGCCAGTTTAGTACTGAATACTGTATGGGGGCTAATTTGGCATTGGGTTTGCCACTCTAAAGTCACATGAGCTGCCAACAAGAATGTGGCAACATTATCAGCAGTTGAATTTCAAACAGGAAACATGGCAAAATGAACTTTTATGAATGGTACAGAAATTTAAATATTTTATTTAAAATATTGAGGGGGGGGTCCCATTACTATCGTGTAATCTAGTATAATTCAAAAAGCTTATGTTATCCTCTCCACTATGCAAAAGCCATAGCAATTGAATAATCCTCTAGCCCCACAGTCAATTTGGAAGACTCATTCAGGAAAGACAAGTTGTCCCAGAATGCCATCAAGCCTCAAAAAGCAACAGCTTCAACAGAACAGTCATCAAGTATTCTTGGCTATTATTTCAACTAATAGAGCTATTTAAGGAGTAGGTAATTAGGCACATCATGGATTCATCTGCTTTTCATTTCCAGTGCTTGGGAGATTAACAAAATTAATCCAACTGACAATAAAATCTTTAAGAGCTGAAGCAACTATTTGGAAAATTGCCAAAAACTAAAGGTAGTATCTATATCTTAAAATGCCTGATTTGCAAATCAACTCCGGTATATCTTCACCCTAATGACACTTACTACATGCTTTCCCTTTAGATACTCAAAAGAAACCATGCTCTATTGGTTATGCAGGTATTTGAATTTTGTCTCATCTTTTATTCTGCATTTAGTGATCCAGTAAAAATCTGAAGGGCCACCACTTTTATAGTCAAGAGAATAATGAATTGTACCAGGTCAATAATGTACCTTGAAAGAATTTTTCTGGATTTACCTAAATTGAAATAAATTATCTTAGAATGACAAACCACATAATTATGTTTAAAAGGAAAAGCAATGAAAGAAAATGGAACAGGATAGGCCTATCGTAATATTTAGCATATTTCCCACTTAAAAAGAGAACTTAAGAACATTCCTTTTTTTATATTTTTTCTACCATTTTGACTCTAGTTAACAGTAACTTACTTGATGAAATTCCTTCATTTTGTTATAAATTATAACAAGATATCTCTCTCAGTGGGAATATATTTCATTTCTTACTCTCGTTGTCTTTACATTTCTTTCAATACATTGAAGAAAATCTCCTTTATTTTTCAATACAAAAGTTTGTTATCACATCCAATTAGTCAAAACTAAATTGAATTCTCTGTCCACTGGTCATATCTTTTTGATGTCTGGGTGTTGAAAAAAGGAACACAATATCATTACATTATATAAAGAAGGGCACAGACTCCCTGCTTTATGTTCATATTCTCTTCATATGCATTTTAGAAAATCACAGTAGATTTTTCCTTCTACCATGTCAAATTTCAAGCTAATACATAACCAGTTAGGCAGAAAAAGTAACAGAAAAGAGAATATTTATATCCTGCAAGGTCAAATTATATTTTGAACTGTTCCTTAGCAAGGATTTGGAGTTTGTAATCTTCTCTTTAGCAGACTTATGATTCCCCCAGTTCTATTCATTTGAAATGCCTGCAGAGACCTTTTTCAGTCTTTACAGAACAATTGAAACATTCCATCTTTCATCAGAAATCTTTGATGGTGCGTTGACTACAATGAGGTGCAGAATTGTAAAGGCTTCTTCTGTCCTTTGACCTATTCATTAAATGAGATATCACATGAGCAGCCTTTGGAACTCCTGAATTTCTGACCACATGGGAAAGAAATATGGTCATAGAGCACAAGAGTTGCTTCCTGCCTAGATGATTCATTTTTAACCCATTCCCTCAGGTTTTCTTTACATTCCTATTGTAGCTACATGATCTCCTGAACTTGTTTTTTCTCTATTATATTCTTAAACCCACATTCAGCTACTGACCTTTGCTTTGCAAACCTTTTGCATTTTTCTGCTTATAAAAAAATACACATTTATTCAAGAATTTTCAGCTATTGTTATATCATCGTGATTTTTATATGAACAAAAAAACCTTCTGCCTAAAATATCATCCTGATTCTCTTTGCAAAAAAACAGTCAAAATTGAATAAACACAGAATTACATCTTTCTGATTATTATCTCTTCTCATCACAAATTCTACCCAGAGTTTAAAAAAGGTGTCCATCATATAGCATATAATTTTTAAAACATACATTTGTGGAATAGTCATTATCTTTTGGGGGTTTTTGCACATACTAGAACACAACTATAAGTCCTGTAAAATACCATATCTAAAAAATAAATGTAAGATTTATATTCTACAGACATACCATCAATTACAGTAGTGTTTATCATACTCTGAGCTGCAAATAATATCACCATGTGTGAACAGCCAGTTGATATCAAGATGCTATAGATAATGAAATGAAAGTAAGACCATTATATGCTTTGTTCTATTTTACTCCATTTAATTTGTAAAAATTAATGTGAAATTCAGTTTTACAATTCTAAAAGTCAAATAAAATTTAAGTTATTTCTTTCCATAAATAATAAAACTTTTTTTTTTGCTATTAGTAAAGACATCTTTAGTACTTGTAATTGAATTTTCAAAAAATGGTGCATTCCTCAACAAGGTTACAACTTTCATAGAAGTCCGGTATTTTAAAATGAAAAAATCTTGTAGAAATATTTGACTTATAATCATCTATTAAATAGAACTTTTCATAATGATATGTATATTTATAAAGATAAAATATGCTCAAAATAATTTCAAGTCTTTACAATGCAAACTCATTATAAATTATATGTTTGTTTTATCTTTAAAAATGAAACCTTCTATCTGAATACATACAGTAGTATAGTGAATTGTTCTGTTTATGTTGTCTACACAGTCACATTGGTCTTGGCATATTTTTGTCCACCCAAATACAAATACCTCCATCACAAATACATGTAGTAAATTGTTGTAACAAAACATAATATGACATTTATCTCTCCACTCTCATGTAAAAAAATGTGGTCATGAAAATCCACACAGTTGTTCTGCATTATAAAAAAAAAACAAAAACAAAAACAAAACCAACAAGAATTTAAATTCTATCTGTATGTCTACTACATGGAAAAAAATGAATTTATTAAAATATTACATGTAGTTCAAGTAAAGTACAAGTAAAAGCAAGACAGTCTTATTCAAGAGGAAGAAGTCCCCTTAAAAAAAACAGGATCATGCCCTCAGTAGACAGAGAAAGAAGGCATTAAACAACCTTGCTTGAAATCAATATAAATAAATGATGCTTACTATTTAGGAAAATGAGGCTTTTCCGAGACAGTTCCAGTCTTACTAGGTTCTTACTCAGCCATTAATATTTCAATTTTCATTTTTTTTAATTAAAAACTTCTTAAGGGTATTGTTATAGCTTGTTTCTGCTGAGTAAATGAAACTTAATCATGGTATGTGTTTTCTCTGAGTGATTTATTTATTATTTTTAACAATATCATTTGTTAACTTGGTAATAATGCCCAAAATCCAAGCTGCAGATTTTTTCAGCTCTGTATGGAAAAATCTGTAACTCCAGCTCTCCAGCTGCAAGAAATTATTAGCTTTACAGACTCTGCAATCAGTCCCATGTTTGCATGCCAGGATACGCCTATTTATTCACTGTCAATACTGACACTCTATATGTGTAATCCCACCACTTTTAGGGATCAGACTCGTCTCACAAAACCTAACTCCTTTGTCACAAGGCTGGGAGGTATCCTGAGAGCAGGATACCTAAACTTAATTGTATATATGTGGGCCATATATATATATGTGGGAACTTTATTCACTTATGCAAATAAAAGCATTGAGCATTAACTGAGATCTAGAGGATCCAATGCATCAACGGGGGGGTAGCAAATGTGTCCCAGAACCTAACCTGCACCCAAAAGGTATATGAACTACAGTTGTCAGGAAACACTAACTACAGTAACACAAATGGTGCTAAATACCTCTCTTTGGACAACTCAAGACAGCCTCGGATGTCCGACCAGCTGGATGATTCTCCAGGTACCACTGACCAAGCTGATGATTCCTTGGCTACAATAGAAGTTCAGGTACTGGATTTTCCTGTAGACGTGTGGATAGATACCTAAATTAAGTGTCATATCAAATAGAATCCCACTCACAAGTTTCCTTATTTAGGGCCATGAGGAAGATAAAAAGCATACCACCAAAAAATGATGAATAGATTATAAGAAGCCTCAAGCCAAGTAATCTAGTATCTATATATATTCAATCAGTTCAACAAAGGATTTTATAGACTATTATGCTTATGTGTAAATTTCTCATTTTCTAATTGATAATTAACTTGTTCATTAGTCTAAATATTTCACAACCTTGAGTAATAACATCAAATGTGTATTTCATGCTGTTTACCTAGATGCGCCGTAGTTCGACCTCTCTCATTTCGTCTCGCATCTGTATATCCTTCTCCATAAAGTACCACTGGTATCTGGTAGCCACAACTCCTAAATTTTTATGAAATATATGTATACTGTTCATTAGTTCAGGGTTCTGTAGGTCTAGTGCTACTTGGCTCCTCACTGAGAGAAAAGTAGCCTTGGAATCCCTACAGATCCCAAGCTCTGTTACACACAGTCAGGAGGAGAAAGCTCCCATCCCAGGTTCTCTGATTACTTTTCAAAGGCTGTCAGAGGCACTTCGCTTTCTGAGAAAATAAAAAAGTGTGCATAGGCTTCTAATTTAGGCAGCATTAATCACATTGCTTAAGCATCAAATCTGCTTTTTAGATGCAGAATCTAAAGGCATTTGGGCAGCACTAATGAATCAAATTCCATGACATGTAGAGCAAAGTATGACATACACATTGAATTTTCCACCTTACTTCCAGTGTCCTCTCTGCTAAATATAACACATTTCTCTTTGCTTACTATACTTACCATTGCAAGGCACAGTTATATGTGGTTTGCATTCAATTTATTAAAAGATTAATTGAATTATACACTCTAATCTGTGATTTAAAAAAACACGTGTTTTCCAATCCTGTTGTAAGAATCCATTTTTATTATCAGAAGTGTAGTAACAATCCTGTCAGAGAGTATCTTAATTCATCTTGAGAAGCCCCATCCATATGTTGTTTCAGACTACCTTAATGGATAATTCTGTATGCATAACCACATTCCACAAAGATAGTGTTAAGCATACACTGAAAAATTGAAATATTTTTCAGTTCTTTTGCTGGCAGGTGATGAATTCCTAGTTACTTTTTTTTTTTCTTAATAAATTAGCCAAGGTACAAAAAACGTGTGTGCATTCTATTTAAAAGAAGCTTGATGTCTGTACCTGCTTTAAATATCTGCAGTTATTTAACTCACAGTTGTTGCATTTGTCTTCAAATGTTACAAAATGTTCCCACAAGACCAAAAACTAGAATAAAGAAGTCCTTGTGACAATTGACAGAAGAAAGGTTTTATTTTGAGAACCAGAAAGAAGAGCTCTATATGTAAGGAACTTTTAATTAAAAAAAACACAATAATGTTAAATGAAATCTGACAGCAAATATTTGTGGAATGATTCTTCAGCTTTTATTTTAGATGCATAGACAGATTAATAAATAGATAGACAATTATCTAGTAAATACTCAAAATATGAATTTTCTTGACACTTTGGAGAAAAATATTGTACTCCTGAGTATTTCTAACTACTTCACAAGACAGACAATTCTTTAAAACAATAGGCTATTAAAATATGGGCTTTTAATAATGGGAGATCACTCATGATTTAAGATTGAGTACTTTATTTTCTCTCTATAATAATAATTAGTAGAACATTTTTACCAGTTGGGTAGTGAACACTCTTGAAAAAAAATTATATTATTATCTCTCATATTATGGTGATTGTGCGGTTAAGGCCAACACAGCCAAATCTGTATCAGCCATGTTTTTTTTTCCCTGAAGGAGACAAGATTCAATCAAGTCTTTTAGATCTGTACCCTCAAAAAATGCCTATTTTTTCAGGTATATAATTTGGTTTAACAGAACTATCACTTCTGTCCATGTAACAAATTTTGAATGATATTTTTACTTGTTCATGTGAGAAACTAATTATTTGTAAAGTAATATCAAAATTTAAATCTTCTGAGTAACATTAAATAGAAGAGTTGACAAAACTAGAGTCTCCTAAGAGAGCAGTTTAAAATTATTATCAGAACATTTACTTAAAGCTTCGATCAGAATTTTCTGAAATATTTGGGCCTGTTCTAAATTAATATATTTACTTTATTATGATATGTGTGGTGCAGTTATTAAGATGAATTCTGCGATTCTTTCTACTTGATAGGCCAAGAGACACAATCCTTCTCTCCGACTGGTGTAGCAAATAAATATACTTTTTAAAGAACTTTGTCCTACGCTGAAAGAGTTTCACAATGTACTCTTTCTTTCAACAATCTTTATATTCTTATTATAGAAAAAAAACCCCAAAACTATGTTGTCTTTAGGACACAAACTTGGGAAAAGTCATACTTCAAATTAATCTTTGCAAGAATGAAAAGATGCTTTCCCTTACATTAAAAAGAAACAAAAAAAACCCCAAACCAACCAAAAAAAGAAACTCCTCCTGACAGATTTCAATAACCGCTTGATAGGCTACATATTAAGTTCCAACTCCATTATTACAAATTATCATGCAATACTGTATTACTCAGTTCCAAAATAAATGCTTTCAGAGTGCTGTATGGTATATAATGAAGTTCTAAAGACTACCTTAAAATACCCTCTCCATAACAATGTTAGAAATCATAAATTAACGAGAGGGAAAAGGAAAGAGAAAAGTCTTAATTACCAGTGCAAGACAACATCTAAAGGTTATATTTTAAATATCTTTAACATGTGAAAGTAAAACAGCTCCCGAACAATTAACAATGTTTGTACACTTAGTTCCTCAATTAAAATATTTATTTTTTAAGATTCTGAAATTAAACAAAAAAAGGCATACTTCCTTATGACAAAATGCTATAGTGAGCCTGTTTCTCATTTATACTGAAGACCATTTGCATGTTACTGGCAGGGTTAAGGGGACTTTCAGTGAGTGTAAATGTAATTTACGATCAGCTAGATTTGGAGAGCTGATGTCTCCTGGTTCTGCAGTTACATTCTAATGCATAATTTACATACAGCTGAAACATTAATGTCAGCTGAAATAATTAATTTTTGAAATCCTATATAAACTTAGTACCAAGCTTAATTCTTAAACAAGTTGCTAGGTGGCCTTTAATTTATATGATGTACAGTAACCTTTTCCACTGGTAAATGTGCAGTTTGATCTGCCAATTAAATTAAAAAGCTGTTCATGCTAGGGAAGATGTTCAAAGTATGAGTACATTTCAGATAGGAATACTGTAAAGGTTCTTTTCTGTTCAAAATGTAACAAGATAACTTTTCTTCAGTACCTAGCATTAACACGGATTTTATTATGCTTGATGCTGTCCTTCAGCAAATGTCATAGAAGAAAAAAAAACAACAAAAACCCAACAGCTTGCTAATAGATCATACTAACCACAGAATCACCTAATTCTGTCTACTGCACTTGAGAAATTTCTTTGGATTATTGCTACCTCCTTATATTTTATTAAATCAGTTGAGCTCCACAACTGAACACTGAGAGTAAAATTCAATTTATTTCTGAAAGATGATGCTGAGTGTTAAGAATAATCACATGAACTACAGAGGTTATACATAAAAATATAAACATAAACAGATAAATAAATAAATAAATAAATAAATGTGAAATGTGAAGTCATTTTTAGTTGCTGATAGGCCTGAACTTTGATCTCCTTTCTAATCATAGCACCAATCCATGGATTCGTGCATACTCCTCATTCCCTAGAGACCTGATCATTGAATGAAGACAGAAAAAGCTAGAACAGAAAGTTTTGTAAAAACAAAATTAGAAGACATGCAAAGCCAAGAGTAATTTTCAGACATGTCTAAGTGGCTCACAACCCTTAATCTTAGTTTGGAAAAATTACTAGGAATATTTTAAAGAAGCTACTTGAAGACCTGCGAAAATTTATACCATAGTAGACTCAGTCACTTCTCAATACAAAATTTGCTAATTTAATCCACTTAGACACTTCAGCTTTCCATTGGCTCAGTTTTTCAAAACTGTGGAAAAACATGAAAGAGCTGAAAAATGTGCCATGAGATTGATCCAGATAGTTTTTGTCACCTCTGTCTCAAAGGTTTCTTTAATGGCAACTTGGAGCAGGGGGAATATCCATTATATAGTACAGCTATTGCTGTGTAAAACATGAACATATAAATTTTTTCTTTTTACTAAATCATTGTGACACCATCTGCTCAGCATTATTTTCACACTCTTTGACCTATTCCCACATATCAAATTAAAAATGGTCAGAAAACAGAAATATTCACTTGATAGTAATAGATGAAAAAATACGATTTGCCCTGTCACTGCTTTGGTAAAATTTTAACACATCACAAAGCCTTATTGAAAGAACTACTTAAACACAGAATCTATGTTCTTCATTGCCAATACAGTCTATTCACTGCTAATGACAAACACTCAAATAGTCACACTATTCTTTTTTTTGATCCACTCATACTTTTTCATAAGCCATACATACTCACGTCAGCAATACAGCAAAATGCTGGAACAGAGCTAAAGAGAACACTCAAAATACATACAAGTCAACATACATATGGATTTGAAAGCATGAGCAATGAAGACACCAACAACATTAAATATCATTTGCCTTACAAACAGAAAGAGTGGATGGCAGTAGAATTACTACGGTTTTAAACAGTGAATGAGATGTGGGCACACTCAATCTTAATTCAAGTTTTTCTTGGTTTCAATCTGAGACTGCATATCAATCTAACAGTCAAGCTTTCCTAGAGATACCACAGGTATTACAGAAGGATGTGCCTACACTATGGTGTACCCAAAGCCCTGTCTACTCATATAACTCAAGCAATTGACTGCAGTGTTGTGCTTACCTGGGTAACATCCTCAGTTTTTCTTTTTGAGGGAGTTGGTGCAGTGGTTTCTCTCACAGGTCTTTATCAGGATGCAGCACAGATGTTGCCATCAGTAAGGTATTGGTATGGTCACAAAAGAAGATCAACCATGGACATATTAAGAGGTAGACCTCGTACTTTTGGTTTTTTCAAGCAGCCTGACTATATGCTTTATTTAAATCTTATTGTATTCTGCTGCAATTAGTATATTCAGTTTTGTAATAAAACTGAACATCAGCACTAATGAATGCAAATATCATTTGGAATGTGATCAAGCAAGTGGACATGACATGAAGGTAGAGGACCAATAAAGAGTGACAAAGCCAAAGGATGGTCTAAGAAAATGATCTTTGCAGAATGAATGACTGGGGCAAAATTAGACATGTCAGTTCAGTGAGCCTGGTTAGTATACCTACATTATTAATGTTACTGAATCATTAGCACTCTGGAAGTAGATTTGAGAGAGTTTTGCAGTACTTGGGGCATTTTCTGTGATGCTGTAAACCCAGACTCCCAGTTTACATCAAGTGAAAACCTAATCCAATTACAGCAAATTCTTTCTAATTTAGCTGTGCTGGTTTGGGGTGAGGTAGAGCTAGTTTTCTTCATCAAGGCTAGTATGGGGCTGTGTTTTGGATTTGTGCTGAACACAGTGTTGTTAATATAGAGATGTTTTTGTTATTGCTGAGCAGTGCTTACACAGAGCCAAGGCCTTTTCTTCTGCCACACTGGCAAGGAGACTGGGGGTGCATGGGAAGTTGGGAGGAGATACAGTCAGCACAGGTGATCCCAACTGCTCAAAGGAATATTTCACACCATATGACATCACGCTCAATACATGGTGGGGGAAGGAGGGAAACGGGGAGAACATTTGGAGTGGTGGATTTGTCTTCCCTAAGTAACCATTACGCATGATGGGTCCTACACCTGCCTGCACATGGGAATTTTTTTGGTTTTGCTTTGCTTGCATGTGTGGCTTTTGCTTTCCCTACTAAACTGCCTTTATCTAAACCCATAAGTTTTCTTTCTAATTCTCTCCCCAGTCCCACTGGTGGAGGAGTGAGCAAGCAGCTGTGTGATACTTGGATGCTGGCTGGGGTTAAACCATGACATTAGCTAACCTAGTTTGTTGTGTTGACTGTATTCCATTCTCTTTACTAGCAAGGAAAACAAAATCTATGACCTTGGCTACTTTCCTGTGAAAGCAGCACTTTATCTCAGGATAGAGAGATGAAGTATGTGATTTGAATAAAGCTGCTAAATAGAAAGCTGAGCAAGAAAGTGCTCTATGGAAAATGCAGAAGTAATGTATTGGCAAATCCCCTATGAGCTTTGCAGGCTGGCAGGTGTGACTGAAGGCTCTCTTTCTCTGGAACAGCGATATTCTTAAAATCCTGAGTATATTGAAAAAAGTAGAAAATGTCTAAGACAACAGTATTATGGTAGCTGCAAGCAGGTTAAGGCTGCAACAAAATGTAAAAGCAAAATGGGAAAGAAATAGACACACTTTTTTTCTTTCTAATTTTCTGAGACATTCAACTGGAATATTTTGGGTTTCCACTATACTGGAGTGCGCATAGAGATCATGGGGTTTTCTTTCTTAAAGATTAAAGCAATTGCTGTCCCCAAATTATTTATTAATAATTTATATAACACAGCTGGTGTTCCATATAAGCCGCTGGGCATTTGTAGACACTACATTGAGCAGTTATATTTACAGTACTCAAGAGAAAGTGGTGTGGCATTTGTTTTTGAAAACTCCTAAAGCATCTGCAAGGTACTATAAAAAAAATAAATAAAGTCTGCACCACCTCACTGCAACAGCAAATGCTGACTATTTAGAATTAATTTACCTTCTACTATACCCCTGATAGATTATAGGCATTTATGTAAACTGCCAGGTGAGGGAAAAGGAAGAGCAGATTGAATTTGCCATGGCTATTCCGAGATTTCAGAATGATAAAAACTATATGAAAGTATAAACAGGAAAATCTGGCACAAGACAATGTTGTTTAGTCCTTCTTTAGAAAAAAGAAATGGATGGAACCCAGGTGACTTAGAACAGATAAACCTAGTAAAGTTTATGGCTTTACTACTTGATGGTACTGTTTTAAAAGTCACCATCTGAAACAGCAAAAAATGTCATCTTTAACTACTCAGAATGACTGATGCCACATGTTTAGGACTTAAGTGATGTTTCAACACTGAGTATTTATTATTGAAAAATAATAATAAAATCCATGTCTGCAAAGGAAATTAATTAAAATGGTGGGTAACTAGAAAAGCTAAAGGTGCAGGAGACAGAAAAAACTAGAAATATCAGCATTTTTGATCGCTGAAATTTGCAAATGTAATACTGTGGTTTTGTGTATTTTGATATTCTCAGGACATATTCCTGGAAATAACTTGAATGAGAAAATTAGAAAAACTGCTTTTCAAGAGATTGGAGACATTACATGGCATAACTACTCACAGCACAAAGCTTACTAAATATGCAGCAGTCATTGTGTGATTTTGCTTTTGGTAGCAGAGCACAGCTGAGGTTCAGCAGACCTTTTCTAGGTATATGTACTTATGTCTGGCTAGTTGGGTTTTGATTAAGTTTGCTAAACTAAACTAAGAGTTTAGCAAAATGAGAGCTATCTACTCTTAGAATCAATCCTAATTATGCCAATTTGATTTACTGAATGTCTTTAAAAGATTTAGAATATGTACTCCTTTATGCAGTTGAGAGCATATGGGAATCCCCGTCATCTTGGCTGTCACAGAATCATAGAATCATATTATGGTTTAGATAGGAAGGGACCTTAGAGATCAGCTAGTTCCAAACCTCCTGCCCTCCTTCCAAACCTCTCTGGGTAGGGATACCTTCCTCTACACCAGATTGCTCAAAGCCCCATCTAATCTGGCCTTGAACACTTCCATGATGATATTGTGGACCCTGCTCTGAAAGTCTTATAGAATTAAGACTCTCCCAATAATACAATTAATATAAAAAGACTGATTATTTAGTCCAGTATTTTGCAGTCTCTGTCCTCTGCTTAAGTAAAACTGGTCTGTACATCTCACAGTTTCCATACTGTGAGACTTATTTAAGATAAGCTGCACATTTGTGTATACTTTTTAAGTCACAATTTTAGAGATCCTATGTTCAATGCCCTTAAGAGGTTAAGTGGCCATGTTTCAGCCTGTTCTAAAGTTTGCAAATCTTTTTGTTTTGCACTGCAAGTCAAAAGTGCAGATCCTGACAGGTCACTAGTTCCCACATGGTGGTAAACTATACTATGAGATTTCACAGCTGACACTGAAAAAGACTAATGCCTGGAGTCTGCTTAGGGGAAGACAATATAGGCTCTACCTCAACATAATCTCTACTGTTAAAAGCTTCATTTGAAAATACTCTTCACTAATATTTTACTTATTGTAAAAAATATTCACTTCTGGGAGGGTAGAAAGAGCACAAACAGTTTTTCTTTTTTCCTTTGATTCTGTGAACATATTTGCATGTACTCTAGCTTAAAACACCATGTCTGCCTTCTGCTTTTGTAAGTCAGAGTCCAGGAATAATTTTCTATTATACCCCAACAGGAGAAAAATCAATAAGTGTTAAACTTGTCTCTCTAAGTGCCTGCTAGACAATGTTTATGAAAAATGCTGACTCCAACAATATGGAGGGAGTCCATGCTTATCTGTAACAAAAGAAAGAATGCATTACTTTTCCTGTTACCTTGTATTCTATTTCAGAAAATTGGTATCCAAGATGCTAGAGTACTTGCTCAACTTCCCAAGTTGATTATTTGGTAACAGAAGTCAAAGATGACAGATTTATCAGCATAATTAATTATTTTTGCCTTGCATATAGTACACTGATGCCATCTACAGACGTGTAAAAGCATTCCTAAATGCATCCAATTCAATTTATGAAGGTTGTCTCCTGGATATTAATTAATATGTTTATTTCACTATGACTGGAATACTAATAGTTTAACCACTGAAGATCAATTCCTCCTTGACTGATATCAAATAAAAGGCTCTCAGAGTTTGGCAGAAACTGAATCAGGTCCTGAAGCAGCTTTTTGTCTTATAATACCACTACCATGCCACACACACCCCCTCCACACAAACCATCCCTTCCTTTTCAAACTAAGTTATTTCCTCTAATTTTGCTACACGAGACAAACTGTTCTCTTGACTGCAGATAATATATTTTGTTTGATTTGGATAGACTGACCAAACCCTTCGGAGGGGTAAACTGTTCTGCTACATCATATTTATCACTTCAACACACTGTCTCTTACTTGAGATCATCTCAACAAAACAGTTTTACCTGGTAAATGCCAGGAAAAGACTAGGGCTGTAATTCATACCCTTGTGCACAGCCCTGCATTGCTTTTACATTCACAGATCATCCAAACCGTTGGAAGGTTCCTCTTCTCCTCATTTATCTTGATTTTAAGATTAAACAAATGCAGTCCAATAAGATTTGGATTTTGTTAAAACAAAATCCTTTCTTTTTCTTAGCTTTAATCACATCCCCTAGACAATTCCATTATCTCACCTTTCACTAAAATTTTGTTCAAGATATACTTTGTACTGCAAGAACTGCAACTATTTATTTCTGGAAATATCACACTGAATCCAGACATAGTCACTAGTTCATTCTGAACAGCTGTGTTTTATTTGCATTTCTAGCAAAACTGACATTGCAAATGTACTGCCTCCTACATCTGATGAAAGAGGGAGGTTCTAGCTGAGATATCAGAAACCTGACAGCATGAATGTAACTCAGTGTTCTCCCTGCTCTGAGGTTGTACTTTCTCAAATACATTCATGTAAATAAATGCATCAGTCTTTATTACTCATCATGATACGATATTCTTACAAAGTCAAACCTTCTGAAGTTCATTACACTGACAGCCTTTTTCTGTTTGAGTAAAACATGAGAAAGGAAAGCAGCACTAAGAACAGGCAGCACAGGTACACTGAGGGCAAATTATGTCTGACCCTCCTGGGGTCATCACCCATGATGATGGCCCTGTAGATGAAAGTATGCTGTACAACCTGACTTTAGTGAAGACTCTAAAATGACCAAGCTGATCAGATATGGTTTGGGTTAATGGACTGTAAGGTAGGTGTTACATTGGCTGGATCACTAAGCCTAATGAGTTGTGATCAGTAGAACAAAGTTAATTGAAAACCACTTCAGTAGGGTCAACGCTGGGGCTGATGTTGTTTAATGGCTTTATGAATGGCTTCCTTAAAAAATGAAGGAAATGAACTTTCATCAATTTAGTGGGTGATAGCAAATTGTGGAAGAGCAATCAATATGCTGGAATTGGGCTGCAGTTCAGAGGTATCCCTCAGACTGGAGAAATGGGCCAGCAGGAATTCCTTGAAGTTCCAAGAAGGCAAAGTCCTAGTCCTGCACTTCTATCGAGGCAGCTCACAGGACAGTTGGTTTCTTGGTGTATATTCTGACCAGACAGGCATTACTGTGAGAACCTGTAGTATAGCAGCACATATATGAGGCAGGAGTCCTGATTACTAAATCCAATGTTACTATCAGCAGGTTAAAAACTAGAGAAGAAAAAAATTAAAATCCTAATCACCTGGACTAACCTACATTCATGAAACACTTTGTCCCATTCTAAGTTGGGTTTAACAGTAAATGATACAGCTAACTCCTATTCAAAGCAGAAATCCACTTATACATAGTTTGATAAAATATAGCTTTGTAGCTTAGTAAAAAAGGAAAACTCTAGACAAAGCCTCTTTTTTTAGATATTTTAAGAACTGTTTATTTAAATTTCTGCTTTAAATACAGAGGATAATAAGAACAATCAAGAACTGAGCCAAATGCTTGACTAGAAAATTTCCATTGATATTTTAGGAATATCTAAAGCCTGGATGAACTTTCCATAATGTCACATACCTCACACAGGTAACAGTCAGTTCCTATGTCTGATACCACCACTTGGTACAACCCTGGTAAGTATAAAAGCTCAGTAACTGTTTGTCTAGATGCAGAAACTATATATTTACTCATGTACAGGTACTTGTTAGGAAGAACAGTATTAGCCAAAATGGATTTCACACGAAACACAAGAGAAGCAAACCATCAACTATGAAAGAAGTAAAAAAAGGGGGGAAAAAAGGGAGGAGGGAAGTAAAAAGAATAAAGGAGAGAAAGAAGGGAACAGGAATAGAGAACACTGAAATTGAAAAATACTGTTAGATTTAAGAGGTCTGAAGCTGAGAACTCATGGTCTGGAAATAGAAGTAAAAGTTGAATACATTATTTGAGTACAAGAAAATTAGACAAAGGGATCACGAAGAAAGACAAACAAAACTGATATATAAGACAGGAGAAAAAAAATCGTCATTATGAAAAATCTTTCTCTGGAAAAAACACGTACAGTGCCAAACATCATCACCATATAGGAAAGATGAATTACAGTCAGTAGAATGTTAGAGTATAGCTGCCACGATGATGAAGTGAGGATTAACACCACCAAATCAAAATATACACCAAGAAGGATTTTGTTTTTTAAATCTCAGCAACAATCTAAGATGGAAGGACCAAATATCCTTCCATAAACTATAACAGGATATTATAGTTCTCTCTTTAGAAAAAGACAGTCCCTTAAATAGAAGGAAAATGTTTGATAAGAAGAAATTATGGTTAACTGAATAATAAAAAAAATTAATGTAAATGAAGGTTCTCTTAACCATAAGTAAAACACAGTTAATAGTAGTATTCCAAGTATGAAAAACAGGAAAAAAAGACTAATTCATTTTAAATTAGAATTTATTAAGGTTATGAAAGGACTAATACAGCAGTAGTTGCTGTTGACAAAAAAATTGGACATGACTAAAGTCACCTACTCCCATCCTAGGCTTCTTATGTTGGCTTCCCAAAGTGGCCGTGAAGCTGAAGCCTTTATATACTGTTCCTCCAAAAAGGCAGAAGGGCTACCTAGACCTGATTGAGGAGTTAGGATCTAGCTCACAGATTGGCTTTGAAAGGATATACATTTTTAGGAACCAAGAGAGGCTCTTAAAGATTTTATTAACGATGGAGGGAGTGGTAAGGAGAGACAAAGAATCTCTGTCTATGAGGCAAAGAATGCTCTTAGATTAAAAAGATTTGAGAAGAAATACAGGGAAATACAGAGTGAAACGTCCAAAAATAATAAACAAAATGGCTACATACCTACTTTCCATTGCAACCAAATTGTTCTAAAATAAACCCTTCATATATATGTATGTGTATATATATATATATATATATATAAACACCCATCATTCAGTGGCGCTTTACTCTAATCCACCCCAAGGGATCTATTAACAAGAACCTCAGGGGCGAAGGTACAAACAAAAGCACAGTTGAGGCCCAAGCATGAGAGTTAGACTAGAACTTAATATTTGGATGGAAGGTGGAGGACTTTGTAATTGAAGAAGAGAACTGATACACCAGACACATTCCTTTAAACTCTTGTTTAAATTCCAGAAGTATGTTGGCAGGTATAGTACAGTTGTACAGTTTGGGAAAAACTTCATTTCTTACTGTTTCCAGTTTTCCATTCATTGAGTGCACTAATATTGTCTTTCTCTTACTGAAACGTTGGGATGACAACTCAGTTAATGGACAAATGACTGTCTAACAATACTTTGACTGACTATGCAAGCCACAAACACTTGTGAGTTCTCAAGTGCAGTTCAGTATTTGCCTAAATTGGAAATGTTTACAAGGTAAGAGAAAAGGGCACGTTGACCATCCTCTTAGTCCCTTGCCTGATCATTCCCAAAGAATATCCAGGAACATACCATAGGATAGCAATCCTGGCATTTTCCAGCAAAGTGCAGATGTGGACAGTTACTTTGGTCCTACAAATACAGCTCAGAAGCTGAAGAGATTGGTGCAATATAAAAACTTCCAAAGCAAAAAGGAGCTCATTATTCTAAACATACTAGATCATTTTGTTATCATGCAATTGTATTCTCTGTATCGCTAATAAAAAGACAAAAAAAGATTTTGAGTTTTCTAATATTGACACCACAGATGCTGTTACCACATGGTGTTGCCACAACTCAATTTAGAACCTAATTCAGAATGCATCTGTTTAAATGTATTCAATTTAGGATACACTGTAATCATTTGTTTTAAAGGAAAAATGAGAAAACTAAACACTAAACTCTCCAGCAAAGACAATGTGTGTCTGGGAGATGGAAAACTGAAGGAAAGCTAATTACTTGAAATAGTGAGTATCCAACACACAGAGAGCTTGAATATTTCAATTTGTTTTCCAGTATATGTGATTTATCTGTATTATAATAAATAACATTTGTGTGCTATGAACATTCCCTGAGACCAGGATAAACAGGTGTTAAACAGCCATTGCCTATGCTAGTGAGATCTCCTAGCCTTCCAAATAGGGTGACTGCAACATATTGGTTATTGGGAACAGTGCCTAGAACCTTCAAACTCCCAAATTATGCCTGGGAATTGCTTGCGGAAGTGCCAGCTGATACAAATCAAAGCTCTTCCAGGGATTGTTCTAATAACAGGATAGATGACAATTTTCAAATGCCCTGGTACATCCTGAACACGATTTATTTTATACGTACATATAAAAAATAAATACATACATATAAAATATAAAACCATATTAAAATATTTATTGCTCATGTGACCAGAAGTTCTGCTTGTCCAGGTTCTCCTAATTTAACAGAAACGCCAGTGAAAAACTTCAAAAGATTATTTTGCTTTACCCACCTTGTCCTGTCAGATCACACTGGGAATTGCCAACAGGAAAGCAGGACATTTGAGATGGATACCAGCTCAGCCCATTCTATGGGGAATTTTTATTTTTAGAAGTTAGTTCATCTGGATGGTGAACTGACTGGTGTAGTATATAACAATAATTTAAACTTACACGTGTCTGAATTTTAAATACCAAATGAGCAATCACCATGAATAAATACAAAAGAAAACTATCAGCAGTAGAGGTACATGTCAGCTTCTAAAACAATATTTAGACATAAATTATCCAGACTTTGGTCAGAGCATATAATTTTATTTTTGGTCTATAAATTCACTAATATCTTGCAACTCACTTTGAAGACTGTTCTTGTGCTCAATTCAAGCAGCACTGCTATGATGAGCAATGGGTGTAAAAGAATCCCTGTACACGTAAAAGAAATGGCTGCCAAGGCAGCTTCATATGTGCAAACTCCTTTCCTTTGAAATGATCCTTTTAGTTCTGGATCTAACACACTCCATAATTTTTCAAAAAGGCTGCACAGCCCATCTTCTCAAGCCTGCGCTGGGTAGAATTTCTATTGGGGAAAAAAAGGGATGCAGTGGGAAATTTTTTAAGTCAGTCCACTGCTAATGAGTACCATCTGGCTGGAAGGAAAGCAAAAAGCTGCTGGCTTGATCAAGTTTGTTTTGTACCTGATTTTTCTTGTGTTTTGTAAAGAGACATACACAAACCCTGGACTGGCAATTTTTGGAGAGGACCTTCTAAAACTTAAAGATAACAATTTTTAAAAGTACAGAAAAATAAATGTGAACTTACTGATATAGACCTTAATAAAAGTAATTTCTCTGAGTTTGCACTTCATGTGCCATATGCAAGGCAATTATTATCAATATCATTACTTCTTACAGATGAAAGCACCATGCCTGCATATATCATTCCCTCAGTTTTGCAAGCATGGACATAGCCTTCCTCAAAACAGCAGCTGTACTTCCTGTGAATGGCAAAGTCCTCTGAAGCAAGACATGTTTAATAGCATTATGTGGAGAGTAACCTGCATATGACACTCTTGAGCAAATAACTATTTAATCTAATGCTATCACTTAGTGTAATCACAGACATGTCTACAGCCTGTGTAGACTCAGATGACTAAAGTCCTGACAGGAACATAGTTGTAGTGGAGGATTTTTTGCATCCAGAAGCCTGATTATTCACACATGTTCCTATGTAACATGGTGCCCTGGACTCCACACTACCCATATACATATGAGTTCAGTATATAAAATAAACATATACACTGGACAGTGAATTGCAGTTATGTCACACAATCATGGAAAGGTTGGAGTTGAAAGGGACCTCTGAAGATCATCTACTACAACCTCCCTGCTAGACAGGGTCACCCAAAACAGGTTGCATAGGATAACATCCTGCTGGGGTTTGATTATCTCCAGGGAAGGAGACTCCACAACCTCTCTGGGCAGCCAGTTCCAGTGCTTTGTCCCCTTCAAAGTAAAGAATTTTTTCTTCATATTCAAATAGAACTTTCTGTGTTTCAGTTTATGCCCGTTGCCCATTGTCTTCTTGCTGGGCACCACTGAAAAGAGTTTGGCCCCATCCTCTTGCCCAGCCTTAAGATATTTGTATGCATTGATAAGATTCCCTCTCAGTTAACTCTTCTCCAGATGAAACAGTCCTTGAATACAACAGAGATACAGTAAATCTATACCAACATTGGTGTTTTTCATTCATCCTTTTCAGGAGGGTATTTAAACATATACCTAATTATACCTACATACTGTGTCCATCATCATTATTTTTCCTTCCTTTCACCTTTGGGAGAATAAAAATAGTTTCAGTCACTGTTCAGTAGGCTTTGGGGTAGGTTTTTTGGTGGCTAACTCCATGCCAGTAGTAAGCTGTGAGTCCCTGCTCTACCACAAGCCCCTGCAACCAATCAGCCAGAGAAAATATATTCTGAAAAGAAGGATGTTGATACCTTTGCTCCATTCTGGAGCTTCTCTATCTGTAATCTGGAGTCTGTGGGCTGGCAGTATGAGGTGCTGCTATTGCATCACCAGACTACAGTAGCAGAAATCTTGGCCACCAGACAAAAGGTAATGAAAATTTCAAAGGTACAAGGCTCTTGGAGCTGCAGAAAATGACAGAGCTGTCAGTGAAATCATAACAGAAGCATCTAAGTGAAAAGAAAGACACCACCAATAACAACAACAACAAGAAGTTTTTTTTTTTTCTGGAGATAACTAAAAGTGAAGGTTACAAATACTATATATGTATTTTAGGAGGAAAAAGTCCTTCCCAATACTCAGGCAGTTGTTTCTACTAAAGGAGCTGGCAGAAGAGAGAAAGTGATTTTCTTTTTTTCTAAGGACAGAAAAAGTACCTCTCACATTAAACATTTAAAAGCCTGTCAGGACTGAAGAGTAAACATACAAATATGGATGGCATTCTGTGTCCTGCAGTGTAAATGCCTCCTGAACTGCAAATATTTAGCTGTTCCATAGTCTGGTCTTTAAAAAGAGAGCTATATTTTCATCCTGCAGACCCAAAGGGAACTAGATCCCATACTTGCATAGGTACTGTGTTGTACTGCTCAGAAAAAAATACACTAAAATTGCATTAATTTCCATGTACCTGTGGATTGATTTGTCATGATCCTTTTTAAATTATTAAAATTTTTAAATTTTTAATATATTAACCTAAAGACCAAGACGTGAATATGCTTAAGAAACAGGGGTTGTTTGATGTATTCTATGTTTTATATAGAAAAAGCTATATTGAAACATGAGTTAAGCTTTATGATACTAATATTGTGTATCATTTTGAAAAGAAAATTACAAATCACAAAGAAAATCAAAACCAATGCTTTCAGTTCTATGTATGTACGTGCATTTTATGCAATATTTACAAAGTTGCCAGATACAGGAAGGAATCCAACAGAGAAGAAACTCAGTCCTGCATCGCATGCTTTGATCTGCTCCAAAGTGTTGTTTAAAGCATGAATCTTTTAGAAATTTCACCAGTAGTCACATGGGCAAGGCAAGGTTTAGAGAAGCAGTGGCCAGAGATCACTTCAAAACCTTTCCTAAATCTTTCCTTCTGATAAGGCTTAAACAAGCAGCACAAACCTTCCTGCAGCTGCCTCTCTGTCACAGCCAGTGCAGCAAGAGCTCCCCCCTTTGTTTTCAAAAATTTTAACCACTTTGCTCACTTTTGACTCTTGAAAGAAAGAAGACAGGAAAAAAAAATGGAAAAAGTAGGCACTATGCCCAATGAGAGAGGGGAAAAAAAAAAACAAATAAATAAAACAAGCCAAAAAAGCCAACCCCAAAAAACCAAACCCAAACTCCTAGTTCTTTATTTCAACAGAAAATATATAACCTGAGTACTTTGAGATATTTTCAAAATCATCCACTTCAATCCAAATTGGGCTTGCTTAGGGAACAGGCTGTTTTGAAGAAGTCAGCCTGGGGAGAAGTGACTTTTCAAGGCAAAACAACTGTAGTTGTTTATTTTATTGAAAGTTTATTGAAAGTTGTTTAAAGGCCTCAAGTATACCCTGTGAAAATCAGTAATGCACATATATTGAAATGCAGTAAAAATAACAAGAAAAAGCAAACAATTCTGGAAAATCACCTAAGACACTATCTAAGAAAATTTACTAAGGCCTCTCTAAAAATATGACCAAATTTTTGAGTAAGAACAGTCAGTAACTGCAATTTCAGTAAGCATAGTAATTAATGCAGAGACTTTTAATTCTCCTTCTCTGGGCATAGGCTGACAGCAATAAGGAAGATTTCTTATGGTACTGTATTACTGCTTGCTTATGGTAATGTGTCTAATTCTCAAACTATACCTGCATGAGTCAGGAGGAAAGTTGAAGTGCATCTTATTTTTCCAGAGAATGTTTTATCTCAGTCTTAAATATAGGAGGACGTATTTCTCTTATCATATTATTTTAATGAAAAAAAAAGATATTTCATAATAAAATTAAAATACATTTGCACATACTACAGATTAACTAATGCTTTTCCTGAATTACATATTTGCTCTTTCAGTGCACCTGGCAGAGTGCTTCAAAGTGTCTGACTCATTTAGTTGTAGCTCCCCGATGTGGCCAATGTGTGAATACACTGAAGGAGAGAAAGCTATCCTATGCTTTTCCAGTTGTTATCTGCTTTCATTCCCAGTTAGGCACCAACAGCTTTGTCCTTAGCCTTCTCCTCCTACCAGAAAAGATTACATGTTAGTGCAAACTACTAATGTTTTGGGGGCTTTTGTTTGGTTTGGGTTTTTTTCAAATACTAGTTTCAGGAACTTAGTAATATTAACTTCAGGAAGCTTAACATCTTTTTATATCCTGTAAAATGATGGCTTTTTTATAAAACACAATACTGAAAAAAATAAGTAAATACAATCAAAATAGTGTTGACGAAGACAAAAGATACAATTGCCTAGCAGAAAAGCTTTTCATTTTTTAAGCAAATTCATGGTCTGATAAGACAGGAACTGTGGATATTTTAAACACTGTAGACACAATTTCTTTTTCCACTGGAACAACCTGTTAAGTGAGATAAATATACTATTTTGAATTACATGCCATCGAGCATTACATTCACTTACAAACAATTATTTTCTTATGTTCTTTCTGTGAGAAGCTTAAAGGTAAATCCATTCAGGTTATTTGTTGTAGTATCTATGTGTTTGTACAAGCTTGCTTAATTTAAAGCTGGACCACGGATCTAGATTCTAATATTCCCTGAGGGTGACTGAAGACATTACAGATCTATTGTTCATTCAATACAAGTACTTATTGAAATGAACTATTAGAATAAATGCATTAAAAGTTCCTTCAGTGTTAACTGCAAAAGAGATGACTATTCTGAGAGTTTAAGAATACAATCAATTCTGCGCTAGCGTTGCTGAACTGATTCACTCTAGCAAGAAAGATTTTAAACTGGGAAATTACAATACAGTTAAGGTTGCCAGTTTGCATTATTTTATTCTTAGCTAAACCTTTCAGGCATTCATGAATTGACCATAAAGATTTAGTCTGCCCTGAGGCTACCGTGATATATACATTAGGCTGACAATCTGTTCCTTATTCAGCTTGCTGTGTCTAGATAAGAAATATTACATGTTATCCTGTATCTGCTTGCAAAGTCTGACAAGGGTATAAAGTTAAGAATCCAATGACAAATTTTATCCTGTCTTTTCTCATATAAATTGACAATGATCTGAAAAAATTTGGTCACCCAGTTTTGATTATCCTCATGATAACTAAAACAGTAATGATACTTTATCAGAATACTTTACAAGCATGATTTAATTGATATTCATTATATCCCCATGAGGTAGATAGGTAAGTGTTATTGCCCTTATGTGGGGAAACAGAGAAAGGTAAAATGACTTGCAAAAGGTTGTACAATGATTTAATACTACATCAAGATTAAGACCAGGACTTTTCTGACATAACCCTATATCTTTTCTTCTGGCTTATAGTTCCTGCCACATTTATTAGTCAGCTTGGTCTAGTGGGAGGTGTCCCTGCCCATGGCAGTGAGGGTTGGAACTAGATGATCATTAATGTCCTTTCCTATCCAAATCATTCTATGATTCTGTGATTCTATTATAAAAGCCTTTGAAACTAAAGAAAAATATTTTTACAACGTATAAATGTAAACACATCGGTGTTGAGAAGATTTTTTTTTTCATATTTAGTTCTGTGATGAAAATGAATTAAAAATTCATCCTGAATTAGTTTCAATTGTCCCTTTTAAAGTCACACTGGCAACATCAAATATATATACTCTTCCAGTCATAAAGCATATGAGATAGCTGTATAAGAAAGAGATAATGAGAAATAACATTGCTTTTCTATGTGAGTGTGATAGTTCTGAGAGTGCTTGGGTATTTTGGGTTTAGCTGTTGTTACCGAACCTGAAAATGCTCTTAGCCAGAGCACTGTAAGAAACTGCCATCTTTTCTTCTGCTCCTTCTATGATTACATAGTACTGAATACCCAGAATAACTTCCAAGATCCTAAAACATTAACTTATTAAATGTGTCCCACCTTTTTATTTTCACTTTAAAAAATACCCAAGAAAATATCAGTCTTTTCAAGTATGTGTTATACAAAAACAGACTACACGAACACAATCACAGACTACATTTCATTTCAGTTTACATGATGCCATGAAGACTTCCTTGGAGTTAAGCTTTCTCAAGAACTGTTTATCCTCTGTGTTGCAGTTCCTTGCTGCCTGACTCCCTCTGCACACTATCCTGATTTAAAGGGTGTAGTGGTATCTCTCACCTGCCTCATTTCAAAGAATTTGCTTCAACACTGTAGTTTTAGAAAGGTTTTTAGGAAATCTAGTACTGCTAAAAGAAAGAATGATATTTTTTTTTGAAGAAGAAGGAGAAGAACGTGCCGGAAGGAGAAATAGTTTTAAAAAGAAATGTATTGCACATTGCTTTAGAAGAATGAAGTGCTGAAAATTATAAACCAGAATTCTTTTTTTGATTGAATGGTTGCCAGTATGATATTTAGCCTAGGGAACACACAGCTTTTCTGAGTTTTAAATTATTATTTCTGTATCTGTGGATTTACTTATCCAAGATTGGCTGCTGAAGTAATTGAAAACAGTGTCTAACATTTCTAAAGTTCTACTGACACTTGCAGCCATTCCCTTCTTTATAAGCTCTCTGCTTGCATTTTCTGGGAGCATCTTTCAGTGGAATAGAGTAGATAACTTCCTTTTATCTTCCATTGTCACTTCATGCCTTCAAAGGCTGTGAATATACCCTCTATTATAGTTTGAATAATTAAACATTCCTTTTTGTCTGAAAGCATGAAAAAATATCAGTTCAGGCTTTGTTTCTCTATTTCAGAGACAGAGAGAAAAAAATCTAAGTAACTTTGACTATATTATACTAGCATATAATATAGCATACATGTATGTTATTATATCATAAAAACAGCATCAGAGAAAGAAATCGCCTCTAAAGCATTTAAAGACTGTGCCCAAAAATCATCACAATTAAAACAAAGAGAGAGGAGGAGGGAAAAATAACCTCATGGCTGAGTATTTTCATTAAACTCAAAGTCCGTCAATGAATATTTATCTTTATTCTTCTGCCTGGAAGGAAGGCTGAAGAAAGACTGAGCAAAACACTTCTGTCAATGAAGCTTAGTAATCAACTCTATCAACAGAAGTCCTCTTACTTCCAGCTGTCATTCAGATGACAGGTTATTTCAGTATATCAGCAAAGGGCCAGCTGGCAGGGGGATAGAAATGACAGCCTTGCTTAAGCAGTGAAAAATATTTTCAGCAGAATTAGCAAGGGTGAGATGCCTGTATATGCCTGAGGATACAACTATGGCCAGAGAAAGGATGTATTTGAGCAAATAGGCATATTTATTCTCTGTTTTCTAGTGAATGTAGAGAAGTTTTTTTTCCAATTAGCAAAAAGTGTGTTACTCAGAGATAACTTAGTGTTTGATTTGTTTGACAGGTTTTTTTTTTTCTCCTCTATTTCCCAGTGTTATTCTCCCATTGCAGGAGAACTCAGAATATCCTGGGATTCTGTAATCTCATACATTTAACTCTTAAAAGTTTCAGCTCAACCCTGTTTTATTCCATGACATACAATGGTTTCTTTGGACTTGTTGTGACCTTTGTGACTTTCCTTTTCCTCCCTTTTAAAATCTTTAGCTCTTATTTTCTTATTACTTCAGTTTCTTCTCAGTCTCTGTCATTTTTTTCCCCGCCGTGCATTCACCCAATTTCAAATCCTCTTAGAGGTTTAACTCTAGTTGACTTTAAAATTATCTGCTTATGGATAAAACTCATATTTTGAGAACTTCCATAGCAAAATTTGAAGGTCCAGTTTGCAGTGCTGTAGTACAACTGTAAGAAACTTGCACTGACTTTAGGTGAAGGCATCAAAAGTTGTTGAAAATCAGTCTCTGACTGTGAGTATATGCAAATGAAAACCTGACTTTCTTCTGCTACTCATTTTGTGCATTTCTTTTATTTATCTTTAGTTTTGACAGTATCTTTTAAGTACTTCTTTTCAATCCTGACTTTTTTCCATCAAAGTGTTTATAAACTCCTTTACTGAATTCTCCACTTTCATAGGCAGAATGTGAATTTAAAGTGACAGATTGCAAATTAATTAGACTTGGAATTGATTGGTATTCTGTATTCTACTTAATGTTTACAATTCCAATGTGTTAAATAACTATTTTCACCTAAAAAAATCATCTTGTTGAGTTCAAAATGTAGGGCACAGGATACACATAGCTTCTATTTTCCCCAATTCTCTCAAAGTAAAAATATAATCAACCCGAAAATAAAAATTATATTTTATATACCCGTAGTTACCCAAGCTATCTTACATAATACAGTAAGCACATAAAAGTTCTGGAAATTGGTCAAAGGAGGGAACTTGTATAAGGGCATCTCATATCAGTTATTTTCATGCTGAGGACTGCATTATCTACAGAAGAAAGTATACCTAAATTAATGTTTCTTATCACATACACACACGATCCCACCTGTTTCCTATGGAGTAGATATCACCCCATCAGTACTCATGAACACAGGTTGGGTTGCAAAGAAACAACTCGAATTTTTAAGCAATGTCTCGATTGAGTATCAATAACTATTTTGCTCCCCCAACAACATTTTAATAATCTATAAATTTTAGATTTAAATTAAAAACATCTACAAATTTTAAGGTTGCCCCAAAGCATGTTTTGCTAGTTCATTTATGTGCGCCTAACATAGGTTCAGAGACATAAGGTACCAAACAGCTGTCCTCAACCATCCAAAGCACTTCAACAATTCACTAAAAATATGATGAAGTGCTCCAATTTCATTATGGTATAGGTTTTTAATTTTTAGGGAGATTTCAATAGCAATAAGATATTTAAAACACAACACCACCTTTCTATTTTTAGATTGTTTGACAATCATGGATTTTAACAACCTTTTTTTTTCTTTTCCCATAAGTTTGTTTTCATTGCTATTACCTTATAAACAGTGAATTCACTGAAAGAAAACAGGAAATTGCTCAGTTATCAGGCATTCCTGTAAAAAAATATCTATGAATCTCACGGCATCTACCTTCCCTTACTGGGATGCAAACACTGAACTCTCACTGAACAAATTTACTTGCTATACTTCTAATGCCATGCTGCCAGATTTTAGAGGATTTTACAGCAAAATGCAAGTTTTCTCAAGAAATTAGTGAGCTCCTTTCCTGGGTAAAGGGAGGGCCTAGAAATCTCAGTGGCCACTGAAAGGCTTGCTGTGTAACATCTTTATCCACAAAATGTTCTTTAAGAATGGCCTAACTCTACATTCTTAAACAACTTCAAGCCAGCTTGCATCCCTAAGAGCAATGCTGCTATTTTAAAATGTGCAGCTAAGCAAACTGCAGACAAAATCTTTACCTGTTTCTCATGACAGAAGAAAAGATGAAAGTGCTACTTACACTGTGACCTAGCAGCATTCAATATTGTTTAGTATTTGGATAGCAGAATGACAGGTGCCATGTTAATATACAGAATCGCTTGAAGACATAAAAAAAAAAATCCCAAACCAACTGATCACTTGTAAACTAGTCTTTAAAATGCATGACTGCATTATGTTACTAATAAAGGCACCTTGGAGGTAATGCTAGTGAAAGCACAGATGGGTTCTGAGTACCCTCTCCAAATTCTCTTGGGAATTTATTACATTATAGACAGAAAGGAAAAAGGTGGACTCTTCTGAGATTCCTCTCTTGAGAATTCCATAATGTAGCTTACAGCACAGTCATTAGCACGCTATTTCAGACATAAAGGAAATATTAGAGAATACTGCAGGAAAATCAACATAAATGAACCACAAATCATTAAATTAATTTTTCATTTTCTGGAATGTATCCTTTCCTTTTCCCTCCTATCACCCTTTCCCTGATATCATCAAAGAGTGCTTTAAATCAAAACAAACCCAGCTAAGATGGAATATATTATTCCAGGCTGGAGTCAGACCAAATTTCACTGGGACAGCTGCAAATCATGTGCCCAGCATTCCCATTTCCCACATCTCCCACACCTGTAGTGTATTACAAGAATTAATATTCACATGGTGGTACCTTTAAGGTTACAAGTAAAAATAATACAATGAAAAAAAAAGAAAAAAAAACCCACAACCAACCAAAAATGATGACTTTTATAAAATTCAAGAATTTATTCTGACTTTTATAAAATTCAAGAATTCATGGTTAGGAAAAAACTCCCAGAAAAGACACACACACAAAAATTGAACATGCTGCAGAAAAAAATTAGATGTTCCACACCTTTTGAAAGAATCTACCTCTGCAAATCCACAGAACAATTATATTAACCTACTGCATTTTAAATTACTATATATGATGTGGTTTACTATATTTAGGTAAATGAGACAGAGCCACTATGTTCTTAAAATCTTCTGACAATACATGTTTCTAAAAGTTGATTGAATGGTCATTTTCAGTGATTCATAAAGGTCTAGGTCAAAAGTTGATGCTACCAAGCAGAGCAGATAGGCACTTAAAATGCTGAAATGACTGTCAAAAGAAATTAATAGGACTGAAGTCAGTAAGGAAAGAAACTCCCTCATTTTTCAAGGTAATGTACAATTCTGCTTTCCTGGCTAATATAAAAGAGTTAATGTACCAAATGAGTGCTTAAATATATACCAGGACATTTTTTTCCTATTTTTTAGTAATCTTTGTACAGGAAGAAAGAAAACTGTTATTATAAAATATTATCTCATACAAATATTTAAGGAAAAGAGTAAGTATTTGGTTGGCTGTACACTGTAGCCATCACTGACTGTTTAGTTATGAAAATTGCTCAATGGCCTCTACATCTTTTCCATTTCTTTTTTCTCTGACACTCCATGGGAAACAATGATAGATAGCTTAAGTGTGTTTAACTCTACAAGATGTTGACAAGTTGAATTAATTTTTCCAAAGTCTTTTGTAGTTTTAAAACTATGGATGTGACCCCTTGTTCCAGATGCAGCAGGCTAGTTAAAACTATGAAGGGATGCCATATTTAGACAACTAAACTGGTTTAAAGAATTGTTGCCACTATACAATGGTCTTCAACACAGATGTTGACTTTCTGGGCTTTTTTCAAATTAATTTTCCTTTCTTTTCCCATTCTATACAGTTAGTCCATCTGTTCTTTTAATAATTTGTCTTATAATATCTTTCATCTTTCGTACCTCTATCTAAGCAGTAGTGAAAATCTACATATGCTCTCTTTTTCCTGCCTGCTACAACATGACAACAGTCTCCAGTTCTGTTTTTTTTCTAACTCCCATTGTGTAATTTTGCCATATGACCGGTGATCTGCTCTAACTTGAACCGTCAGCACATTTCCACAGCACATTTCCATCCAATGACTGGAGCTAAGCTTGACCACAGCTGATTCACTGACACTGGAGTGCTTTAAACAGCCTGGGATTTGATCAGGGCATGGAATCCTGTTGTACTCATCACCCGATGGTAAGGATTTTGGGAGCCAACCAGTGGTGTTGGACCATATATATATGCATTGTGGTTCTACTTAGCCTATCTGGTTTTGTACCAAACTTTTTCAAAGCAAATGTCTGGTAAGATATTTATCAGAGTTATGGAGAGTAATTGAAGGTTCTACATGTGAACATAATTTAGATAAACTTACAGGATGCCATTCCAGCCATACTCTGTCAAAAAAATTCAGTGAGGTGAGCCTGAATTATTGTAGGGTAATATAAAGACAGCTCCAAAGCCATGTGACTGCTGCAAACCATCAGTAGGTGCATTGGGGTTTTATGGCACTGCCAGGGAGGTAGGAAACAGATGATAATTACAAGTGAATCTGGGAGGCACTTTTATTAACTTCTTTGACCAATTGATGGATTTAAACCACAGTTCATTCAAAAATTTATGGAACCCAGTAGAGGTCCCCATTCTGCATGTTTGGTAGTTGCAAGCTTAACCATAAATAATATGTAAATAATTTACACAGAAGTATAAATTCATATATAGCTACTTTTATGAACAAATAATTAAATTTCTATCCTCAACTATTTCAGCTATAAACAAGCAACTGTTTCACAACAGTTTATAGACATACCCAATGCTCATATATATTTGAATATAAGAACATTGTAGAGATTGATATTTTGCAGGTATGTAATTTTATTTTTTCTCTTCTGCATTATTATATTTAATATTTTGGGGAAAATAATCAGTAAATATTAGTATGCATTGAATTATTATTTTCTGGGCAAGGGGATAGATTCAATATGCAAGAGGAATGGAAGGAAGATAAGGAAAATGAGTTTAAGAACTGGATTTTATTACTCATTATTTGCTTGAATGGGTTTTATAACTAGTGATTGATAATTTCTTCTAGAACGAAGGCAATCTTACAGCTGAAAACTTAAATAATAATAGCAAAATTTAAAAAGCAATGTACTGAAATACACCACAAAAAAGATCTTAAATTCATAAAAAATACGGACTAAAAAGAGAAGCTTGAAAATTTCAAAAGCTAAAATTTCAAACAAATATTTTATTATGAATCTTTTGAACAGATTTTAATACTTCAGATTTTTTTTTACATAACAGCTGTTTCCACGGACACTTATCAACTTCAATATTAATATTCTCAAACATGTGATTTGGCCATAATTTTCCATTGCTAGCAATGTTTCAGGTAATACTTTATAATCCATAAACTTCAGGCCCTGCAACCACATAGAAAATACTTAAAACTACTAAAGTTTAATCGAATCTTCACATTAGTTAGCATTTTTTAGTATTTCTTTCCCAAGAACACTGACATTTAAATTCCATAAATTTTGTGTTTATTTCATCTGCCTTCAAACATGTTTCACCTTTTACTATTTTTTCCAACCAACAGTAATTCCAAAACTCAAATTAATCATATGTATGTCACCTACCTACTAGTAAAGGTACTGAGAAAAAGTCGTGTTGTTTTCTGTGAAAGCAAGAGCAAAAAGAACAATATTTTAACAGAAAGAGACATTGATCTTCTTAAGCAAAAAAATCCTGACTTGTGAATTTATCACTTTAATCAATTCCAAGTCTCCTTCACACCTTACAAAATATAAAGGTTATGCTTTTCAAACAAAATTTGAATTTTGATTTTAAATATGACAAATGCATCAATACAATAAAAAATTAATTATTCTTCTTGTGAATCAAATGTGCATCGTAACTAATCAGCTCATGATAAATTAATGGTGTTGGAGTCCTGAAATGGATATTTAATCTACAACACAAAGAAAAATCTTTAAAGTGCTCTAAAACTGCTTTGACAGATAGCCAAACAGGTGTATTTTAGATAAACTCATTCAGCTCATGCCACATAAATACAATTTCATAATGGAAATGTAAACATTACTTTTATTGTAGCCAGTTTGCCTTCATTGTGTGTCGGATATTTCTACTACAGGTTTGTCACCGGTGATTAATATGAGTAAACTAGAAGGAGTCAGAAATTAAGTAATAGAGCTCTGTATCATTACATTTCAAGTTCCCAATATCAGGTTCATGTACTTCACCGAAATTCTTTTCCCTATCAAGTGTACTTGATCACACAATCACAGTGAGCTATACCAAATGCTGCAGCCATGAAAACAGGATGCTCAGATGCAACAGCAGAAAGCATACTGGTAGGTATGACAATATTAAGCTATACTGCTGCCAGGGATTGGCACCTCCATACAGTGCAGCCAGTTCAGCTAGGCACTGCCCTGGGAAGCTTTCGCATTGCACTCCTTTGAGCAGGGAAGTCTGTCATTAAAGAGTTTCTTTAGAGTAGCAGAGCCATACACAAGCTAAGGGAAGATGGTTGCTTCTGTATAGACACACTGTTCAAAACCAGGAATGGACACGAGGTACAAAACTGCAATTTAAAAGTGGGGTTCATGGTGGCATGAGAATAGGACTCAACATCCTGCAAGCTGTGTAGCAATGTCTGAAGCTAGCTCCCAGGTACTGGCACCTTAAAGACCTCAAAGTAGCTTTAAACATACTTTCTACTATTCTCAAGAGCATTGCTTTACTGGGGAGAAAGGAACAGAGAGTAGACTTTGGCCTGTTCACAGATCTGCTTTGACAAAAATGTCATGGAAGACGGTTCTGGAGAAAGGATAGGTCCAGAAAAGCTGGTTGTTTTTCAAGAATCACCTTCTCCAAGCTCAAGAATAGTCCACATTCTTGTGCAGGAAATCAAGCAAGGGGACAGAAGGCTTACATGGTTGAATGAGGAGCATCTGACTACCCTCAAACATAAAAAAAAAGTCTGTAAGAGGTGGAAGCAGGGTCAGGGCACCAAGGATGAATATAGAGATGGGGTGCAGGGATATAGGTAAGTCAAAACCCACCTGGAGCTGAATCTGGAGAGGGTCAATAAGGACAAGAAGGAAAGTTTCTACAGGGGTATCATAAGCTAAAGCAAGCCTAAGGAAAATGTGGGACAAAATAGAGCCCTGAGAAACCAGCCCTAGATGACCTGCTCTGAGCAGAGGGTTAGACTAAATGTTCTCCAAAGGGCCCTTCAGCCATCCTATGACTGCATGACGACCCCAGGGAACTCATCTGCTTATACAGACAGCCACAGGTCTCTATATACCCTGAGCCACAGCTGACTTCAAAGGACTTCATGTCCTGTTCCTCAGGAATCACTGACAGTGCAGGATTCCTGCTGGCTTTTTCTTTTGCAAAGGAAATGTGAAGAAGTAATAATGATTTTTATCCTAAATCAGACAAAGACTTTTCTGACTTGTGCAAATGCCTGTGTAATAATAACTGACTACCAAAATAGAGCAATTTGCTTTTTTTTACTGTTCCTTTACTGTTAGGCATATCAGAGAACTCAGAGAAGACTTCTGCCTTTATATAGAGAGAATGGTATTAACTCTTAACTCCATTATAGAGACACCTTATTTAATGTGGAGTAAATGGAGTGCCGACAGAATAAATTATAATAATAATTTATTTATTATTAGATTGAATAAATTAGATTTTCTGTGCTATGCCAAGATAATTTAAAAATACCAGTGTTGTTCTCCACTCCATGAGCCATTAGGGATCCTACACAAATACCCAAAACACAGAAACATGTTGCATGTTCCATCCTATTTCAGGGTTCCATTGGTCTTCCACAGCTTAACCTGCTCCTTTTGTCAGCAGGTTAATAGTTGAATTACAGATTTATGAGAAAAAAAAAGGTACAGAACCTATGCTAATTTTATATGAATAATAGAAAAAACTATTACATAAAAAAATTATTATTTTATGGAAAAGATTTTCTAATTTGACAGTAATCCCAGTTCTTACAGTCTGATTGAGTGCCTGACCCTTCTTTCCCTTGAATAGGCCTTTTTATAGCTTGCTTCTAGATAGCTTGATCAAGAAGGGGAGGAAAAGCTGCAGTTAATCACCTTCTTCTCTAGAGATCAGAAACAGGTCAAGCATAACTGTCCAGTATCTGAAAGGGTAGTGTTAAATAAAAAGAACTAATGTCTTTATGTATATCATGATAATGTGGTAATATAGTTAAAAATTCTTTATAAAATCAGCCATATTTATGAAATACAGCAGCATAGTCCTTCCTCTGTTTATTATAAGACCCTTTACACAAAAGCAAAACTTGACATCCTTTGGTGAAAAGCACATGTGAAATATTTAAGTGACTATGCGGCTTTTAAAGTTTCAGTCAATCTTTGCAAGAGCTTTGGCATAAATACATTTTTATCTAAACACAAACATGAAAAGAAATACTACAGTTATTGATTGCAAAAGTAGAGCCAGCTGGTTACTATTTATTTAACAAATAACTCTGCCAAACAGAGAGCTTCTTCCTCAAAGACTTCATTATCTAACACCCCAGCTTTGCGAGGACTTTTCTTATGTGTGTGGTTACATACATAAGCAGTTTCTTTGATTTCAGCAGTACTTCTCTGACTGCATTTACCTTCCAAAATGCCTTTTTCTTGTCCAAGTTTAAGCAAATGACTAAGTCAAGGGAAAGGAAGTCTGCAAGAAGGATGAATTGGAGGGATTTGGGCAAGGCTTCCTATGTTATCATGGGAGAAAGGTACTGCTTCTTCAAAAGAGCTGCTTAGAGAAGGAGCTTAACTCAGGGCTTCCCAATCACCTTCCTGCAGAGTCTGTCCAGCTCTGGTTGCTATTTAGGAGATTAGCCCATGAAAAACCCAAAGTCAGACGCCTAAAGCCCAGGCTAAAACCATGCTCCATTATTCCCAGTGTTTGCACTCCAGGAACTAAAGCACATAATCCACTGTGTTGTAGCAGTATTAAAATACAGCTTTTTTTTTAGTGTATAAGTCCACTTCCCTGACTAGACTAGAAATGCAAAGTAGCAACATGAAAGCTCCATCCCCAAGATATTTTAGCCAGAAAAAATGTTCAGCTTTCTTGTTCTTTCACAGGCCAGGCATGCGGAGATTCCAATTTGAGAAACATTTCCCTTCAGCAAGAAAAATATTTCATAAACTATATTTGTGGTGGTAGTATTAGTGTTGCAGTTTAGCCCTCAAAATACTTCCTATAGCTAAGAAGTACTGAAAATCAAACTGTTACGATAAAAAAACTTACAATGTTTGGCAATTTTAATTACCACATATTGTAGGTCAGATAAATTTGCTACTCGGTCTTTAATACTATGCCAAGCTGACACACACACTCACATGTATATGGGAATGACGTATTCATCTAATTAAGTTTTAGTTAGATTTCATTTACAGACTATGTCACACAGCAGTGATACAATCTTTTTAGTTTACTTGGCGAATATATTAATGCTTTCAGTTTACAGAAGTTTCTTTTTTTCCTATCTCATGTGTCAGAAGACACAGAAAGAACATAGGTATGTAAGTCAGTGTCGTTCCATCCCTAACAGAATCTACATTTGTCATTATGCACAAAAAGAAAAATCTTAGTTGTTACCAATTTTATAAAGGTATCATTACTTCTCATGGCTTAAATAATTGTTGTAAACAGTTATGTCTACAATTTTTAACAATTACACAATTTTAGCGAATTGCTCATTTGTTTGGCTGAGAAAAAAATTATATAAGGTAAAAACTTCCCTAACATACAAATATATGGTTGACCTAAAATTTACAAAAAAAAAAAAAAAGCCTCTTTGAAAACTATTCATGTCTTTGAACACTAATGAAGACTCTGAAGACTTTTTTCCTATTTTCAAAATATTTTCAAATTCTGACATCTCTTGTAAGCATAGGCTGAAAGAAAAGATCTTAACACTCAGGCTCTACTGCCTTTAAAATTTACATTTATTTTAGCAGGATGCTTGTACTGCATAGGTAAAAGATATTAATGAGAAACTACTTCATCTGGATTAATCCCATTAAATATGATACCTTATAAATATATATAATGGGTTTTGGTAATCAGTTTTTAATCCAAAGAAACAAACAATAATGATGAGTGGTATTTTAAATTCCTTCACTTAGCAGTATATATACTTCAAAACTGAACAAACAGATAATCTGTCCTTTTACCTAGTCATCAACCATTTGTTGATGAAGCTGAAGTGTCCCTGACTGTGTAAAATTTATTCAGTGTTCCAAAATTTCAGGCAATAGGATAAAACCATCCCACAGTCTAAGGTTTTTTCCAGCTCTGAAGCAAACACTAGGGAGTTTAATCCACTGTCAGAGACATTTGTTCTTTCAAAAAGCAATGCAATCTCTCAGACTTCAGAAATGCAAAGCAGCTGTTTCAAAACAAGATGAACTAAGTCTGTTAGTCCACTGAATGACTGCACTTGGTAGCTTTTCAGGAGTGGAAGAAAATCAGATCTAATCTACTGCAGAGCCAAGTGCATTTGGCCACCCTTCTGTGAATCTCCTGCATTTTTTCCTTTTCTCTGTCTATCATAGAGTACAGTATCACAGTGCTCATTTTATTTGTCTCCTTTGGTTTATTTATTAGTATTGTACCAGGTGACCTTTTGATACTTCTTACTGAAATGAAAGGATTAGCAAATACACTGTCCTCAGACCTCCACTTTCAAGTTCATGTTGTCAAAAATTTCTGTGTCATTCTGCTAAAACAATCACTTTGCTCAAGATGATAACAGTGGCGAGATTTTGAAAAATGTCTACTCCTTTATTATAACAGAAAAACAATGGCAAAATCTATAAATCAGTAAGCACCCATAAGGTTTTGAAAATTACTGGATTTCATACCAATAACAACTATGGTAAAAACTCTAATTTTTTAAGTAGCACAGCCATACAAATTGCTGATACAACTGCAGCTATGTCAGAATAAAATGCCTAATACATGAAAATTTTTCCCCCTGAGTTCACAGGATCCGTTCTGCTGCAGGCATCTTTACACCCATAAAACAGAATCCACACTGAGTGAATAACTGTACCCAGGGAGCAGAACAAGCAAACCTTAATAACAGGCTCAGCAAGAGATCTCAGTCATTCTGGTATCTTTTTGTGCAAGACAGATTGGGAATGTACAAGGAGCAAAAGCCACAAGTAATTTGTAGCATTTCAGAGTTACATTAACACCTCTAATTGTAACTGACAGGGCAATTAAGCCTGAAAAACATCCCAATACACTGCCTTGTACGTGATGATTGTCCCACTGAAACAACAGATCATGTATTTTATTTGGAGGAAAAGTGTTTCGCTTTATTTTCCTCCATTGAAGTAGATGTCCCAGTTCATCATGCCTCATTAGAGGTCTGTGTTGCTATAAACATGATTATTTCAAACAATCACAAGCCTTTATATCGAGCATATAATTTAACAATTCCCTTCTCAATAGGAGTGTCAACAAGGTTCTTTTTAAAAAAAGAATGTTAATTGTTAGATAACCCATTAAAATAATAAGTCTTAGCATAATGAACAGGCAATAGACTGAATACAAATATATCACACATGGCCCCCTCTTTTTTTATTTATTTTTTTTTTTTTTTAAATCCAGACAATTTGTCTCGTGCCTGTGTTTGCCAGGTTTTGTACACTGGTTTTCCTACAAGTCTCCCTTCCTCCCAGAACCATGCACAGCTTCCTGTGGTGAGTCATAACAATCCATGGCCAATATCAGCAAGTATCTATAATGGAATAACAATTCTGTTAAAGAACAGTCACAGATTTTACTTCTTTTTTCTGTAAAAATTTGATACTTATGGCCCAATATCTGCAACAGATACCTATATGGTAGAGAATACTTGATTAGATCTACTCTAATCCCAAGAGACTGAATGTCCATTCGTAGTCAGAGTGCACTAGATGAGATCTTCAGGCACACCTCACTGTTGAGTTTTGTCTGAAAGGAATCCTGTTTATTTCCCCCAAGGCTGTTCCACAACATCAATTGAAGTAACTGGAGATGACTGAGAGATTTTTGTCAAAAGCACAGTCCTGCTCCAAATTAAAATTCTAATGTAAATGCATCTGTATCTTCTTCAAGTAGAAAGCAAGTGAGTAATGAGTCCGTAATTTAGGAGTCAAGAATCCCTCTCCAGTTTCTGCACATATGCTCAGAATTTTAACTGGGTGGGATTTTTTTTCTCCTCTGAGAACTCTCCCAAGTCTTGGCTCTTTCCTACTAATCATTTGGAATATACATTAATGATATGTGGCCATACCTTATACAGCTGTGATTCAAGCTCAGAAAGCCAGGCTTAGGGGAATCTCACCACACACTTTACAAAATATCTAAAATATAGCTACAGAGAAGGAGAATATAATCTTTTCACAAGGGTGCACACTGACAGAATGAGAGGCAACATGCACAAGTTACTCAGGGGAAATGCTGTCTAGATATATGAATAAAAAGCACCCTGTGATTAGCTGAACACTGGAATAGGCTGCTCTAAAAATCAGCAAAATCTTTGTCATTGAAAATGCTACTCAGCTTGACAGAGTCCTGAATATCCTAATCTATGGCCTTGACTTGTTACTGAAGTTTGTACAAGTAATTCCAGAGGTCCCTTCCTAACCCAGGCTTTTCTCTGTTTCTGAGCCCTGACTAACAACAGAAGTTCTACACACAACGTGAAAAATATTATCTTTCTCTTTTTTCCATTGGAATCCTGAACTGCAGCAGCTCATGCACATTTGTACTTGGAAGAGGATAAATTATAGCATATTTTTTGGTTTTCTTTTAGTCACACTGTAAACAGTGAGAAAGTATAGATACATATGTTTTATATCCTCCAAAGTTTCTGCCTTGTATGCTACAACTTGGTTTCATCAGTAAAAGACAGCGGTATGCTAATGTGAGGAGGGCTTTAAAGAAGCTGAATATCTCGCAAGTTTGGAAACCCTACATGAACCATCACAGGCAGAACCAGCCCTCCCCTCCTCTTCTGATAAAGGCTTTGGAGGAAAACATTAAAAAATGGAAATAACAGCTAATAGACTAGATAAGGAGGCTTCTTTTCAGCTGAAAATGTGAGGGATAATTTGAAGACTTTGAGTTTCTGTCACTTTTAATCTTTCTAAAGAAAGGAAGCACTCTTTGATACTTTGTAACTTGGCTTTTGTCACAGCAATGGCCCATTACAGATGGACAGACTATTTACCAGGTAACTTTATCCCTATGTGTTTGGTCTGGTCTGGACACCCTTAGGGTTTTGGACCAGAGCAGAGTGATGGCTATTCAGAGATTACTTCTGATATAGAAGATACTGGTGACTGTCTTCCATGTCTCTTCTTCAGAGTCATCAATATCCTTGCTTTTTTTTTTCTGTACTCTAATTCAACCTTCTCTGCTCTCCTCATTTGTTAAATACTCAGAGTATTTCCTCGTGATACACTACTTAAATACCAGTGGCTGCCAACACTTGCCTATATTATTAGCTTCGTACAGCAATTGCAAACACTTAGATTAAATAAGTACAGAATGAGTCAGAAAACTCAGTAATACAAACTGGAAAACAGGTTTGTGGTTTGGGTGGTTTGTTTTTCTTTCCTCAAAGCTGTGAGCTGCTTGTTTAAACATAGCTAAGGCCAAGTGATGTTTGTGTTAGAAGAGATTTTAACTACACATTATAAGAAGTTGAAAATAATGTAATTTTTTTTTTCTAGAATACAAGGCATTGTTGCAAATCACAGCTCTGATCCACTGACATGTTAATGAGCTTTTAGATTAATATAAATGGAACTGCATTGTTGTATCAGGCTGGTATATGGCATATAGCACACTGGTCACACCCAGCAAACATCTAGAGAAAAGGGGCAAACATTAGAGGACTTTATAGCAAGATTCCATGCTGTTGCTAGTTGACCTTTTAAATCTAAATTAGAGAAACTAAAACCAACAAAAGCAAGCAGCGCTTCCCCAAGAAGACCACTCATAAATATTTGCTTGCAGAATAAAGGGCTACTGGCCAGAGAGTAAGAAGTGGTCATGGCACCAAGTCCATCGTGGTTAAAGAAGCGTTTAGATGATACTCTCAGGCACATGGTGATTTTTGGGGTGTCTTGTGCAGGACCAGGAGCTGGACTCGACTATCCTTGTAGGTCCCTTCCAACTCAGGGCAATCTGTGATCCTATGATAAGTCTTCTCACTGTTGGGATCGTGACCAGGAGAAGTTACAGTCTTCTCCGCTGGGTGGCAACCTAGGATACAGCAACAGCGAGAACAGCTCTCTCCACAGGACCACCAAAAACAGGGATTTTGCTCCTGTTGCTGTTTCATTTGGCACTTCTGTGAACATGGGAGGTGGGAAGTAGTAAGAAAATATATGTAGTAAGAAATACAGTAAGGAAATGAAAGTAATGAAAATAAATTAAAATCTTATAGTAAGAAAATGAAAGACACAAATAAGGAAAAAAAGCCACAAAGATTATGTCTCTGATTTCTTTAAAATACTGAATGTATTTTCCCTGAAAAAATTCCCTAGCACAAGACTACAGTATGCATTTGTGCCTCTCCACTTCTGGCAGACAGGTGAAGGTTATGCAGCATTACTCCCAGATACTCACAAGTTTAAATGCATAAGCTCAGAATTTTTCCAAACGCACATATAAATGAAGAAAATTAACTTATTACAAGAGATGATTTTCTAGGACATGAGTTGTACTGTTCCTAGAGAAAAAAATTGTTCTCTTTCTATGAAATGTTAATCTATTTTATTCAAGGTCTATTTCATGTTTATGGAAAAAGTAAAAAAAAAAAGACAGTGCAAACACCAAATAGTTTAAACCTTTTGGAGATTGATGGAATTATTAGAAAACACTGCTCCTCTGAACAACAAATGTAGGATCTTTTTACATATGGCTTCTCTTCATGTATTCCACTGCAACTTGTGTACACAGCTGAGACAAGAGTTTTTCTTGTCGCGAGCATCTGTTTGACTCATTCTGTGTGCTGTATCTATCACTGTGAACTGTTCCAATGGCAGTGTTGAAGCATTTGCCACATAGGCTTTCTCTACAGAGGAGTTCAGATCACAGAGGAATCTGAGAGAAGAAAGCAGTGAAAAAGCAAATCAATGAGTTTCAGCTGATGTTCAGAAAATTCAGGTATTTTTTACTTTCTGATAACATTTAACTAGCTTCTGGTGACATTTAACTAAGGGTGGTGTGCAGTGGTCAACCTGTAACTACAACTTTCTGATGCACAGGGTAGAAATGACCCATTTCTGTATTTTCTTTTTGGTAGCCATGAAATATGCTCTGAACTACCTCTATATGTTCATGCTGGTTTTAATCGGAGTAGAGCTAATTTTCTCCATCATGATTAGTATGGGGCTGCCTTTTGGATTTGAGCTTAACAAAATATGGCGATGTTTCTGCTATTGTTGAGCAATACTTACACAGAGCCAAGGCCTTTTCTGGTTTTTGAACTGCTATGCTGGCAAGGAAGTTGGGAGTGCATGGGATATTTGGAGAAGACACAGCTGGGACAGGTGACCCCAACTGACCAAAAGAATATTCCATACCATATGACATTATGCTCAGTATATAAAGTGGAAGTAAGAAGGAGGAAGGGGGGGACATTTGATGTGATGGTGTTTGTAATCATTACACATGATGGGGGCCTGCTCTCCTGGAGATGGCTGAACATTTGCCTGACCATGGGAAGCAGTGCTTTGCTTGAGTATGTAGCTTTTGCTTTCCCTATTAAGCTGTCTTTATCTCAACCCACGGGTTCTCCAGTTTTTATCCTTCCGATTCTCTCCCTGATCCCCCTGATGAGGGAACGAGTGGCTGCGTGGGGCATGGTTGCTGGCTGGGGTTAAAACACGACAATGTTCTCTTAGGGTGCAAATGCTTTTCCATCAGACTTGCACATCCTTGAGAACAAGATTCAGACGATCCAAGCTATGCAGCAACTCTGTTGTGCACACTCCAAGTGGTTACAGTGGTTAGAAACAGCCAATCCACTCGCACGAAGTAGGATGTGTCTCTCCAGTGACTGCACAGACTCAAGCAGTCCAGATGCCCAAGTTTACATAGCTATAGATGTCAGTTGAATCTCATTCCAGAAAATGAACTCTTCCTTGTACACTCAAATATGGCATTGTCAACATATGAATCCAAAAGAATCAACCATATTGATTAAAATATGAGCTATCTTATTTTTCATTTTAAATTCTTCACAGGTGTCCAAGCAAATAAACAACTTCTGCCTGTTTGATTCAATTGCCTTTTTTTTAACTACAAATATATTTCTTTACTAAGCAATTAAAAATATGAAAGAAGTAGAAGAGTCTAGTTATCAGCACTTGAACCAATTGGTAAAAAAAATTCTTTCTGAAAAACTAATTCTTTAGATATTGAGATATGGATTTGAAATTAAATAATTACTGCCAAGATCTCTGTGAATATAGTCTGTGCTGTCAAAAGGTTGAAGGGTAGTATTCCAGAATGAGCTTTCAGTGGGTTGGATCATAATAAAATCCTCCCTGTTCTAGAAATATAGGCTGCTAAGGGCTAGATGTCTTTATCTTGAGATTCCTAGGAATTGAAAAAAAAAATATAGGCATGATCTGCAATTACAGAGGCTTTTTTTAAAAGAAAACTATAATGGTTTATGCAATGTCTCTCCATGAGCTGCTGTCTAGAACCCCTGTACCATTTCATTGCTGCTTTTCTACCATTCACTACCACTGACCATGTTTACTACTTTTCAATGGAAAATGAAAATCCTTATATCAAAAAAATTGTTGGAATTTTTAAATAAGTTTTTATTTATTTTAAACAGTTGCTGTACAAGGATTGTACAGAAGTCTAAGTAGACTAGAAAAGTTGTTTGGATGTTTGCACTTAAGCCAATAATACTAGCTATCTGCCATTCTATCTTTGTAGATTTCAGAAATAATTAAACAGTGAAAAAATGCAGTTTTGTTAGACTATAACATAGGATAGGCTTATTACTTCTATTACTGTTGTACTTATGTGTGAATCAGAGGTTTTAAAGACATGGGGGTATGAAAGTGAGACATTAAAACAAGGATTGCTAGGAATCTAGTTGTGTACAGGAACATAAGCATCTCTCAAATATTGTCATCATCATATTTGAAAAAAGGACATGATCATACACATTTTTATAGCACTTTATAAGAACTGTTTATAACAACTGCTTGTCAGAACTGAACCTCAGCCAGAGAGGTTGTGGAGTCTCCCTCACTGGAGATATTCAAGAACCACCTGGATACAATCCTGTGCAATGTGCTCTTGGATGACACTGCTTGAGCAGTTGGACCAGATGACCCGCTGTAGTCCCTTCAAACCTCAACTATTCTGGGATTCTGTGAACTGGAGACTTAAAACCTTAAGTTCTAGATACCATAACATCTCCTAGTGAAAATAGGCTGAGGAAACAGAGTGAATACAAAAGGAAAAGTTAATATTCTTTCCATTAAACCATAACTATTTACTCCCAACTTTATCTAACATTTAAATTGAAACTCTGAGAAACTATGCAAAACACAAAGATTTATGCCTTGTTCAAGAATATGTTCCATACTTGACCAAAGGCACCGAGAAAGAGCTTGGTCCTGCACAGTTATTTTATACAGCTTAGCCCAGTGAGCTTCATACATCACTTTGACCAAAAGATCAGTACCAGCAAAAATTGATCAATGGTGCTATATGATATTACTTGTGGTATATGGATCAACATGTGTACCCAGTTTTCGAGTGAAATACCTCAAACACTTAGGCATAAGTGTTCTGGATCAATCTCCCAGTTTCAATACTTAGTCTTTAGGGTATTTTGGGCTTTCGTCTCAGCACTGATACTTTTTATTAGTGTGAGATTCTAGATATTTACACTTCGATAAAATAAATTCCACCAATACCTTTAGACTGATGCCCTTTACAGACAAGGAAGAGAAACAAGTCCTTCTAGGAAGTTCTATCCAACTATTTGAAGACTAAACAAATTGCATTCTACAAGGGTCCATTTATCTCTATTGAAAAAGAGACCAAAAGGTCCATTTAGATGTGCATTTCTTCACACAAATATCTGGAGTAGAAGAATAACTTAAGTTTCAACATGGCAAACTCTTATTAAGATAAGACAAAATGACATAGGTTCACATCTCACACTCCTTAGGAAGAGAAGCTACATCTTATTACACAGCAGTATGCTAGAGTTCAATCCTTCCATCCAAGGGATTTTCTCAAATATACAGAATCACAGAATCACAGAATATGCTGAGTTGGAAGGGACCCACAAGGATCATCGAGACCAACTCCTGGCCCTGCATAAGATCATCCTCAAGAGGTACACCATGTGCCTCAGAGTATCATCCAAATGCTTCTTGAACTCTGTCAGGCTTGGTGCTGTGACCACTGCCCTGGGGAGCCTCTTCCAGCACCCAACCATTCTCTGAGTGAACCTTTTTTTAATATCCAACCTAAACCTCCCCCAACACAACTTCAGGCCATTCCCTCGGATCCTGTCACTGGTCACCACAGAGAAGAGATCAGTGCCTGCCCTCCTCTTCCCCTCACAAGGAAGTTGTAACTGCAATGAGGTCTCCCCTCAGTCTCTTCCAGGCTGAACAGACCAAGAGCCCTCAGCCACTCCTCGTACAGCTTCTCCTCGAGGCCCTTCACCATCTCTGTTGCCCTTCTTTGGACACTCTCTAATGGCTTAATATCTTTTTTATATTGCAGTGACCAAAGTTTGAAGGAAAGTCTTGCTGATAGCAGAGAGGTCTAGTTTATTGTGGAAGAACAGCTTACTGTGAGACTGGACTGTGTTTTATGCTTCATATTTTCTTTCTCTGTCTCATAGGTATCAAGTATGTACTTGGGAATCTGCACTGTCTCCAGCTGCAGGAATTTAGTAACAATTTAGTTCTGCTGCTTTAATCTGTTCTTCATAGTAACTTCTGATACGAAACCTTAGGTGCTACCTGAACTTGAAAACATTTCAGATTTGGACACGACTATTCACACTAGTGCTTGACTGGGTCACTTACTAAGCCTGCAGCATGGCTAAACTCAAAACACCACTTGGAACATATTAAATGCATTAACTTGGCTGACTGATTAAATTTCTGTGTGGGATACTACAGTTTAAAAATTAAAATTCTTTCTGAATTAAAGTAGCTTCAGTTTGGTTTATTCATTCAATGAACTGAAAAGGAGTTAACATCACTAATTTCTAAATTCACAGTCTTCATTAATGCAGCTCAATCTTCCTGAGTGCCCACAGGTGGACAGGTGCTAAAAATCTTTGACCCTAAAAATGCAGTGTTAGAATAGAAACAGCTACAACATCGGCATTTTAATGAATATAAGCCAATTTGTGATTCCAGTCACGCAATTCTAAAGGAATTCCAGTAGAAGCTGAGCTGCTAAGGAAGATAAGAAACCACAATTTTTATTAAAGAAGACAAAATGATATTTTGAAGTACACGCTCTTAGATTCACAGTTGTGAACGGTAGATTAGTTTTATTTCATTAGAGAGGATCTTTTGACTACAAAAGCAGCAAGAAAAACACAATTGGAAAGAATAATATTTATTTCTAGAAAAAATAATGAACTCACTCTTTGAATGCATTAATAACTGTATGAACATCCGTTTTTATCACCTGTATTACATAAATGACATTATTAAAATCAATCTGTACACATAAAAATCTACAGAATATTCATCAAAATGGGATTACATAAAGCAATTTTTTTCTTACACGGAGAAAAATTTACTGCAAACTTTCGCAATTAGACATATAGGAAAAATCAGTGTTTTTTACATAAGACTCCCAAGTAATTTCCAGACCTCTATAATCTCCCTGCTTGGGTATCTTAAGTCAGCTGTGAAAATGTAAAAAGCAAAACCCCCAACATAATCTAAGTTTCAGTAGCACACTTACATGGTGCAGGATGCTCAATGAAAATAAGACCTACAGCTGTCAAGAGGAAAGTCTTCAGCAGATGCCACATAGTAATAAGAACGTTGAAAGGAATATCTGTAAATGCTGTGGTGCTGAACATCATTACATTGAAGTTTCCTGTCTGGACTGTTAAGGCTGCAGTGTTCACAGAAGATTCTTGTGGTCATTATAGTGAAAGATCTCATAGACAATATTTCACAGTACGAAATATTGTTTAAATAATTCACTGGGAGCTGTTGTATTAAATTACCATGGCTAGAGGTGATAAATAACTTGGGTTAGAAATATAAAATGTTTCAGAAGATCAGTGTGTGAAATAAGCCTCACTATAAAATATCATTAAACATATTATTTGAAAGAGAATCTATATATCAAAGTTGAATTCAGTAAGAGCATATTTCTTTTATAAGAACTTCAATAAGGCACAAGTACACAAACTTTCCATCTAGTATAATCTACTATGACTCATAGTTACTTATTTTATGCAAAGCTTATTTCTGAACTATGCAGTAAAGCCTCTTCCGTGAGTTTTCCTTGGTGTTAATATGAACTGTTACACAAAAAGATGATAGACTTTTTTTTTTTTGCCTTTTCATGTCATAAACTGTAGTAAAGTAGTCCTGAATTCACTAGAAAAACCTATAAGAGTCATCAGATCACTAACACTAGATTCTGAAACCTATGTTTTTTCTATGGCTGTATAAATGGAAGATCAAAACACTCCAAAATGAAGGTATGATGATGGTCACTGTTCTTTCTCATGCCTATGTTTCAGCAGTCTTCTGTGACTTTAAAAATAATTCTTTTAACATAGTGCTAATCATTTTTTAAATTCAATACAATTTTAATTTAAATGCAATAATACAATAATAATACAATTTAAATTCAATATAATTTGTAAATTTTTACCAACTTAATAAAAATTAATTCACTTAGTGTTAGAACACCTCTTTTACAGCCTTTGCTGTTCATGACAAACAAGTCCAATGTTTCTGGGACAAACATTACAGAAAATTATGTATTTGTTCAAGCAAACAAGGAGAAAAATAGAACATTTGTTTTAAGGTAATCTAATGCAATATATATTTTGCTACTTTTAAGTAATTAAACCCGTTCCATCTTGAAGTGTCGTGAGATTTACCTAAGCATATACTGAGCAGTGATATTACCAATATTAAAAAGTAGAAATTACTTTTGGTTTTATAACTCATGGCAAAACAGGGAACAAACCGCACAATTACCATAAACAAAAGGATCATATGGCATTTCACGTATTTTCTATGTTGACATGAAAATATTTATTGTAAGCCCCTCTAAGCCCCTCTCATTCCTTTGATTAGTGAAATACAATTAAGAAGAAATTATTTCTGACTGCGGGGGCAGGGAGGGAGAACAGTGGTGTTGCCAGTTAGCTGTTCAATGTACCCCGATGTCAGCAATTTTTTCAAATGAAAATGCATCAGTTGTAATGAAAAAATCCTCCTGAATTCAGGGACGACCTTTGGAGCCCTATCTTCTTATATATCAGATGACCTGATTTTTATTATAGCCCCAGTGTCATATACTGGTGCCTTCACTTACAAGCATCCCAAAAGAGGCAGCAGCAATTCAAAACAAAAGTACTTCAGAATTTAGGCATTTGGATTTTAAAATTTATTCAATTTTTATTGTCTTTACAAAACATTCAGCCTATGAATATCTTTCTCCACCATTTCCCTCTTAAGTTGACTTGGTGCTGTAGTACCTGAAAACTTCTGGTTCCCCTGTTGTGGAATGCTACTGGTATTAAGATTTTTGAGTTCATGGGAAGATTGAACATTCAGTTCTGGGTCAGGCATTTCCAAATTTGCAGATTTTGAGAAAGTAGAAATTTACGGGTGTTTTTCTCTATGCATCTGTTCCTGGTCATTGTTAGCAACAGCATATTAGGCAAAGCAGTAAGAGCCATAATGGGTTGTTCCTAGATTTTAAGTAGCTCAGGAAATCTTTCACATTGGTGTCAAGTGGTGCCTTTGATGGCAGTTTACATTCTCCCTTATTATAAAGTGATGACTAGCTCAAATTAAAGAAAATTAAAAGCAAGTCATTATATTTCCTTATATCACCATTTATGTTCTTTTGTTGGATAAGAACAGAATCAGGATTGTACTCTTGTTTCAGAATATTTAAGAATCAAAAGAGAAAATTCCTTTCCCCAGCCCAAGAGCTGTGCTAAAGCTAAGCATTTATTTGATGATAGATGCTTATTATAATCACTTTCTAACAATTTGCTCAGCAATTAAAATCAATCATGCTGTTTAATTTCTCTTAATTTGGACACTTCAGATTTGCATTTCATATGAAACTCTTCCTTCAAAACTTGATTAGCTGTTTTTAATAATCTCCATTAGTCTTGAATCCTTCAATACACATAATTTAATTATTTTTTTCTCTCACATCTATTTTTGCTTCAGTTGAATCACTGGTCTCAAGATGTACAGTACCTATTTTGCTCTCCTCTGTGGATTTTTAATCCATCTCCCTCCACATTCTAGCCAGACTCTCTGGGCCATGAAAGCTGTCTACTCAGTGCATCTGCACTCCCATTATTTTAGCTTTAATGCTAAGGTGCCACCAAAATTCCAAAGTGACGCATGAAATTCTTCTCATATGCATTGTTAGTGCATAACTCATTAATTGCAATTCCTCTTTTTCCATTGAAACTAAGGAATCCCATGACACCAAATTCCAGGTACTTCACCACGACACTGTATTGGGTCTGGCTGAGATGGAGTTAATTTCTCCATAGCAGCCCTCACAGTGCTGCGCTTTGCACTGGTAGCTGGAAAAGAGTTGATAACACACCAATGTTTTGGCTACCACTGAGCAGTGCTGGCAAATAATCAGCACTCTCTCTCAACATTCCTCCCCACCTCCCAGTTGAGGGCAAGATCCTGGGAGGGGACACAAGTAGGCCAGCTGACCCAAACTGACCAAAGGGATATTCCATATCATATTGCATCAGCTTAGATATAAAAGCTAAGGAAAGGAGCAGTAAGGGGGGGAATTTGCTGTTTACAATTTCTGCCTGCTGTGAAATCACTATGTGTGCTGAAGCCCTGCTTCTCGGGAAGTGGCTGAACACCGCTCGCTAATGGGAAGTAGAGAATAAACCTTGTTATTTACCTCTTCGCTTGTGTGTGTGCAAACTTTCACTTTTGCTTTGGTAAACTGCCTTATCTCAACATATGAGTCACTTTTCCAGCTTATTTTCTCTCTCCTGTCTGGCTGGGAAAGGGAGTGATAGAGCGGCTTGGCATCCAGCCAAGGTCAAACCACCACAGACACTAAGCTTATGCCTTTAAAAGTGAAGTTCGAATTTCAATTTCATGCCCAACCACTGTAGTCACACAATTGGGTAAAACAGTAAAAGGGCTCGAGATTCCTCTGAGATGTCTTCTCGCTCATGCTGCAGTGATGTGGACCTCATGAGTGTGGTCTTGCCTGCTTCTGATCTTGTCAGGCAGGAATACAGGGATGTGGGGATTCCGGTCCCAGGTTTTGATAAAAGCATGAGCCTGTACTGTGTGACAGGCTAGATCCAGAACAATTCCTAGTGCAGAATCAAGGGCCATATTTCCATGTCATTGTGATTTGAAAAAAAAAGAAAGTCTTAAACAGAAAAGGAAAAAGCTGAAGCACATGAAATGTAAACCGTTAAGTAAGCTTTTATTTCAGTAATGCCCATTTTTTCTTTTTCTGACCTTTTCCCATCCACGCTTGATAATCTCTTAGACAGTATTAGAGAAGGCAAAGGTTATAAGATTTATCTGATATACAATATTATAGCTGTTAAAAACCTTGAACTGCTTCCTTTAGGAAAATGAACAAAAAAGGAAAATAAAGAACTGCAAAGATCTTTTAAAAATGTATCTGTCTCCTGTCTCCAGGGCTTTTTGCTACTTGAAGCTTGAAATACAGATACAGCAAGCAGTCTTAGCAATCTCTTCAGGTCCTGATAGACCAGCATTATGTAGTTTATGATATTGTTTTCTCATGTCAGGTGCAAACTTGGAGTCATCACCAGCTATGGTACATGTTTTTTAAACAGAAGGCAAAAATGGATAGGAAAGGATGAAGAATTTCTATTTATCTAATTGAGATAAATAGAGATTATCAAATAACTGTTTAACTTATTTGAACAATACAGGCTTTCCCCTATCAGTGCCAGAAACACTGCACAGATGAGTTCATCAACATCTTTACTTATTACTATACTAGTGGAAATGCAGGGTGAGGGAAAAAAAAACAAGAAGAGACTTAGTGTGCAGGTTGAGGTGTTCTTCAGTATTTAAAGAGAAAAGTGATGAAGTCTGCTCAGGTCATTATTGCTTCTAAAATGTCACGGTATCCTGGGATCATGGCAATAGAAGTTGAACAACATAGGATTTAGATAATCCTAGATTCAGAATCGTAGGGCTAGAGGAGATTTTAAGAGGTTATCCAATTTGTATCACTAAGAAAAATCAGCTCTTGCTGCATCATTTCTCAGTGCTTTGCCTGTTCTTAAATATCCTTCTTCAGGCAGATGCTGGACAACAAAACTATTTATTTTTGACCCTTACTGTCCTTGCTACTAGAAAACTCTCCCTAATGTTGAAGCAGAATATATTTTAAATGTTTGCTATGTGTCCTAGCCATTATGAAAGCAGATAATAGACATTTCTCTTTCTGCTAGCAACAGCCTGTTTCCACCTAACATATTTTCCTTTCCAGGTTAAACAAATATAATTCTTTGACTCCTTTTTTTTTGTAAGATGAATTTCCTAGAGGTTCTCAACTGATTATAATACATCTGGGAATACTCTATGAGTATGCCACAGTTTTCCTGAAAATGCTAAACTTGGGCTCAGGTTAAGTTTCACCAAGACAATTTTGAATTGCTTACCTTGGGGTTTTTTGCATGTTACTGGTCCCTTTTAATCTGGTTTGCCCACAGAGCACTTCGGTTCACAGCCTCCAGTCCACACTCCCAAAGCCTGATATCTTCATTTCCCTTCACAATATCCCCAACCACAACCACCTCTGATGTTAGTCATCCCTCATTAGACCTCTTAGCTCGTTGATTGATACAATCAATCAATTACAAATGTCATTTCACAATCTGTGGGGCAGATCAGGAGACTTTTTTGCTCAAATACAACTTCCTTGTTTCCAAGTTTGCAGAATTTGTTTGTTTGAGTGTGTTTCTGATCCTGAGTTTGACTTTCCATGGCCAAGAGAAATCTCCAGACACTGTACACCCAATGTATGTGCTCCTCTCCCATAGGCTTGTGCCGCATATGCCTTACTTTCACAGAAGGCACACAGATGTGCCTAAACACAAAAAGAAAAGACTGCCTATTTTTTGCCTGGATCATCACTTCTGTAATAGTAGTAATAGTAAAAAATTTCTTACCTTAGAAGTTTTTCCCCCTTCCGTTACAGAAGAAAAAATATAAACAAGTAGCATTGAACAAAGGGCATTTTTACTGAATGAGAAGACAAAATGAAAGGGTGCAAGAGGAAAGATCTGAGCACCTTCATATAGCTACTGAAACAGAAGAATATGTACCACAACGTGTTTAGCGTACAAGCAGAGGTATTGAGATGTAGGAAATAATCTGCAGGTGTCAGAGTATCCTGCTCTTCTGGTTTTAATCATCATTCTTTACTTCTAAGTATTATCTACATCTCAGATCTCCAGGAAGCTAACACTCATATTTACTGACAAAAATATAAATATAGATACATTAATATATATATATGAAGACAAAACATTTTAGTAAGGAAATTTATAAATTAAACTTATACCAAAGTGGCCTTACTTTTAAGACACAGCGCTTTTGTCCCCTGTTATATCTTTAGGTGGATCCGAAAATTGCTGAAATCTTTGGATCAAGGTTGCCAGCGAGACTACCAAGGGAGTCAAACACTCACTGGGCCTTGGTGCTGCCGAAGCACTGCACTGCCCAAGAAGATAAAGAAAAGTAGGCCTGTAGATGTTTGCTGAAAGGATGTCCATTTCTTTAGATATCAATAAATAAATGACAGTTCCTACCTAACTTTTTAAGAGATACCTAAATGTGCAGGCTGCCCACTGTTCCTTCTACTTGGTACCTGCTATCTCACACTACTAACTCACCTCACAGCCTTTAGCCACCTTCTTTGATAAGACCTTTGATACTACCTATTAATACCACTAATGCCACATTAACATAATGATTTTGAATAAAAATAAGTGCAATAAACCTTTCCATATTTTGGTCTTTGTCATCACGATGACTTCCCACTCACAGAAATATTTGTTTTGGTGATCAAAGCAATAAAGCAAAAACATAGACACCAGCTCTCTGAAAGTCTTTCTGTCATCCAAAAATGCTAGCATTTTATAAGCTATGATTCCAGAGATACACATCCAGGAGCATAGCAGTTTATTATCTCTTTACCATTGCTGCTGAGTGATGTCTGCCAAGCTGCTGCATACATAAAAAAAATACATGCGTTTCACCTTTAAAATGTGTCTTCATCTTTTAACTCTTAGCTCTCTCTTGAGAAACAATATATATTAAGAGATTACTTTGTTCTTCTTCGCTTCCAGAAAAAGTTTTAAGCTTGAGTCTGTTATCACACACTCTGCATTAAAAGGAGCATTTTAAAAAGATAAGATGAAACAAAAATCCATATCCTTTTTCTCTAACTGTATTTTGTAAATGCCAATCCAGCTTCTTTTCCAGTGTTTATTTAGATGCTGCAAATTTGAAGGGAAAATGTCTGAAGAACAGTAGAATTCTTTTTTTTTTCTCAAACACAGATGCAGAGAGATTTTGTTTACTGTTTACTGTTTACAGGTGAAGCCTGAGAGAAGGAAACCCATGCCGATTTATTTTTCGAACTAATCTTGACATTGGCAGAGGGAAACAACTTGACTCAAATGGAAGCTAGTTTAGAGAAACTAAAAAAAACTTACTTAAAGTTTTTTGACTTACCAAAAAAAAAACAGACAAGAGTCAGAAAGGTACCTTTTTATGACATCTTCTCCATTCCAACACGGGAGTCCATCTGCAGCTGCCAACTCGTTACTGCACATCCGGTCAGCCAGGCCACCATAAAAGGCTCTGTAGAGCCGGAGGCGGCTGATAAATTCCCTGCACAGGGGAACACGAGAAATAATAAGCAGTGTCAATCAACACATTACTGTTGTGCATTTATACAAGAAAAAAAGGAATGTGCTTATTCCATTACTCTCCACTGGTTCCAGTGATATTTTGAATCAATTTGTCAATTTCCTGTTAGATAAGTTTGATTGTTTCAGATACACTTTCATAGTTTACAAAGTTGATATTCCCACTGATCAAATAAAAAAAAAAACCACCTACTTTACTCATGCTCTGGAACAGGAACTATTTTCCTTCAACCTGAAATTTTTTTGCATACTTGTGATACTGTTTGTAATGCTATACTTGGACCAATAAATGAAAAAATGTTCCAAAAAAAGCAGCATAGCAAATAAAAAAATAGGTGCATATGAATAAGTCACCTCTTTTTCACAAGAGCTATCAACTAGTCCCCTACACATCTTTACAGATAATGCAACGAATATTTTTTAAGAGTTATGCAGCAACTCAGGATTTAGGTAAGATGGGTAAGATGTAGGTGTTAAATATTTAGTGGAGATTTAAATAACTGCCTGAAAGATTACATCAGTTCCACCATGTGCTGTGCTGGTATGTTATAAATTATGTATTGTTATTTTAAATAATGGTCAAGATGCCCAGAGCTAATGATAAAGTTTTGTACTTACTTCAAAACAAATTAATTACTTTTTAGTTAGTATGTTCTTGACTGAATTGTGATATTTTATATAAATTTTTTGCTTATGTATTGAATATTTCTTCCTGGGACACCTCTTCCTGCTGTAAAAAATTGAAATATTTATTCATTTTGGTGTAGAACATCACACTTTACTGAGTTATCTATGACCTGCTGGCACACAGAAAAGCACCACCAAATGCTGTACTCATTGCTCTGTAATCCAGCAAGCTTCACTTTATGTTAACTTCTTGTATAGAATATGGAGTTGAGAAAAAATGCCAGAAATATTCTACATATTTCTCCATATTCTGTCAATGTAGGTCTAAAATGGTATAAGGAATTAAATTAAGTATTGTTTACTTCAAATTAAAACAGATAAAACATCAGTGATTACAGACAGTTCATCATTTAAAAAGCCATATGTTCTTTCATGTAATACGGCAAATATTTTACAGAAACCACAGTGATTTTGATTTACTATGCCTATTAAATGTGATGTGAGTGCTTTACTAATTCTGAAACTACAGTTATGAAAAATCTCATGTATGGTCAATTTCGACTATGTATGATATAATTGCCTATGTGCAATAGATTTTAAATATGTAAATATGACTCATCCACACTCTCCTAGCCATGAATAGTCACATCTTTTATTTCTTCACACCCAAAACTGAATCCAGTGTGCACAGTGCGTTTGCAATTTCCCTACAATTCCTATTGAATGGGACTGATTTCATTTTTGTCTATCCTTTACATTTACATTTGGGATGAAAACTAGTGTTTAGAGTCCTCACAAAGTGAGTAGCTGGAATTTCTTCTGAAGAAGAAACAGAAATAAATAAATGTAGCTGACATAATATCTTGTCACAAACTGCATTTTAACAGAAAGGTCATTCAGTTTATTAGTAAATACAACCTGAGGCAAAGCTAAAGTTAATAGAGAAGTAATAACTGATTTCAGCCCCCACTGATGTCTGACCAAAGCAGTTAGAAGGGCAGATGGTATGAATGTCAATTTTCACATCATCATCTTCGAGACCAGATAGCATGTAATTATGGGCAGCTGAGCACAAATGTGCAATTACAGTCAGTGGAAGCCGAAGATACTTTTTATCTGTTTATTTGAAAATTTTCTTTTTTTTTTTTTTCTCATTCTCTGTGCTAAAAGCTGTCTGCAATATTAAGTTCTGAGGAAAAGCATTACATACTTTCAAGTTTGTATGTTGCTATGGAAGGGTCTGCTTAGCTTTTTTTTAAAATTCCTCTAGCAATTTTTTGGCATGAAAAGCATAGAGAAATTTCTTTTTCTTCTTGTACCACACAGTAGCAGAAAATACCAGCTTAGGTCCAATGGTAAAAATAATTGAGAAAAAGTTCAGGCAGAAGCAGTTCACCATGTACTTTAAAATGTAAACTTTCATCTGGAGATGCAACTGAAAAACATTAGGAAATCAGGAGTCACATATTTAATGCAATTTTTTCGTTCATTTGTTTTCTCTCAGATAACTCTCATTGATAAAGTCTCCAGTTTGGAGAAGCCTGTTCTTTTCTGCTAAAGCCTGTGAAAGTTGCTGAGAGCAAGCTGCTGCCAGAAGTACATAGGTAGTAAATAAGGTGGACTTAGAGAAGAACACTTCCTTAAAAGCAGGCTGCAAGCATTTGCTGAAATCTTTCATGTGAGGTTCTTACAGTTGCCATGGGAATATAAAGTGAAATATAAAGTGACTGTGACTAATAAGGAAGGAGGTGATTCAGGAGGCAGTAACTGCAGGTGATACCAACTATGAAGCTGTTAAACTGAAATCTGTGTCAGTGGATCTCAAACTTTCTTTCCCTTCCTCCTTTCTGGTGCAAAGCCTGTGGGATGCCATAAAGGGTCTCCAGAATCTCAAGGCAGGTAGATATCAAGGGAAAACAATGTTGCTTTGTGTTGCCAACTGTCTTCTCTTGCCCCTTAGGGTCTCTCGGGATATCTCCCTTAAAGTCAGTCCAGTGTTCAATCTTGGTTTAAGTGACATTTTAGAATATGGTTTCATGTTTGCAGAGTGTTAGTGATCAGAAAACATCAAGAACTTGCTTAGCTACACATAGCTGAGAAACATGTGACTGTATAATGGGTATTCCCTAATGAACTTCTGTTCTGGCTAAAGCAAACTTTCTGTTCCCATAATGTTTTCCACAACTTGTGCTATGTATTTTGGTTTGGGTTTTTTTCTCCACTGTTGCTACAAGAGGGTTGTTACACTAAAAAGAATGGTCTGCCTTTGAAGCTCAGAGGCTCCTTTTCTTCTCCAGACATCAGGAGTGAGCAATTATTCCCTGCAATTTTCTCACTTCTGTTTCTTTCTGCAGTGCAAAACAAAATGAGAGGAGAAAGAGGAAAGAAAACTTCTCTGTATTTTAGCAAACACTGTGACAGCAATGAAACTTCTGATTTTAACTTTGTACTTTATTTGCATAAAATAAGGCCCTTAGTCTCACTGCAACACTATCCTTACGTCTTACAGTGCTGTTACTACTTACAGTCATTAAAAATTTGATTCACTTGTCTAAATATAAACTGGCCTTTGAGATGCTTTCAGCTACGCAGGATACCTGCAGAAAGCTGAAAGATATGAAACAACTTACAGTACATTTGCATCCTTCTTGGCAGGAGTAGCTCAGTTGGGATACCCCAGCGTATCCTTGAGTGGCACCGGATGCTTGTAGATGCGTGGGCAGCTGAAATGAGTTCTCATTTCCACAGACTATAACATCAGCTTAAACATTTAACTCGTAAGCATAGGCAAATTTCACCTTGCAGTGCTGAGACATTAAATGAAATCTCCAAGCCTTTGCAGTCTCCTCAATTCACTATATACTGGCAAAAGAGCGAGAGAAAAAACTAACAGGCCTTGCTTGAACAGGACTTTCAAGATTTAGTCCCAAATGCTTAGTTGTCTCGTTTTTTAAACTAGAAAAGTATGTAAGAAAAGCCTTTTTTTCTGTGTTATCAACTTGTACAAATAGTCTTCCATAAAAAGCTACAGTCAGTTTTTTTCAGATTTAATACTGCCTGCTGATGTGCAAAGTTAAAAGTAATTTGAATAATTACACATAAAGATAGAGCTAACATTCATATTCTACCAATGTTATCCACTCAAATACTTTAAACCACATCAAATGACTCTGGTCATATGTCCATTATTTCAGAAAACAAAATTTAGTCATAAAATTACTCAATCCAAAATATAACAGAATAGATAGTGCTGAAATGTTTCATTCTTTGGAGTCTTTATTCTCTAGTAATGCATGCCATTGCATTGAATATAATCTATTCTGTTGTAAAATTAATGGCTTACTTTAGTCTTTCTTTCTGGCTGTAAAATTAATGTCTTACTTTCTTCTGTTGGTGAGCATTTCTTCACTGTCTCTTGAGAACATCTTCAACCCTTGATTATCTTTGTTCTGATCAAAGGAGCAACCTGGAGACTGTGTAGGTTTCCTTACAGGAGGACCACATATCTTTTTCACCTAAATGAAAAAAAGCCACAAGAAGAAGGAAAGAACACATGTAAACAATAATTATTACGTATTTCTCAAATCAGTTTAAAACCATTTTAATAACAGAGAGAAAGGTCTGTAGACATTAAGCTAAGAAAACTGTAATTAATTATAATACTTCTCAACACCATATCCGTAATGAATGAGCAAACACAAAATTAGTCATTTTATAGTAGGAAAAAAATAATAAAGGCACTAATTTTTAAGGAATACCAGGTGTATAAGAAAGTCACCACATGTATTTTATTGATTGTGGCTTTTTAATTTCCATAAGGGAAGTGTATTGCTATGCAGACAGTAACAGTAACCTCAGAGAATATGATGTGTTGTGAACAGCAGCATATTTCCATTTTTTCTGTGATATATCCCACATTTTTAATATGCATTGAACTTTGTGATTTCTTTCAAGGTTGATAAATTATTACAGTATGTTCAGCACAGTTACACAGAGCATATAGTGAATAGTGAGCATAGTGGAAACTTGCATTACAACATTGCAACATGTTAATTTAATGATCCAAGATGTAAGTTTAATGATTTGGACCATAGATGTTGAAAATATCAAGGCATTTCATGTCTGGCTTTCTGATCTGGATGTCTGTAGATACAAATTCACATGAACTCCCATTTTCTTCTTTGTAAAATGTGATACTGAGCATTTTGTACGACAGAGGATATCAAATCGTGTTTATAGCTCATTACTCTTCCTAGACACTGAATAAAAATAATTAGGGCCATATATATTTATTAAGTAAGAGATAGTTCATGCTGGGAATCATATCAGACAAGATATTAAGCAGACTGAACAGCATGTATTTTGTGTAAGCTGGCACACAGGCACTGGTGAAAAACTAACACTGCGTGTGATTTACGAAAAGTTGGTTTCAACAGGTGGTCGACTTTCTTAAAGGAAAAAGGGAGAGAGGAGATCTCTGTTGGCTCTAAGACAGGGATCCAATTTTTGAAGCTACCATGAGAAGGAGGAAAGAGTGTGTATGTTATACAGCAAGGATTATTGTTTCCTTTTGCATTTAATATCCCCACATGTAGGAACAGAGAAAGCAAATAAATTCCATTTTCAAGTTATCATCATACATAAAAGAGAGAAGCGCAAGTCTCAGGGACCATCTTTCCAACTAAGAACTGCTGTAGTGTTAATTAAGAAATACATTTAATATTTAAAATAGAATAAACACAATTTTGATGAGTTTGTTTTCATGCATGGTGTAAGAGGTGATAACGTAAGACTCATTGAAGGTACTTGCTTAGGTCAGTGAACAGAAGAAGAATCAGCATTATTGCTACACATGAATATTGAAAGCAAGAGTAAAGTCGAAACCAAACAGTCCTTTTGGGCTGTGGCTCACATGTCTTAACTCAGGCAGCCAAGTTATAGCTTGAATCCCCTTCAAATGAGATGCATGAACTTACCTGCAAGACAATCATCTCTGGACACATGACTAACGTCTTTTAAGGGATTACACTTTAAACAACCCTTAAAGTATTAATTTCACCATTTCTTATCAGAAGCAGTGTGTCTTTAGGCAGCATCTTACTACATTTGCTCTTGTCCTCAAATTCAGTTTCCAACCACCCTCACAATATTTTCCCCATTAGCTCTTCTTCAGAGCACCTTATAGCACACTCCACCAGCTTAACTAGACTCTCACTTCCCCCTCTTTAAGTCTCTACACTTTTTCTAGGCTTCATCCATCCTTATGTGAGTTTTCTCCTTCAGTGCTGCACTTTGCCAGCCTCTGCAGCAGCCTATCCCATCAGCCAGTCTACACTAACAAAACGCAAATATACCAGAGGGACAAAATATTTTCATCCTTTTACTTGTCTCACTTTTCTCATATTCTCTTATTCTCGTTGATGTGACACAGGGAGCCTTATGCTTATGATCAGCTTTTATGACAAAGCAACTGATTGATTGAGTTGTCTCAGTTCCAGCTTGCCATGCACTTTAACCACTGTCTGTCTCACCAAGAATAAAAATAAGGGTTTAACAGAGAGTGAGAGTCATATCGAGATGGGAAGGAGACTCTGTCTCATGACAGGCATGGATTAGGTGTGTAGGTTGTTGTAGGTCTTAGGTGCCTTGCCTATCTGAACAAGGCACCTTCACTGTCCAGACACTCACAGAGACTGACTGCAGGGTGGGAGCCTGTGAGGGGAGGAGAAATAGGGTGGAGATGACTCACTGGCTAATACAGCCCCTAAACAGATGAGTACCAGTTCTTCAGGTCAAGGGGAAAAAATTAATTAATTAATTAATTAATTAATTAATTAATTAATTAATTAATTAAATAAATAAATAAATAAATAGCCTCAGTTACAATAAACTGAAACCCCTCTATATACATTCAGCTTCCCTAGGAAAACAAGAGAATCCACAGTTATCTATTTCCTGAATTTACAATAAAGTCTTGTTATATTTTACTTTAATAGGAACAAAAAAAATAATTTTTACAGTCACAGTGCCTTGGAATATGCATGATACTTGTTTTATATGCGTTATACATATAAACAGTTTTTTCAAAGTACTAACAGCTTTTCTCTCTGTTCTCTTTGAGTCAATGTCTCCAGAAATGCATTGTGCAATACTAGGAAATTTGCATTCACTGATACATGTAAATACAAACCTTAGTTCCAAATATAAAATCTTTCTTAAAAATTAATCTTGCGTAAACTTTATACATAAAAATAACATTAAAAGTCAGTAATTATCTGAAATGTCTTTTTAAGAACTTAAGGTTTTTTTCTCAGTGTTTGAAAATTCTGAAAATTCTACTAAAAAGCATTTGCCCAGCACCATGTACACCTCTGCCATTCTCACAAAGATATGCATGACAGTAATCATACTGCTGAGAACTCAGTTCTGCTAATAACAGCAACAGCACAAAGTTAGCTTACCAGTCTTTAGCAGAGTCACTTACTTATTCAGACATACTTTGTTCAGACATACTTTGTTCAGACATACTTTGTTCAGATATACTTTGTTCAGAATGAGCTACTTCAGCCTGTACAATGGCAATGTCATCCTCTCCATTATCTTTCTCATATCTCTGATGTTCAAACCCCAGGCACCACTGACTGACCAACTGCGTTGGTTCTTCTTTGTGTGTTTGGTATGTTTATGGCTCACCCAGCTGAACCCAACCTGGGTTTTTTAACTGTTCAGTAGTGTCTGTCACGTCTATGTAACGTTTAAATCATTAACAGTATGTGCATGACAAATTTACTTCTGCCTCCCACACTAGCCTAGTCTTCATTACTACCTGTTTTTTTCAGTAAACTTGTGTACATGAAATGGTCATATACTCTTATCTTGCCTTCAGGTGCCTGTTCTGTCTGTGAGCCAAATAATTTATAATCAAAATATTTCAACATTTTGTTTCCCAGTACACGGCTGATGATAGTCTAAAAAAGAGATGAATACAGTTTCCATAATCATGTCTGATTCTTTTTTTTTTTTTTAATGCGTTCTTTGTATCTCAAGGAATGAGTACCTGTAGTAAATGTAACACCACCTAGTTGTATTTTGTGTGTTTTCTGAAGGACTACAACTATTAGCTGCATTGTTTCTTAATTTTTAGTCTTTGGGCTGCAAAATTAACCTTGCAAGTAAAAATTCATGTAGTGCTATTATTGCTCGTCTTGAGAGACATTGATTGGAATCATAACTTTAAGAGAAGGGGAATGAACTAATAAATTACCATTTTGCATCAATATCTGAGTAGAATGCTTTCTTATTATCTTCCAGTTTCTCTAGAATGGTATACCTTCTGAATGTTTCCACAAACTGAGTGGATTTTTTTGGCTTCAGAAACCAAATCACTGAAGAGTGTGTAAAATGATCCTCAAAGGGGATCAAAAATACCCTGAGAAAAGTGAGACTGCAAAAATCACTAGAAATATTATTCAGGAGAAAATTACACATCTCACTGAATTTCAGGAAGAATTAAAGACAGCTATAAAATTTTAAAATAGACAAACCTCAGCAACTTACTAGGAATTTTTTTTCCTTTGGTGAAATGTTCTTAAGCGCCGCACAATATTTAAGGACATAAAAGGAAACATCAGAAAATGATAAAACTCCTGATTTTTACAGTTCAGAAAAACCTATTGTCATTATACTCAGCATGCTGCTATTATGCACAATTTGTATGCCACAGTATGATGACTGGGTTAATTAAAAGCTCTTGTAATAACCATGCAGTTAAATTACAATTAGTGCCGCCCATGAACTTTATGGCAGTTTGATTTTGCTTGGTGCAATTCCTTAAAATGTCAACTTACGATTACTTACAGTTTGGAAAACTGGGGCATCATAAACCTTTATATTTACACAGGACTGGACAATGATGGGAGCATCATATTAATAATGGTCAGACACTGTTCTCTAAGCTCACAAGCTCAATATAAGAAATCTGACACATTCTTTGTTTTGGTTTTGGTTTGTGGGGGTTTTTTTCCCCACCATAGAAATTATTCTTTCTGACCTCAGCATTTCTACTGAAATTATTTTACATCACATGACTGAAGCAAACTGAATGCACAGTCCTGTGATGCACTTCAAACTAGATTTGCCAAGTGATTAGTGACGCTGCAACTGTGACAGAATTAAGACTCGAGAATCCTGAGACCCTCTGTTCCAATTTGGGTCATACACTGTTGTGAAATACACAGAAAAGATGATCATCTACTCCTGCAGTGTGTTCATAGTCTTTTTCACTAGTTCTTACTGCTGTGCACAGAGGAAGAGGGAAGAAAAAACTTCTCTGTATACAAAATCTCTTGGGCTTAGACTCAGCTCTAGCCGGGAAGCAGAATCAGGAGTCTGAAAATTGCCCTTTTCTTTATGTGTAACTCTTCTATGTACATTTTCAAAAGTTTAGCAAGCACTGAGTTTTTGATACATATATATATATATATACATATATATATGCTGGATTTCCTGTAAATGAGGTATTTGTCAAGTATTCTCCAGATTGATCCAGTCTTTCAGACCTGCAAGGCATCAGAGTGGCCACAGTCCATGCAAGCATTAAAACTGATTTTATTTAATGGGTGTTTTAGTTACTGATTAGTCTGATGGTTTTCAGTTCTAGCTGTCAGATCACAAATTCTCCACATCCCTTACAGTTAAATCCCCTCAATCACTCCTGAGCAAATGGACAGTTGAAATATAATAACTCTAAATAAAAGCAAGAATGAAAAGGCAGGCTGGTTGAAAATACATTTGTTACAAATAAAATTGTGGTTAACTTAGCTTTTATTTTCTTTTCTAGAAGTACAAAAGTGAATACTTTCTTTGAGAAACAGATTCTTGATGAGTCACAAGCATTTCCAGCACCAGATTACTACTCAAACTACCCAAGATATTCATCCAGAAAAGCAATGAATTAATATTAATTTATAAAGTATCCTTGGTTTGTCTTATTCCAGTTAAACCACAAGAGGGAGCATCAGCATTTCAATATTCCCAAGCACTTCAGCAGCCTTCTATCGTTTTTTTTTGCTTGGAACAGTTGCTTATTTAATATCAAAATTCCGTTTCAAAGAAATGCATTTTGATATGTGAGAAGGTGCACACGTGCATGGAAGAATAAAGTATTCCCTATCGAGACAAAATTCAAGTTTTTGAAAACAAGGAGAGCAATCATGAGGTACAAACATCCATGTTTTCCTTCAGAACATGAAAAAAGACGTTCACACGAGATTGTTTCAGGAAAGAGTGGTGGAGTACCACCAGTATTTGCAACCCAGAAAAGCTATGTAAAAATCTTGTATTATTTCCTTTGCTTTCCTTGCAAATTTTGTGTTCTTTATCCTTCACTAGTTGATTTTAGCAAAGTTGATTTTAGGCATACTGAACTAAGCAAGCTCTGGAGTTAGAGTGGCAAATTATGTTTCACACCTATGCTTATGCATTTTACAGAACTTGCAGGAGAAGTCCAAGACAAGTGAAGAGGCAAACATTGTGAATAAATGCCATGAGAAATAGAGTAAAGCTGACACTTAGAGTAATACCTGCTCAAATTACTAAACAATTTATAATAACCTGCAAGTTAAATCTTAAACAGGCTTGCCAGCTAATGACAATTTCAAAGCAATTTTATTCAAAATTGAAATTAAAATCTCAGACGATACATAAAAAGTTGCATTTATAATTTTTCAATGGAGATAAGAGTTGGGAATGGTTTCAAACTCAAGAAAGGACAATTCAAAGTAAACCTAGAAATGTAAGAGTTTGCCCCACACCCACCAAGATATTGTTGAGGAAACATAAAGGCAAACTGCACATATACAAAATAAACACCAACTAGCAAAGCAGAGGTAGCCTCATCAGGAAAAATGGAAAGGATTACATGTTGCAAATAAAAGGCAAATAATTTTCCATGATATATAAATTGAAGTACAACTTGGAGATACTGAAGTAATTATTCTACTCGGTTTGGCAGTAGTGCAGCATCAGTGCCATTGCTGTACAATTTCTTGGGGAAATGCCCCATCACTGGAAGTGTTCAAGGTCAGGTTGGATGGGGCCTTGAGCATCTGGTATGGTGGAAGGCATCCCTTGCCCATTGCAGGGGGATGGAACTAGATGATTTTTAAAGCCCCTTGCAATGCAAACTATTCTGTGATTCTGTTTCTACCAAATCTTCCATCAAGATGGAGGACCAAGGAAGAGACAAAAATGCTAAGTTTGCAAGCCAGCTTTTTTAATTAGAATTTTTTTATATGGTTTTGTAAAAGACTGCTGTCCAAGTTGTTGAATTCTAGAAGCCACAGTGCCCAACTTTCATGTGACTGAGACTCATACCCTCCTCCTACCACTACATCTATCAAAACTAGTGCTACAGTCCTTTTTCTTGAGACTGTTCTCATATCTTATCAGTGTTTAATTATCTCTGCTTTCCTTCATAATTTTGCATGTTCTGATTGTAAAATAAAATTTAATAGACCATTAAATATGAGCTACTTAATATACTTTTAATTTGTGTCTTCTGGTCTTTAATTACAAAAAACATAAATGGTTTTAATTCTGCTGCTCCATTCACGAGGGACTAACACTCAGCAAGTCTGGCAGTAAAAACAGTTGCTCCTCTCAAATGAGACTGGCTGGGAGGGAAGGAAATTATTTTTTTCTTCTTTAAATGGCTTAATGTTAGGGGAAATCCTAATGTTCTTAGCCAAATAACCCTGTAGCCAGAACACAGCACTGCCAGTTCAAATTCTTCAAAGGCAGTTCAACAAAAAGTGCTTCTTACGAGAGGCTGCCAGCTCTCCCGATCCAAGTCTGCTTCAGTGGATGCCAAGGTGTTTCATTCATGTTCAGTGAAAAACACTCTGTGGTTATCCTCTGAAAAGGAATTATATAAAACCAGCAGTAGCCCTTTCCAAAGATCAGCAGCCTGTGTGTAGTTTGACTGATTTATTTATGTTCTCTTGTGGTTCAAGTATACTTTATTGCTCATTACTTCTGTGTGCCTGCAAGTACAGTTCTGACACAGAGAGTTAGCACTGTGTTTTCTTGTTGGATACGGGCAGAATTCTTCATTATATCTAGGTCTAAGTCTATCCAGGGTCACCTGTGTAAACCAAAAGAAATTCAGTAGGAGTGTGATTGTCAGTGAAAGCAGAAATGGGGCTCTATAACCTTTATTAAGGATGTTACGCACTTAAAAAAAAATATTATAACTTACAAAACATAAAGAATTAGTGAAGGCAAAACAATTTGGCTGCATCAGCATATCTGCATAATGTGTTTGTATTTTGCGGAAGGCTGCAATTTATGCTCCAGAACTGTGAAAAGCAGAGTGGTTTTGTAAGTAACACTCTGCAACAAAAGTATGCAAGTTAATAAAATCATGTTCACTTAGAGTAACAGTCATAATGCATTATTTTAGCATAAGATACTGTCAATACCTCTTTAGATAATTGGAGGGTCACCTTCTCATGATAATAAGAATCAAAAAAAATCAGAAAAAAAAAAGAGGACGGAAAAGCCTACTATCTAGTTAGTCAGCATTTCAGAGAATCTAGGTGTTTCTCCTTCATTCTGAACTGCATCTTACAAGATTAGCAGTTTTGCTTCCTGCATCCGTATATTAAGTGTTTCAGTGTCTCCTCACTCTCTTCTTTCAACCTGGAAAAAACAGGTTTCTTTGAAAATCTTTTGTGACATATAAGACAGTCACTTATTCATACATGTTCATATCATTTCTAGGACCAAAATAGTCCAAAAAGCTCATTTGCTTCAAAATATCTGTATTTGCCCTCAAGAAAAACCTTCCTTTCCAATACAAAGGATTGGTAGTGGTTTAAAGAACAATTGAGATAGCAGAAGTCTGCTCAGCTCAGTAGCTCCCTTTGTAAAGAGTTATTCTGTTTCACAATGAAAAAAGAAGAACAGAGAAAAAAGAAAACATATATATATAGCTTACAGAAAGGATTCTTAGCGTCCTTTGACAGTTATTATTCAGCTTTGGAGAAGGAGTGAAAAGTCTCCTTTCTTCTCTTTTTGCAAATGAGAAGAATCAGACTACACCATTTTCAGCCTCTTAGAGCATCTTCCTTCCCTTCAGTTCAGATGTCCAGTGAACACACTGAGACAAGGCTGCCACAGTGCCAGAGTTAGATATCTATCACGTCACCTAAACCCAGAACGTGATGGTAGCCCAGACTGTTTACTCCACACTTTCAGACCTCTGAGTCCCTGTGGAGCCAAAGGAAAGAGGAAATCCCTTTCAAATCTTTTGCCTAACAATCTGATAAAAAAGGAGAAAAAACTTGAGGTTTTTCTATGCTTTCCTGACATAACAGATCTCAATCTTAAAAAGGGAGTGCAGCAAATTTGAAACATAGAATCACAGAAACAACTTCCAAATATTCAAGTAATTTCAAATTGTGAAGTGGATTTTTTCAAAACACATTAAATAGGAATGCATAATGCATGCCATGATGTATTCCTGCATTATTGACTTGGCAGACTATGTTGAATATATCTTATATAAACCTGCACTACTCAGCATTACTTGCCAAAACAATGTGTGTATGTTGATAACTGTGGTGGGTTAGACTTGGCTGACAGCCAGATGCCCACCCAGCTGGTCTCTCATTCCCCTTCCTCTACAGAACATGGGCAGAAAAATGAGATCAAAAAGCTTACGAGCCAAGATAAAGACAAGCAGATCACTCACCGATTACTGTTATGGGCAAAACAGCCTTACCTTAGGGAAGACAAATTAATATATTGCCTATTAAAAATACAGTACAATGGTAAGAAACAATGTTCAGACTAAAAACACCTTCTTCCTAGCTCCCCACTCCTTCATACCAGGCTAAATGTAATTCCTTCATTCCCAGCTCTTCTGCTGCCCCTCAGTCCCTCAAGTGCTGCAGAGGGGTTGGGAATTGGCAATTGTGGTCAGTCCATAACACTTTGCTGGTGCAACTGCACCCCATACAACAAGTAACTCCACTATAGGAGATGCAGGCGAGGAATCTGGGCAATTTGGAAAATGAATTTAAAAAAAAACACTTCTGAGAAAAGTGTGAGACATGAACTTGATACTGGATTTGAACCTCTTCTCACCAAAGGTAAGAAATATGTCCTCTCTCATTTCCATAAATGAAAGGAAAATTGGGAAAAAAAGAAGAGGAATTAGAACTGGTGTATCTTGAAACTGGTAATATTCAAATGCTGAGAAGCTGATGAATGTAGCAACTGACTTTAATTAGACAGTTGTGTTTTCATGGCTTCATGTTCTGCTATTATATTTAAGAAGTTCTTGACAGAAACAAGTGCTTCCAGCGTTTGCCACACATCTGCCAATGTATCATAAACCTTAAAATAAAAGACACCAAGAGGATATTAGTACGTGTATGCACAGCAATGTGCATTAATTTTATTTTTTCTTTCAAATATGCACTTGAGAAGTAATGCCCTGATAAATGAAAGGAGCAGATCATACATAAAATACATTTTTCCACAACATGTGCACAACTGCATGTATTATTGCCTCTGCTAATATTCTGTGCATGATTCCAAGCCCTGTTTCTACACATCAGAAGCAAGTAGACCAGTTGCACCGTAAAAGGAAACCAATTTTGAGCATAATCCTGCAGCACAAAGCATACAGCTGCCATTCCAACATATAAGAAATGCTCTAAGATGTGATTAGCACTATTTTAATGTTAAATGTTGTAGCAGATATCTTGTTATTAGATAAACACCAATTTCACTTACAAAAAACCAGCAAGGGCACTTACAGTAATATATAGTGTGTGATAGGAATGTCAGAAATAAGGGTAATACTTCAAATCTCAGTAAGTGCAAGCTACTGAAAAGTATAGCAAGGATGGATCAAACCAGAAAATATGGGAAAAGCTGTCAAGAAATGTTTAGGTATGTTTAGGTAGGAATAAAGCCTACTATTTAATGAAAACAACTTTTCATTAGTTACAAATAAGCTATAAACACTTGATTTGGTGATTTTCACTTTGTTTTCAGAGTTCTCCATTCTGTTTTCTGATGAACAAAACCTAGTTTAGCTTCAGAAGAAAACTTTTTGATAGCAGCAAGGAGCTTTTCCATGATGAAACAATGGGGAAGTGAAGCATAACACTAGAAGAATCTGAATTAGATGGAGGTCATGACTGCAGTAGACCAACTTCACAGTACATAAAAAAAATGGCTGATATATAAAAATATACCATACTTTATTACACAAACAGTACAGCTTTTCACAGCTACAGCTGGAGGCATTTCTGTAAATGAAGAGAAAGGGAAGGTGACGGTCTTCAACTGTGTGTTAAGTTAGATATCAAACTTTCTTTTAGAATACCATCATATTAGACTTTAAATCTAATTACTGTTCAGCAGTTTTCACAAATCAGCTTATAATGATCTTGTGAAGTATTTTAAATTCATCAATGTATCAAGTAATTTAAATTCAGCAAAGTAATGATGGCACAGTCATATGCCAAAAGCTTTAGGCAGAACTCCACAATTTTATTTCAAAATCTGCTTTGCTGAAAATGACAGGGTTTGGTTTTTGGCTTTTTTTATTAAAGAAGTATGAAAGAACTATATGGCAACTGGTTTACTTTGTCTTTTACACAGTGCTAATGGGAACACACACTTGCTGAAAGTTAAAGGAGTACAAGGATGAGCCCAGATAGTTTGGTGACAGAAACAATATAATGAAGTTTCCCACAATGTCAAATCTAGGCAGTATCTGTGCAATCGTTAAACCAAAGCTCATTTTCCCTTCACAGTTCATCATCAATACTTCCATTTCTCCCAGGAACAAAAGTATCTACTGTTGATATATAGCTTGCCTACCAACTCATTTGAAAACCTCTATCCTTTGAAAACCCCTGGACTATCACTCTGTTGATCTCAATTTTTATGATCCTGCTATGGGGAATTTTATCCAGGCTTAGAGACTGTATAAGGAGAAATTCTTTTCCTTTGACCAAAGATCTCTGAAATTAAAATAGACAGTGTATACTGACTTGAGAAGATTCAGTTTTTAACATGCTCACATGGCAGTGTTCATCAGTATGAGGCCAGTGCCCACATCCTGCACTTAGGAGAACATGAACATGATATATCATTGCCTTGTCCCTGATGTCCATGTGTGGGCCCTATCCAACCACAGCTGATTCAAAGGTGACACGCTCTTCAATAATAATATTCACCTGATACACCCACCTTCTAAATCATTTCACAGAATCACAGATTTATTTTGGTTTGGAGGAACTTCTTGAACTCATATAGTCTAACATACCTATTCAATCAGGGTCAGCTACAGTTGGTTGTCCAGGTTCATGTCTAGCTGTGTTTCGGATATTACCAAGGATGGAACTTCACAACCTCTCTGGACAACCTACTCCATGGAATTTCATGGTTTTTGATTTCTGCCCACTGCCTCTTGTCCTGTCAGTGAGCAAGGCTGAGAAGAACTTGGCTTTTTCCTCTTCACTGGCTAATATCATGTGTTTATACAGGCTCAACAGTCCCATCTCTTTCAGCCTCTCTGCATATGAAAGATGCTCCAGTCTCATGATTCTCTTTGTGGCTGGACTCATTTCAGTCACTCCATATCTTTCTTGTACTGGGTAGTCCAGAACTGGACACAGCACTTCAGATGTGGTCTCCCCAATGTTGAGGAAAAGGGAAGGATCGCCTCCCTCAAACTGCTGGTAACACTTCCTAATGCTGCATGGAGTTATGCCTCCCCAGGTGCAAGACTTTTCATTTCCCTCTGTTGAACTTCATCAGATTCCCCTCAGGCCAATTCTGCAGCCTGCCAAGGTCCCTCTGCATGGCACAACCACTTGGTGTATCAGCTACTTCTCTACAAACTTGCTGAGGGTGCTCTCTGTCCCATCACTCAGGCCATTAATGAAGATATTAAACAGTATCTGCCCCAGTATCAACCCCTGAGGGTCAGAGCACTAGTGACTTGCCTTCAGCTGTACTTTGTGGTACTGATCACAATCCTCTGGGCTCAGCCACTCATCTGGTTTTCAGTCCTCCTCACTGTGCATTTTGTCAGTTTATATTTAAGGGTGTTGTAGGAGACAGTCTCAAAGGCTTTGGTAAAGTCGATGCACACATCATCCATTGCTCTACCCATAGCCTATCAATTTGGCTGTCCTATGAAGGGTATCAAGTTGGTTAACCATGGCTTCCCCTTTGTAAATCCATGCTGATTACTCCCAGTCAACTTCTCAATGTGTTCGAAATGGCTTCCAGGATTGCCCAGGGAAGTGGTGGATTCTCTGTCCCCGGAGGTTCTTAAGATGAGACTGGATGTGGCACTTAGTGCTATGGCTAGTAACCATGCTGGTAGTGGATCAAGGGTTGGACTTGATGATCTCAGAGGTCCTTTCCAACCTGGCTGATTCTGTGATTCTATGATTCTATGATTAGTTGTTCCATCACCTTTCCAGGGATGGAGGTAAGGCTGATGGGCCTGCAGTTTCCTGTATCCTCCATCTTACTCTCTTTGAAGACACTGGTGACTTTTGATTTCTTCCAGTGTCCAGAAGCCTCAGTCTTCAACCTCTCCCAGTTTCCATGACCATTCAAAGACATTTGAGTGGACACATGATGACATCAGCCAGCTGCCTCAGTGCTTGAGGGTCGTTCTTCTCAAGCCTAATGAACTAAGGTATGTCCAGTTTGCTAAAGTGCTCTAAGGTTAGTTCCCAAACTTGTTCTTCTCCACTTCATTGATTCTACAGGCTACAGTCTTCACTGATCCACACCTTCCCCCTGGTCTCTGGCCCTTTAATTTCTGAAGGTCAGTCTTACCAGTAAAGACTGAGACAAAGAGGACATTGAATACCTCAGCCTTTTCTGTGTCTGTGTTATGAGTTCCCCCGCCCTATTCAGCATCAAGCACACATTATCCATACCGGGTCCATCCTGAGGCAGAAAACTCTGCAATCAGCACTGACGATGCTTCTTTTTTCTGCCCATACAAAGTATACCTGGAGCCTTGTGTTACACAGGGCTCTTTTACTAAGGAGAGTGATCCTCCAAGGTAATCACAGCAATCATGACAAAAGAGTTGGAGCATGTGTAGAGAAGGATGGAAGAAAAGGAAGTTAGCCATTTTAATATGGTAAGTTGTCCTTGCCCTCAAGCTGCTATTCTTTTGCCGCAGCACTGGAGAGCTCCCTCAGAATGAAGCTGTCTGTATTTCTCCTTATTGTGTAAATGCCAGAAAAAGTTGTCTACCCAGCATCAGATGAACCACAGACAAATGTAGTCAGCTATCTGGAAAAGCCAGATAGATATTTGTCTAAACTTAAGTATTTCCAATCAGATAAAGTATACCTAGAATGTTTGCAATATAGAAATTTACTTTGCAGTTTAAATATAAACAATATGTGCAATAGACCAAAGCAGTCATAAATTATACAATGCTGTGTAATCTGCTTAATTTGTAAAATAAGTGATTAGGTTATTCTATTACAATTGCTAGTTTTACTGTGGCATATACAGTAAATTAGACTGTGAAACTATGTTTTCACATAACTAATTCTTATGTGTAGGGCCTTTGTTTCTTTTTAACGAGGGTTTTGATTTTTATAAAGTGAATAGAATGGAATAGAATAGAATAGAATAGAATAGAATGAACTATTTCAGTTAGACTAGACTATTATCTAGTCTGACTGTCTGACCGCTTCAGGGCTGACCAAAAGTGACAGCATCTTACTACAAGCATTGTCCAAATGCCACTTAAACACTAACATGTCTGGGACATCAACCACCTCTCTAGGAAACCTGTTCCAGTGTTTGGCCACCCTCTCAGTAAGGAAAAGTTTCCTAATATCAAGTCTGAACCTCCCCATTTATAAAATAGTGTTTCAATATTTATTTTAAAAATAACAAAATTTTGAATGCATCACTTCCAAAAGATATATTTCTTATTTAATTTTATGTTAGTCATAAGAAGATTAAGGTGGCAAGAGCAAATTTACAGTTTCCTTTTGAAAGTTTCAAAATCCAAAAGTAGGAGTCATGAATAATGCTAAGACTACAAAGCAAGAAAACAAAATCAAAAGAAGCAAAATAAAGATTAAAGCCCTTACCCATTTTGCTAAAGGGTATGCAGCATTCAGTCTTCAAAATCACAGAATGATGAAAGTTTTCTCCACTAATGAGGCCAATTAGATAAACTAGTGGTATAATAGTCACTAAATTTGATAATGAATGCATGTCCCTTCTGTGTACATACTGTTGGGTGAACTGAAACACATGGAAATAACATTAGAAGACATTCATATGACATTGTTTAGACAGACTGAATTGTATTAGGAGGGATATTTCTTACTTCTTTTTTTTCTTCCTTTACTCTATTTTCCTGAATTTTCAGTTTTATTGGAAACGCTTATTTTCATTCTTCTCTTTTCCTGAAATTTTATTAGATGGATAACTCTTAAGTTTTTCAAATAAAATCAGGGGTGCATATTATAAATACTGCTTGGAACTACAGCCTAATACTCCCCTTAGAGAAAAATACTGTAATTATATCTCTGATCGTTATCAAATCCATGATTTCTTTAAAGTAGGGACAAAAATAATTATTTTTAAAATAATTTCAAATAGCTCATGAACTTACTCCACCTGATTGACTAATGTACTCTGAGTAAGCAACCAAAGAGCAGTGTCTATAAAGCACTAGGTGTAAAACTGTTGTATTTATAGGCATATAATCATCTAAATAATAGATTTTAGCTACTAAGGAAGTGGGTTCACAGGATAGCTGGTTCAAAAGATCCTCATTTCTTGCATCTCCCTAAGTGCTTTAACCTGTAAAGCTATGAAAGTTACCACATATCCAGGCATAGCACTTCCCACAATTAGAAATGCTGTTAATCTGTTTTTTTGTTCACAATCAAAAAAAGCTTATAGCTTTCCAAAAATAAAAACTGTAGTTATAATATAGCTTGCAGTTGTATGCTTTGTACATATTTGGGATTACCAAAAGCTGTCTTTTCATCACCATCTTTCCAATCCTTTTTCAAACCTAAAATATTAATTTGTTTAGTGCATTTCTACAGCACTTCATGTTCTGGAATGCAATAAGGCTGTGTGACTTTTCACTGGAGAGACGCTAATAAAAAGTAGCTACATAAAACAGATCATAGAAGGAATAGGAAAAAATCCCATAAATATTATACTTATAATGCTTGTGAATGTCCCTTTCTTGGGAATTTTAAATCTAAAACATCACTATATTACAGCAGTTCTGACTGTTTATAGCTAGTCATTTCAAGCAAAAATAACCAGTAAGAAAATACAGCCCTAAATATAGTCTATTAAATTCTTCCTGCTAGCATTATATGACAGAAGAAAGATGTTGCTTCCTTTACAGTATTTAACAGCTGATTAAAAAAAAGCAAGACAAAAGTCTCTTTTAACACAATATAATTATGCCTATTTTTTAGAAGACACATAATTTAAGATTTTCTTTCAGTATTAAACTGAGATGAAAGGACTTAAGAACTTTAATAATTTTTATTTTTTGTTATCTGCAACTGTTTGGAAATCTTAGAACACAGGGAAGACATAAAGCTTTTGAAAATCCCATTTTGAATTTTTGTAGGCTTATATTACATACAAAAGTGCATACAAGAATTTTACCAAACCCGTAGCACAGATTCTTCACTTTCAAAATGAGGAAATGCCAGAATTCCTGTGTGTTTTTTTTTTACTTTTTATGTTGTGTTTCTGATTCCCAATTTTTATATGCATATATAGCTTATAGCCTTTAATATCATGGTCACATACTTCATTTTCCTTCAGATCCCAAAGTTATCAGTGCCCAGAATAGCCAATGAACAACTAATCAATATTCCTTTTAATCTCTTTTATTCAACATTAAACTCAGACACCATTGATCTTCTGGGAATCACAAACAACAGTTTCACATAAAGTTTGGAGAAAAGACTTAATTATAAAGCCTTGTGAATTTTCTCTTCTCTCCTTTTCCTTTCCCCTTTCTTTTCAGCTCTTGCCTGACATCAGACTCATCTCACCTCCTCTCAGGTCCTGTGTTTGTTCCACTCCAATGAACCTCAGCCGTGCTACCCGAAGTGTGGCAGCACACGTCTTCAAACACGAAAACAGAACTGTGGCTCAGAGTACAGACAGCTCCCTCAACCAGCTTGACCCTCAGCTGTCAGAGCAGTGTGCACACAGGGAAAGGGGTGGGAACATAAAGCTAAACTGCTCCTACCAGAGCAGGACTTGGGCAATCCAGAGTGAGACTGGATTAAGTCACTACACTGTCACAGTCACAACACTGTGAGTGACACAGGAACTTGCCCTTCCATGGCATGGGACGGTGTCATTAATCCATGCATAAAGAGAATGGAAACACACATGCTGAGAATAGTAGGCTCCATCCGTACCAAAAATTTGTAAATCTTGCTAAAATCTCTTTGTCCTTCTGTCTGAACACTGACAGTGCCTGAATAACAGAAGAGAGGTAACATGAAACAATTTATTACAACTTGTAAACAAATTTCCATAGGATTTTTGTTTGGGGAGGGTTTTTTTGTTGTTGTTTTAGGGTTTTTTTTGCTTGTGGGGTTTTGGTTTTTTTGGTTTTTTTGTGTGCTTTTTTTTTTAACATTTATACAAGGCTTAAATGTGTTATAAAGTTCTTATGCATTCATTCCAGCTGTACAGTGCCCTCTGTGGTAATCTCCTTGGCTAAACACAAGCTCAGAGACCAGCACAAAAGAACAGGATGAATCTGCAAGGTGCTCTGTAACAACAGGTACCTTTAGCTGTTACCCTATGCTTAAGAATTACATACCATCTTTTTCAGGCTGTCTTACTAATGCTTCATGTTCTTGCTTTGTATTATGCAGCTCTCTTAAACCTATATTACATTATATCTGCAGGAACATACACACAGATATTTGCTAAAAAAAAAGGAGTTTGTTCCAACTCCTACCATCTAAAAAGCATAGAGTCCACTATGCACTGAGCAATACCAGTAGGTAAATGGACATATATAGACTTCAGGAACAGAAGTGTCATTAAATATATATCAATGCGAATGTGTGAAAATACATAAATATGTGAATAGTTGTACAACCCACACTTCCCCACTAGATTCTGCAGAATAGCATAAAATAATGCCCAGGTATTGAGATGATGAACAACTGCTGCACTTATCTATCAGTCAGCAGAGCTGTGGGAGGTAGGAATTAAAGGTGAATTTGAAACAGAAAGAACAAAGGAAAAGACAAATTCCATCTACAGCATGGCATTGCTCTGCTGACCCAAGCAGAAAAGGGAACAAGTTGCAAATTACCATAAAAGGAAGCCATGTTATACTGGCATTAGTGGTCTTTCCACATCACACAGAGTTTAAAGTATGAATATACATCAGATTTAAATATTCATACAACATGTTAGAAAAATTCCTTTACGTATGGTAATTTACACAAACATACACATGAACAGAAAAAACTCTACAACTACATGTATCACTAAGCAGGATACTCTGTAGATTCTCATATTAACACTTGCATATGTATATATGATACTTCCAAACGTTTAAATATTTTTTTCCCTGTTTGCTTCTTTAAAACTCACAAAATATAATAAAATTCACTTTTAAAACTGCAGAGACTGCCATTACTTGCTTGCTCATAATCATCTTTTCCCTGTCTATTAGAATCACTGATGCATTAATTGCTTATCAAAACTTGAAACAGTTCATGAGTCAAAGATAACATAAATAAATATTAATGAGCCAATTTCAATGGAATTCATGTCCTCTGCATCTTAAAGCTGAAAAACTGTATTTATTACATGTCAGAATTGTCTTGATACCTAATAAATGGGAAAATATGAAATATGAAATATACTGATTAATTAGATCACCATTGTTCAAGGGATCATTGCATCGTAGTCTTATTTGGTCAAATTAAAGATCAAAGAGAGAAAGGACTGGTCAATTAAAACAGAAATTAACTGAAAGAGATGTTTAGATCTGATGCAGCTCGAGTGAAAAATGAAGAACTTAGGGTAGAAATTTTGGAAGTTATTCTATATCAGACGATCTTAACAGAAGTAAACACATGATCTTCAAACAAACACATTGGTAACAAATATCATTGCATAAGAAATTTTAGTATTCTTTACATTGTATGAAGAAAGGGGAGAAGAGAGGCATAGAGTTTTCAGGAGTAACAAAAGCATTTTATTTTGAATCAATATGAAATTTTCATTAAGCCAAAACACTAGGAGGAGGGCTCTTCATCCATTTTTTTTTTTTTTTTTACTAAAATTCAGTGAAATACACTATTTTGGAGTAAAAACTTTCATTTGGAAAACATGAGTGAGCTGAGAGACTTTCACGTCTGGGTCCACGACAGTTCACTGCTGAAAATCCAAGTCTAAAACTTTTCAAATTAAATTACCCAGGATGAAATAGGAAACACAAGTCCTTCCCTTGAGCCTTTACTTGCTTGTTCTAGCTTGTTCCTGAATATTATAGGCAAAAAAGATCCCACAGAAATCAAAGGAGCAACAGGGTATATCCCTGAAAGGCAACTGTAGCTCTGAAATAACTTGAATTAGACATCAGTGAGCCACTTATGAGCCAAACTGTTAGTGAAAAACCTTTTCCAAAAAAAAAAGACGGTTTTTCTCAAGAAGTTCAGCAGCAGGATGTTATGGTTCATGTAGCTGGCTGGCATAAAGCAGTTAAAATGGGAAATTCACAGACTGAGCAATTTTCCAGTTACTCAGTGACTAAGCAGGATGAAGAATCAGTTTTAATAGACTCTGAGTCTTAGTAAGAAATGAAAAATGCTTTATTTATTATATTAGGTCAAGTTGTTTACTGTCAGAGGTCCTGTCAGCTGCTTAGCAGAAGAAACTGCTTCAACCTCACGTACTGAGGCAGGCTAGGGCAGTCCTAGAAGTATTACTGCACCTCAGCTGATGCCACACCACAGGGACACTCAGACACCCTCTTCAGACCAGTGTGTACCGTGAAACTAAAGACATCTCCCCAAACCAAGTTATCCGATCCAGCACTTAACATAGAATATGTCACTGTCAGTGAAGTCTGAATGTAAGAATACAGAGAAAAATACAATTACAAAACATAATATAGACTAAAAATAATACATGAAAAATTCAAATTTTGGTACTTAACCTTCATAAATTAGAAGATATACTAGGGTTTTTCCTAATGTATGGGTAAGTAGTGCACACTTTCCCTAACAGTATCTTAAAATTCTTCATGTCATGCATTCACAGTTAACTCACTTTTTCTCTCAAGTATATGTAAGGAAGGACTCAGTTTATGTTACAAATGAACTGTGCTACTTCCTCTGAAACCTAAATAATTATGGAAATAATATATGCAAAGTCACAGGTTATCTAAGGCAGGCCAATAGTATCTAAAATAGGGATTGCTTAAATTTATCATTATGTGCACACAGGATAGCAACGAAGTGATTAAAAATTTCTCTTACGTTCATGAAAAACACTTTTCGTGCTCCTAAAAATTGCATTGTCAAATGAAGCCGAACTCAGATACAAACGTGTTCCTCACCATAAAAATGGCCAAACAAGTAAGAATTATCAGTCATACTTTTCCTGATGTCACTGAGTGTATATAAACCACCTTCTTACCTGCTCAGATAACTCTGGCCCATGGATATGAGCCTGTGCCAGAGCATCATTAACAAGCGAATGAAAGTTGAGAAGCACGTGCTCAATGTCGTGTGTTCCACTCATGGTGCTTGAGAGCTCCTCCAGGGACCGAACATATCCCCGCCAATGAAGGTCAATTTCTGCTATGCTGGCTAAGCAGCCCCGGATGATGTTGAGGCAGTAGCCCATGCAGGGCTTGCTCAGCATCACTCCCTGGCAGTGGAGGCAATACTGCATTCTCAGTAAAGCTCTGCTGCAGTCTCTGGAGAAATGCGGGTGATCTGTTGTATTGATCACTTCAATCCCCAAATTCAGAGCCTGCAAGAAAGTCCGGCTGGATAAGAGTGATCTTCCCATTTGTCCTATGGCCTTTTTGGGAATGTTGCCAAAGGGCCTGATGTCTCTTCTCGCCATTCGGAGGCACTCTGCATATTCCACTGAAATGTCGGTCAGACCGGGGTTAATCACGTGGTTGTAGACTACTGGAAACAGAGTGTCAAAAAATCTATTGACAAATTTCTCTGTGCTAATGTCTGTGCCAAACACGAAGAGTCCAACATCAGTGAAAAACTCCTGAACACGCACAGTAGCCTCAGCAGCCATGTTTCTGTATGCAGTGCAGAAAAGTGTGCTTGTGTAATTCTCAGCCAGTCTGATAAGCATTTCAAAGGTTTCTTTAATTAATCAATCAATCAATCAATCAATCAATCATTATATTTAAGGTTTCAAAAACAAGAAATTAGAGTAATAAGAAGTTAAAACAGTTACATTAGGACAACTTACATTTATCCCAAATGAATTTTTGTATTAGAATTTTTGAAGAGACAAACTTCTCACAAATTATGACAACTGTCTTTTGCATATAGGGAAACACTTTACAAATAATATTTTGACACAATTAATAATCCATATGTTTTCTTTGCAGGTTATATTAAACACAGCCTAAAAAAAAGCATCTCCTTGGATGCAGCAGCCCAGAATAGCAAGGACAAAAATTTAAGTCAAACTGATTCTTGGTCTACATGGCTTATATAATCAAAGTGTGAAGAATATTAAAGGTTTATATGAAAATAGTTATTTTTGTAACTGTAAATTCAGTCCTTTACACAAATTTTGCCAATGCTTTAGATGAAAATTGTTAGGTAATATTAGTAAAGTAGTGATGTTTCAATAATCCCTATAGAATTACATTAATAAGGTTTTTATGACCCTTTTCTTTTTTTTCATTACTACTTTTCCTAGATGATAATCTAGATGAAAACATCTAAAATGTCTGTCTCAATCCACAGCTGCTGTATCCTATTACCAAGAGCACAAATAGTAGTTGAAAGAATAAACCTGCTGCACATGGATAATCAATAAATTTTACAATATAGTATAAACAATAGTGAACTACATTGCCAGCGCTTCAGCAAACCCCAGATGAATGAGTACAATAATCAACTGTATAATCGATTGACTATTTGTACTTTTCTAAACAGGATATTATGATACTGACCTCTTGTGTTTACAATTCCGCATCATGCTGTTTAATTGTCATTTTAGGATTTCTTACAAAATTTGTTATTCAGGTTTATTCTACTGTCACATTTTCTACTTTATAAACACCAAGGCTATTCCAGAGATTTGTTTTGCTCTCAGACAGTCTGACAGACAGCAAAGCAGACCTTTACTTTCAATACTGAACAGCGCCAATGAATACCTTACAAGGGCAATCCATGTCATTTATAACACATTCAGACACTTCAGTGACAAATCAAGTTATGCTGGTTCAATACTGCAAGTGTATCATAGACGTAGCAATGCGTTTCTTTATCTTTTAAATCTATGGGCTCAGACTAACATAATCAGTCCTAATTATTCAGTCACATAAAATAAGTGCTGAGTTTTCAATCAGTATAAATCTAATAGACATAAAATACATTTTAAATATAACCAAGATGAGTTATACAAGCTCTTTTTATTGTTATTAAATGTTTTTTTTAATCTGCAGGCTCAGTGCCTCTTATCTCCATCCTTTATGAGATCTTCGTATTAACCACTATACAATATCCTACAGAACTTTCTGCAGTACTACTGTCAATAATGTCTAGTATTTACCAGAGATGACATGTCAATTTTATTCTTCTTTGTCTACAATTAAAACTAATGTTTGTACATTCCTAAGTCAAAAATCAGGGTTTCCAATATCTTAACCCACTAATTTTTTGAACGAACAGGTCTATTTATCTTCCTGATTTTGCTAAGAAGGAACAAAACCCAAGGCTAGGAAAAAATGTAGATGCACTTGTTTTATGTATTGCATTTATTCACCTGATACTTCATATCAGTACATATATATACATTATTTTTTGATAATAGTGTATTTAACAAAGTGATCACAAAGTGATGCAAAATAACTATCAAGTCATTGCTTTAAAAGATTTGGTCTCTTCATATTCTTTAACCTTTCTGTTCCTGAGACCTATAGGTAGTTCTAAACTGCAAAGATGTCCCAGTTTAGCCATCAGTCCATTGGATTACTGACTTTAAAAGAAAACTCAAAAGTATACACATGCCCTGTTTACTAGAAAAATTCACAAAGAAAACAAAAAAAAAATATTGTTTTTTATTTCTAGACATTAATCAGATTTAATGGAAACACCACACAGAATGAAATAGAATCTGGATTGGATTTAAACCAGCCCTGTGATTCTCATCTTTAATAGTTCTGGCAAAGTGTCTTTCTACTACAGGTACCTTGGAAAACTAATTTGAAATAAATTTCTATGAAACCGTGTTGTTCTAAAACAACTGCATTTTCTTAAGTTTACCCTTTTTTCACATAGATGAATGTACTATAGAAGCTGCTAAATAAGCAAATGCATGATCTAAATTCTGAGTATTACCTTTTGAAACACATATAGTACTTAATGCAAAGATAATCTAATAAACTAAAAATCCAGTATTAGCAGTGGGCCAACAAGTTGTGAAGTCTTATAATTCAGCAGTAATTTATCAGCCGACATTAAATATTCTAAATTAATTCACAGTTAGCCAGGGTAATATATAAAAATCAATAAATTATAACCAGACAGGTTAAAATCCATCCTTGAATTATGGATATTGTATTGAGCAAGACTGCCTTTCACAGTCCAGAGGGGAACCAAAACTCATAAACCTGGATTACCTTAACGATCAACCCATGACATACAGGAATCCAGATAATCAAATCCAAGCAAAAGCTGAAAAACCTAACAATAATACGAATTCATTTTTATTTGAAAAATCTTATGGGAAAGTATTAACTTGTTGACAGCTGCCATTAATGTCTGGTGATTTCATAAGTTTTCCTTCTGTTTATGAGCAGCACAAATAACCTAGAAGCATCAAACTCCCTCTCCTAAAGACTTATACTCCAATCAAATGCATCTTGTATACACTGTCCTACTGGAGTCATGGGGAATGTCTCAGTTAAAGTATACAACCTAGCTAGCAAAAGGCATTCAAAAATTGTGACAAAAAATTGTGGAAAAGAAATTAATCCACACAGTATTACATTCATAATATCTTTGTTTAAAATACATCAAACAGAGAAATGTGTATAGATGGGAAATTCAGTGTACCTTTTCCTAACTACAAAGTAGTACACAGTACCAGATACACTGCAAAATTCCTGAATCATTTACCATATCAGAAAAATGAGCTGGAAGAATAATGTTTTCAAGATATATAAATGGATTACTAAGAATGAACTCATTAGGGCATTGCCTGTGAAAGTTATCTGGGAGAGAGATAAAAAGGATAAGTGCGAGCAGAATAGATTTGAGACTCACTAAAACTGCTCCTCATTAACACATATTTCAATTAATCCATTTCATAGATTGTAGACTCACCGCTGAAGTCAGTAAGAAAACAGGTGTAACAGATTAAACCTGTAGCACAGTCAACTTTGTGTTGTCAAATGCTAGTGATACATCCCAGTCTTTGCAGCCCAAAGTACTCATAACAGACTTCAGAATTTGTCATATCTTCTTTGGTCTTGAATTTATTTTAGCCGTCTTTGAAAAAACCAGAAACATTTAAGAAACTTGAATTAGAATCAGTTGACCACTGTCTAAGTTGTCTGTGTTCCATGGCATATTACAGGGCATATCACAGGGCTGGTTTAAATATCAGATATTCAAATATCAAGAATTTCTCACATATCCTGTGACTTTGAGTTTGTTCAGTTATACTGAAATTTTTTTTAGTTGTGGTTTGTGTTAGGGTTTGTATGGTCTTTTTAGCATCAGGACATGAGGAAGTCGGTATATGACAACTTTATTTGGAATATTAATAGGAATTAGCAATCATACATAATTTAGGCTATAAGCATTAATTACACTAAAAAGAACTGTTGCACTTTGAAAAGAAACAGCAAATTCTCTGAAATCCATATGTAAGGTGTGCTCTCTTTTTTTCCCATAATAAAATTGTGAGGACTCATAAGAAATTCTTTTGCAAGTTAACCAACAAATAGAATGTAGAAAACATGTCTCAAAGCCAGATGAGATGAATTTCACAAATTATTGTGCTACATCCTTTCCTGAGTCTGAACTGATAACGATACTTCTCATTCTTATTTTATAATCTACTTAATATCATCATCAGTGTTAATCTGTGTTTAGTAATCCTGATACCAACTATTTTGTCATGTGGAATTTGCTTTCTAAATCAACAAATTCAGGTGTCTTTTTCTTTTCCTTCTTCTTCTTGCTATCTATACATTCAAGAACAGGCCCTGCACTGCAGGAGGACTCAAGTTCAGCTGACCTGACACCATGATCTCTAAGTCCTGTAATTTGCTTGGGGTTTTTTTATGAAATGTTGGAATAAATTTATCTTTTATCCAGTTCTCTGGAGTTACATTAATTTTTATGACTTTATGGAAGTCACCACAATTGATTCACAGCACTAGTTTTGAACTTTTCAGTGCAACTTACTGCTGTTGATTTTAAAATATCTAGCCTTAGAATCTGCTATTTAACATACTCCTAAATAATAACTGGAATGTAAAGTATTTAATCATATCTTGATAGATTTTATTTTAATATTGAATGACTTTCATATGAATGAAAGAATAAATGAATAATTACATTTATGAATATCATAAAGTTATTACTTTATCTAGTTATCATCAGTGATTCCACTTTTCTCCCCAAACTGTGCTTCTTTTCCTTTTTTTCAGTCCGTTGTTATCCTTTTAATAGTGATGACTATGGAAACATTCATCTAGTCATTTTGGAAGTAATATGAGCAGATTGTTTTGTGTGGTGCCAGGAGAAGAAATAACTAGCAATTAACAAAGCTCAACCAAACCATTTTTTATCTCTTGGATTCTGTTTATGTTCTTTCTGATTTTGCATTGTTCCATGTATTTCACAGGCAATGTTTTCCCAGAGAAAAATATTTCTAAATTCTGAATATATTGCTTATTACCCTGGAACGAAATACACTTGGAGTTGCAAGTGGATCACTGAGGGGAATCAGAGCTTTAAAACTTCTTATAATGAAGTTGTTTGGAAAATATTTTTATTTAAAATGTTGTGCATGGTTTGCCAAAAGGACTTAAATTGATACTGAGTTAAGATAACTATTTTTACACATTTGCCATAATAAAAAGGTTGGCAAGTCATCTCAGATGTATGAAAAGGGTATTTTTTGAAAAAAGAAATTCGTAGCAGGATGATGTTGGGATACGAGGGTCAGAAAATTAATTGATTAGAAGAATAATTTCACTCCATATAATTTCAAACATATATATGATAGCTAACAAGCACTTCTAAGACATGATTCATTTCTCTGACTTGAGATTACTACTTTGAGTTGAGATGAACTGCTAGCTGGAAGTGATTGTTCCTCTCTCTTTACTATAAAGTGATGTCACAGTGAAGCCCTATGATTTTTGTAAGGAACTGGTATTAAGACACAGTGTCCTTAAACAAAATGCAATACTGAAATTTACACAAATAAAGAGATGAGGTGATCATGCTTCTATAAAGTAATTTTAATGCTAGATAAATTACAAACTTCTTATGCATTTATGCAAATCTTCTTTCCCTCTGCACACCTGTGAATATGCTTTTCTTAGAATGAAATAAAGTATATTCTTGGTTTCAGAGAGCTGCCTGAGCATCATGACTATACATGCTAACTTTATAAAATGCAATTACCAGGGAATCACAAGGAAATTGGTCATGAAGAGAAAGAACAACTTCAGGAAGATTTCCACGAAGCCATGCTAATGACTGACAAGAGACAACGCTTTTGCCTTTACATTTAAAAGTTTAGAACCTGAATTTTTAGTTATTTTTTTCCAGTTATCCCAGTTTTATGTTGACAATGTTCATTCAACTTCAGTAAGCTGATTTTTAATTTATACACATTTAAATGAAATGTTAATTGGGTTCTAGCAGATGCAACATTTCTCACACATCAAACAAGTAAATATATTCATTTTGTATCACTGAATATTTAATCTCACAGCTTTCTTTTAAGTCTTGGTTGAGGTTTGGTTAGTGCCTGTATCCAACAGTCTGAGGAATTCCACACTAAAAATTGTCATACCAGTCAGTCAAAGGAAGTTAAGGAGTTTGTTTACTTAACATATGACTATATGTAATGGGTTTCAAGAAGCCTCCAGAGAGCTTGGTAGGGGATTAGTTGCATTTTTCATCTTTCACCTCACTTTGCTTCACTTCATATTTACTGAGAAGAAAAAAGAAAAAAAAAAAAAAGATGAAAAAATGTCCTTTAAGGCTACATTTCTTAAACATCAGTGCTTTAGCTCTGGTATATCAGCAATTAGTGATCCAATCACCCTGATTAGTGATACGTGCAAAATTCTGCTTAATGTAGGTGATACAAAAAGCATTTTGGTCTATGCCACGTACTTCAGTACCTAGTTTTCAGAATGCTATAAAAAGGAATGAAGTATGCACTTCCAAGTTTCAGACAGGTTAATAAATGTAGCATTTCTCACTTGACAAGATAGATACTCACAGAAGGTGGATAACCAGGCAGACGAAAATGTTCTTTCACAATTACAAGGAGAAAATAGCACCTGTCAACAATATAAAAACTCCAGTTTGCTAAACTGGTTAGGAAAGGACATACAGATTTAGTATATAAACTTATCAAAGTTAAGTGAAATTCAACTCTGGAGAAGTCTCAGGAAAAAGAAATTCCTTCTAGAACGACTTTTTTATTCTGTGTAGCTGCTTTTGATGATAACATCTTAAAATCAGATATTGATATACGGATTGGAATAGTCCACTGTACTTTGACTTAATCCTTTTTTTCCCAGTATGACTCCTGATTTTAATACAATTGATTTCTACACCAACTTCTAACACATTCTTTAGAAAGAACTAAATAATACAAGATAAATGATCCATAGCTGCTTGTAGCTTTGGTACTGAGAATGATGGAATCATAGAACAGTTTAGGTCCCACTGAGACCCCTTCTATTCCATCTCCCGTAGGCCATGGATCTCCATGCCCTACCTCTGCTGCAGCGGCAGACTGAAGGACCTGCCATCTGATTTTTCAGTCTAGTTCTCTGGCCTCATGGCACCAATGAACAAGCAGTCAAAACCTGAATTTCTTTATTTAGTCTGGTTTTCTTTCTATAGTCAAGAAGCAGAGAATTCCGTGAAATTTTTTTAAATATCCTCTTCTTAAATACCAATCCAATTTCTTATGAGATTATTATCTCATCTATTATTTTCTGACTTTGTTTTGCATGGTGTTTCTTTATGTCTATTAATGTTTAGTTGGAGTTCACTTAATGGACCAGAGAACAACAGATGTTAGATTTAAATGCAAATCAATTGTTTACTGTATAATTACATAAATATGGGTTGAATATGGGCTGAATATCATTAAATTATTCTCTTAAGCTTTATGTCTTAATACTCTTTAGACTTCACCAAGTTCTTTCCAAATACACAAAAGATAATTTGCCTTTTTAAATGCTGTTTTTTACTTTAAAAAAGATCATGAATATAATCAGTACATTATTTACTTTTACTATACAGTTTTACTGGGGTGCTAATAGCCTTCCACCCTGCCACTATTTGTAGCTGCTCTGCTAAGCCCCGTTCTGCAAATGCTGCTGCAGCACTGCTGAGTCACACATTCTCAAGGCATGTAATGCTTTCCATGAAGGAGCTGGAGATATAAGCTGATGGAAATATGTATCTCTTCCAAAGTATAAGCCCACGGAGATTTCTATCCCATCATGTGACTTGCCCCATCATGTAATGTGACAAGGGGTACGCATCACTCAAAACTGGATCAGTCCCTTTTCAGCTGTGTATCCTAGATCATGTAGGACTGAGATATCTATCACTAGAGAATGAAACCTCACAGAAACGAGTGGTAGAAGGCATTTGCGATGTGCTCCAACCCATCCTTTGAACCCATGATCTTATATTTTAACATCTTCATCTGAAGAATTCTTAAAAAGTGCACATTAACAGAGAGGCCACAACCTTCAAGAAAATCATTCCAGTGCTTCACAATTCTCTCATTTGCTCTCACCAGTGAGAAGAAATCATTTGCTTCTTCCTCCTTTTAGGTATTTCCGATTAGATCCTCTCCCAGCGACCGCAGACATCTCTAAAGACCAAATGCGTCTCCAAAGTAGATGTGCCTACATCTCAGCTACCAGTAGAGAGGATGATGGCATGATTCATCTGACCTAGTTTAGGTGTCCACATGGAAATAAGATGAATCATGCTGTTTTTCTCCTCTATTTATACAGAGAAACAGGGTGATTAGTTCATCAGAAAAGCTAGAAGATGAATCTTACTCCTGAAAACTGTTATAAATCTTTTCTCTTTATTAAAATGAACAGTCTTATTACTCAGTCATAAAGGGGTCACATTCTGCCTCTATGTAGTCAAATTTAACTCTAAATACTTCCAAAGGGAAGTCTAAATGGCCTAAATTATGTGCTTAAGTGGACAAGCTGCATATTCAGGAGTTCGAATTTCATATATAGCTCTGTCTGATTAGGTACTTCAAAAATGTTTTGTTAAACTATTTCAGGATTGGATTGCTTCTCTAAGTCATGTTTACCTTGGGAAACACTAAGCTCTATACATCATTTCAACAGAACAACTGCTGAGCCAGTCCTCCTCCAATCTTCAACTCATCTTACTCCTATGTCAGTAAGAATCTGCATATGACTCCATTGAATGACATCCCTCTATTTTTAATTCTAGCTTTATTTTCCAGCCTGCACATGTGCATTTGTTGCCCTCCTTCACTTGTTGAGAGCACACTGATTATTTCACCATTCAACACAGTAGTGAAAATGGTGTCTGTCCTTGTCCAAGAACCACATTTGAAGATTCTTCTTCTAGTCTGACCAGGAACACTCACTAACCAATAAAATGGACATTTCCAAAAACTTTAGCATCTGTTTAGTGGCAATTTAACCAAGACAATTCCCTACTTACTTATGAGAATGCCACATTGAATAGCATAAAGAGACTTAGGAAAGACAGTTGATTTAACATCTGTGTTTCTCACGTACCCACACTTTGGTTCCATTTCCCTACAGGGAAATTAGACTGGTTTGACCCAACCTGTCACCAGTAAATACAGTCTCATTGTTACTGTTTAATATGTTCTTGCATTTGGCTTCCAAATAGCTCAGCATTTTATTCCCAATAACTGAAATTAGGCTAAGGAAACTAAAATGCTCTAGTTTTCTCCTTTTCTGTTTAACAACAACAACAAAACAAACAAACAAACAAACAAACACCCTTTTCAGTCTTTTGTTATCTCTAGAAATCCAAACAGAACTACTAACACACTTCAGAATGTGTATATTGACAAAAGCAACCAATCAATGAAAACCACGTGGAAAACAATTCTGAAAACATCCTTTTCATCTTACAAACGCTGTTTCCCTAGCTGTACATAGGGATCCTTTATCTGTTAACAGCCTGATCAACATGAGTGATAGATGGACTTGAACAGAATTAACTGTTTCCAGGGGAACCTGATAGGACATGTGAGAACATTTTGCCCTTTTCTCCTTTTTTAATGAATCCATATGAGAATCTTATTTATGGTCCTAGAGTAACATATTCTGTGATGTCATATATTAATACACATTTTTACTCTGTAATACAAAGCAAAAGGTTTATTATGGAGCTTTCCATTTTAATGTTCCAGTTCATATATAACTTTGAATGCATGTATGTCAATACTGATGAAAGCAGTGACATTCACTAAGCAATTGATAATGCCAGACTCAAAACCTTAAGAAAGACAGCAGATAAAGATCACATCAGCTTATTACCCCATCACACAAGTATACAGGGCAGTGATTCATCTCAGCTACCACCTCAGCTTAATACCATAGTCTCTTTTTCTCAACAGTAGAAAATTATGGGAAGTTTAAGGTATGATTCATCTGACACATTTTAGATGTTTATGGGAAGATGAATCATGCAAAAATATTTATGTGGGCAAGAATCGTGCCAAAAAAGTGTCTCTCATATAATTTTCTGCTGAGAGAGCTGATGGTGACAAGCTCAACAAACCACTCTATTATACCAATCATCATTAGTTTTACATGTATAGCTTGATTATCTTAGTTACAAACTTACTTATAACTTCCACATTATTGTCATGTAACAGTAGGATCTGAATTCCACTTAGAAGATCAGATCAAGCTCTAATCAGATCAAGTTTCTTCCAGAGATTTATTTGTCCAGAGATTGTTTTCTTGCAAGTAGGTAAGTTTTTAAAATGATGTATTCATCTAACTTCCACTGCATGAATGCAATCTATATCATAGAAAAAATTCTGGTGAAAGTAATGAACTCCTAAATAAAATACAGAAACTCTACAGAAGACGAACAATATACCTCTGCAAGTTGGAAGGTATCTTCCATTTCTTTTTGATGTTATTAAGTTTAATGTTGAACTAACAGTCACACAAAATAAATGCTTATGCATTTTCTTTTATATATGCATATTTACCACTAGACCCATAACTAAAAGATTACTCCCCGGTTTGTTTCAGATCACTCCTACTAGTTCTTTCCAAGATTGCCTGTGTGGTTCTACAGACAGGCTTACTACAGGGACCACTTTGAAAAAACAGTATAGCTGAAACTGTGTAAGCTTCAGCACTCTCCACATTCTTTCAATATTGCTCCAGAAAGCTTCCCATTCCCTTTATCTTTCTGACACCCCATGGCATATAGCAAAGCTCTTTGGGTTCATTTTGTTGGGTACGGTGCATCCTTCCTATTACTGAAGACTGAAAACATGCATTTAAAAAAAAAAAGGTCATGTAAAATCAAGAATGCACACACAGGTAAGCAATACATGAAAAGGATATGGTCATCCTGCTCTAAAAGGAGCTAGCCCTAAATGGTGTGGACACAAGCCACATTGTATTATTTGGCTGCAGTCTGATGTCCCCTGAGACCCATGCGTTGCAATGCTGAAGTACCTAATATGTCCAATCTTCCTTCTGTAATCATGAAGACAGTGCTTTAATGTTCTCTCCCTCTTGTGTACCTTTCATCTCACTTCTGAATTTTGTACTTGGTTCCTGGACTATTGATGGGGCTCTCTCACCCTCTACTAATAGAGATCAAACAGATAAAAGAGATACAAGACAGAAAAGACTGAAAGTAGCATTCCTATTCTCCGCTCTATTTACCAAATACCTTTTAATTCCCTGCCAAATCCAGTTTCTCAAGAAGACCACATATTAAACTATTTCCTGAACTGGCCACTTTCCTAGAAGTGACAAAGTAGACCTCAGCTCTTCTCCACACTGCAGTCTATGAAGAATGGGATGGAAGAAGGAGAACCAAGAGCACTGATCTGCTGTGACCATCCAAGGAAATAAACCCTTCATTTCAGTTCCAATGGTATATTTCTTTTAAAAGAAAACCATGCAAATTAGTCCTACTTTAATCCTAAGGGATGAGCAACAATTGCAGCTCTTGAACACAGACTGTTACTCTGAACACAACATATACAAAACATGTAAAAGCTTTCTCCATAACAGGGGCCTCTGGTGGTCTAGTGGTTAGGGTGCAGGACTCTCACCGCTGCGACCCGGGTTCGATTCCCAGCCCCCCGGGCAGATGGAGCTCGTCAGCCTTGTAAGGCAATCCATCTAAGAGAAGGTCACTCTAAACAAACCTACGTTCTGGGGACCTCACTGCCACTGTCCAAGCGTGCTTGGCCCCGGCAGATGAACCTCAGGATTAAAGGGTGGGCTCAGTTCAGCGCACGCTGTGTCTCACCTAAAAAATCCACTGCGCAGGCTCGAAGGGTCAATGACCTTTCCCAAATCTTCGCTCGCGAAGACTGGCCATTATTTCTCCATAACCACGAAAATAATCTGTCTGTAAAGCAATAAAATACTCCCTTTACAAATCCCACACATGCGGGAATGATGTTTCCAAATTAGCAGATAACATAGTGTTATAAGAGGAAGGTGAACAGCCAGAGAAATTCTTCATCTCCTGAGACTCTTAGAATTGCTCTGCTATTCTTTTCTGTGACTAAAAGTCCATATGGTTAATTGGTGCATATTAAATATCACAGGAATGTTCTGCTGTGAGAACTAATTTCTTCTCTCTCTTTATTTGTGGGTCTTAGTGGGATGACATTTACATCAGAGATACAGGATCATCCTGTCCTTTCTTAAGAATTCTGTGCATTGCTGTAAGCGGTTCAAGAAGACTTTCAAACCAGCATGACTGCTGATGAAGGACTCTCCTTGAAGATGGAAAACTTCCCTCAGAAAGCTGCATTTGACTTGAAGCAAAAGGCAGGGAAGGAATCCCTTTCTCTTCTAGCTGGCAGACAATGCAAGTTAATAAACCTCAATGCTGTTCTAAAATAAAAACGACTAGTCACATCGTAGGAGGCTCAGGAATCAAGTACATGTACAAATGAATAGCACTGGTGTGCTTCTGAAGCTGCAATGAGCATTATTTATGTGAAGGTGAGTATCAGAACATGTTAAACAACTATTTCTTTCATTCTCTGACTTATTTCTACCATGACCATTTTTTGAAATTTTTTTTTCACTTGACATCTTGCAGCATGATTTGGTTCATCTGCATAAGTGACTTGACAAAGTGGCATGAGCAATAATCATTGGTCATTTAGGAACCATGGAAAACAAGTAGCATTGTAAGAGCCATTGTGGATCAACTGGAAATATGGCGCTTAGAAAACTTTCATCTACATGAGAAGAGATGACACCCATATATATTTTTTGTGGAAAAATGCACCATAACATAAACCATTCCACTGAGCAGACACAGGTCTGTGAGCACTCATGTTACAGTAATATATCTCTATAGATGGCACATACAAAAAAAAGACTCAGAGGACTAAAGATAAAAGGAAAAAAAAATCTATATAAAAGAATTTTCTTTTATTTTCTCTTTCAAGTAGAATGTTCCCTGCTTCTTGGGCTTTACTGGTTTTAACTAAGTCTACAATTAATACCAACACAGATTTAAAATTGCAAATTTCTGGCTTTATTCTGTCTTTTAACTGTTGATGCAGTACTACATGCATCATTTAGAACTTGCTTCTACAATCCCATCAAATGAATAGTCTTCAATAAGAAATAAGCAAATACGTAAATAAATAAGTATTGTTTTTACATTTCTCCTTGATGGCTTATGTAAGACAATGGTGCAATTGTATTCTTCCTCAATGGTGTTCTGAGATGGGGAGAAATAAAGTGGATAATATTTTCTCCCTTCTGTATGTTTAAGAATTCTAATTTGTAGTATCATAACAGTGGGACAATTCCTGCCAAAGTATCATCTTTCAAAAGTATAAAGGATTAATTTCACTTTACTTTAGCCATATAGAAATCAAACACTTCACTTACCCTAGCTAGCTGGATAATCAGTGGGTTCAGATAGGCACCTCCTCTTATTTTATCCCTGAGGCAAATCTAAGATTACTGATTAATTAAAAAGGCGCTTTAACTGTGCAAATCATAGTTCCCACTCACACAGACAACTTTGAAGGGCAATTCATCCTGATTATGGCAACCATCCACCTTAGGATGGGATGAATTGCACTCTGACACTCCTTTTCTTTCTTCAAAAATTATGCTGAGCCTAAATAAGGCAATAGAGCAGATACTCTTTTAACTACTTTACAGATGACTAAAATTAGAAAAGAATAATCCCACTCAAAAAGTCTGCAAATTCAATCAGGTTCAGTCCTAGGTGGTTTTAGTACTGAGTTTACCTACCTTACGGGTCTTCAACTGCCACAAAGATAATTTCTTTTAATTAATGAGGGGAGGGATTCTCTTCTGTTTGGGAACCTTTGGGTGTAAAATCCATTCTGCAAAGGCCTTCAAGTGTAAATGACTAAAACAGGTATGAAACGTAAATTTGCCCCTTACCTGATGAGGTCTAACCCATTACATAAATTAAATACTTTCAGCAAAGATTCCTTAAAACTCAGGAATTAAAACTGGGGAAAAAAATTGAAGTGGTAAAATCTGTTACTGATGTACTGATTTTGTCTGGCACTAATAAGACATGCTACAACTGACAATTTATTCAGTTGAACCCTGAAATGTTAGTTAGCACTGGAGAAAGGGACAAGGAACCTCATACTGAGAGCCTATTGAATGTATTCAGCTCAGTGATACACTGTTAAACATATCCTTGCAGGTATACCGATATATCTACCAGTAATATATTTGTTTTTAACTTCAATGAATGTGTGTTACTTGATATGTAGGTCAGTTATCATCCACTTAAGAATTTTATAATACCCATTTTCTGTTCCCACAATAAGGATGCAGCACAATGCTATTTCACTATATTTTTTCCTAAAGAATACTATACTGTATTGACATGATTTTATTTGATTCATCCCATAGAAATAGATATACTCCCACAGAATACATCCCATAGAAAAGAAATACTGCAGTGAAAAGTCTGCACTGTGCTAACTTCATGTAAAATACCTTTACTAGCTAACTATTCTTTCCATTGCAGTCCACCTTGAAATAACTTTCTGAACTAAATCTTTACTTCTAAAATCTCCAACTACAATTAAGTATTCTGAATACCTTTATTTTAATATACACTAGGACTCCAGAATAATTTTTTCTGGGTCTGTCTGCACACTTAGCTCATTTCCTGAATCTGTTTTAGGATAAAATCCAGGTATGCAGCAAGTCCCCGTCCCAGAAATTAAACTTCAACTCACTTCCCTAAGAAGGTCTATGAACAGAACATCAAGGAGAGCAAGCCACTGACTATTACATAATAACACTTCAACTTTTTAAGAATGCTTGTATAGAAAGTTGAGCCAGCTATACAGACAGATTTGTAAGCAGCATCCTAGCATATTGAAGGTGAAAGAAAACTTTTTTGTAAACCAATGCTTTCTGATTTTTCTAACTTAGCCAGAATCTGAAGACAACTGTGAGTATTACCAACACTTCAACCAGCAAAGACTTCTGCCTTCAGTGGAAAATGGAGAAAACAGCTCACCCGATTCTTCAGAGTATATCCTTTTCTGATTACCACTTCTATCTTGCTTTAGGGAGATTATTTATTATTTAAAAGCTAATAACCCAAAGATATTCTGACAGTTAGTTATGAGCATCAGTTTGAAATAAGACACAACATAATGTATTGTTCATGTGTAAGTGTAGCCAAAGCCGTGGCTCACAGAGTGGCTTCCTGTACAGTATGAGACAACCTAATTCCACTAAAACTCCACAGATAACAGTTTTCAGACAGAAGAGAAATTACCCAGTAATAGTTTCTAAGTTCCTCTGAGAAAAACTATGCAAGCCACTGCTGTGTGGGATCACCTATTTCTGTATTAGCACATTTGCTAATGTTTGATCTTAAAGGCCAGAGGGGAGACTGAGCTTGGAAATCTCATACTGTTCACAGTGATAAGTCATTGTTTATCGATGTTACAGGCCCTTGATCTTTTTTGTTGTGCTGTACTGCAGTCTGACTGTGAAACACATAGGAAATTCATTCATGCTGTGTGTTTGTGGAACTCAGTGATTACTTGTTCACAGGAAGGAAACCTGAGCATGGGGTGTTAGCCAGAGAGATCCTGGATCAAATCCTGACAAGAAAAACTACTGCATTTTCAAATAGTGTGTTAAGTACACTCATCTGAAGTAAATCAATTGTTTGGATTAACAGAGAGAAAAGTTTTATTACTTAGAAAGCAAGAAAGAAATCTACTTTGGAGAATGGAGTGTGCAAAGTTTTCAAAGCAGCTCAAGTTTCAGCTTACGTTTTCATGCTGAATGCATTAAAAATTGTGAAAGAAATTTATCTAATTCCTTCAGGTAGAAAGCAAGTGTGGCTCGATTTCTTATACTCTGTTCAGTGTTATAGATTAGTACGCAAAATAAGACTATTGGTTCCTTGGAAGCCTGTAAGAAAAGCCAGGGCTGTTATAGTATTTTGTAGTGAGACTAATCCTGCACGCTCTGTGACAATCAGGATCCAAAGGGTTTTGTCATGGGGACCTCAAATTTTTTTATGCCACCACAGTTAGGTTAAAAGATAAAACATTAGAAATTGAAGTGTTTCTACGTATTTATGGAAGTACACTTTTTGAGCATCTTCGGGAATTTAAAAACTGCAGCACCTATACAG